>NC_092234.1:5516593-5646593 GCF_036320965.1 Panulirus ornatus
GTTCTCCCTCCTCCTCCTCCTCCTCCTCCTCCTCCTCCTCTCACAGGGTAACGCTTGGCTCTCCTACACTGAGACAAGTCTCACGGTCCACTTTCCAAATTACGACACCACTCACCCCTGCGACATTCTCCCTAACTCCCTCACTGCACTCTCCCTACCACTCTCTCTCTCTCCCTAGCTAACTCGACGCCTCTAGGCCCCAGTCCATTTACCCATCCCACTTGCTACTTCCCTCAAACTATCCACCCTTCATTAATCCATCTGTTCAGATCCACGTTCGCTATTCGTCATATTTTTCTATCCACTGGCTCACTATGAGCAATTTAACCTTCAATAATCTATTCTTTATCAGTCTATCCCTATCATCAGCTCTCCTATTCCCTTTACCATTCATATCCCGAGTTACTGTCTCCCACTGGGAGGGACAGTGAAGGCTGTGCACCAAACCAGCACTTCAGTGGCTGTCAAGTTTCACTACCCCACGTTCCCTTTTTATTTTCTGCCTCGCTCACACGTTGGTCTCTGGCACTCAGTCCACAAACATACAAGCACTCAGTCCACAAACATACAGTCTCCAAACCTTTCATACAACACACAACAACACGTAACTCACACCACTCCTTCGTACCTCAAGATCTTCCTGCAGTGAACGCTACGCGCCAGCACTGGCTTTCAGCAAAATCTCTTCGTAAGTACTAGTAAGGAAGGATGTGTACTCTCTCTCTCTCTCTCTCTCTCTCTCTCTCTCTCTCTCTCTCTCTCTCTCTCTCTCTCCAGTAAGGTTCAGTTCATAGTGCCAACCCCCTGACACCTTCACACTTATCATATTTATCAATCTCAAATATCTTCCTGGCGAGTCAAAAACTGAAAAAAAAAAGTGGAAGTGGAGAGGCATCCCAGATTTTTTTTTTCTTTATTGTTTTTTACGACTCCCGTCCAAGCTGATCTTTTTCATACGCTCCAACTGGTGGGGGAATCGTCAATTAAATCCCTGAAAATGCTGTTAACGAAACTAAGCGATATTCCTTTGATTAATGAACGTACTACACACACACACACACACACACACACGATCACCTGTTTACTAAATGGCGTCCTAGCTACGTCTTTTCGTTGTATATTAACTGACTGTTATATTTCTCTCTTGTGTCTCCCCTGATGATGTGATTATTACACGAAAGTGCACTTGGAAACTTATCGTGTTTCATTTCCCCGTGGACTTATAGGAATATACTTGATCACGCGCAAAATTGTGATCCTTTCCAATATATACATACATACATATATATATATATATATATATATATATATATATATATATATATATATATATATATATATATACACACAACGGTCGCGCTGAGAATTTCTTTCCTTCCACGAATACGAGCTGTGGTTTGAACCCTCCACAAACCGACTTTCCGCCCCACAGCAAACAGCTATGGTCTTTGCTAATACCCTCCAGCTATATTCAGCTCCAGCCAGCTAAGTGAGGCGCATTTCCAGCCCGCCTTCATACCCTTGGCCGGAGAATGGCCTTAAAAAAAAAAAGTTTAATCTAACTGAGGGAAAAAATATATATGTATATATATCCTCCACGCTAACGGAGATCATCCCTTGAAGAGGTTAGTGTTTAATTAATATTATACTGCCATATCTGGATGGCTCTTGCCCCGAGCAAGGCCTGCACCTCCCCCCCCCCCCCCCTCTCTCTCTCTCTCTCTCCGAGCGTGGTCGGATGCGCTCCGAGAGAGAGAGAGAGAGAGAGAGAGAGAGAGAGAGAGAGAGAGAGAGAGAGAGAGAGAGAGAGAGAGAGGCCTGACTTTCAGGTACATCATCGTCAGGAGGAGCGGAGGGGCGTGGGTCATGATGATCCAGTCAAGTGACCCAGGTCTCGTGACCTCCCGGGGCCCGTCCGACGCTCCACACCAACAGCTAAATATCCCCGTCCAACGATCGTGCCACCATCACCGTCCACCTGGAGCCCCGTCCAACGATCGTGCCACCATCACCGTCCACCTGGAGCCCCGTCCAACGATCGTGCCACCATCACCGTCCACCTGGAGCCCCGTCCAACGATCGCGCCACCATCACCGTCCACCTGGAGCCCCGTCCAACGATCGCGCCACCATCACCGTCCACCTGGAGCCCCGTCCAACGATCGCGCCACCATCACCGTCCACCTGGAGCCAGCCTGGTGAGTACGTCTCGTCTGTGGTGTCAATTGAGAATCGACCAATCGCGTGCCACTGTCAGGGGGAGGGGGTTAGCGGGATGTGTCAGGTGTCCTGGTGTGTTTAGAATGACAGATTTCCGTCAGCCTCTCCCGTGAGGGATCGACCTCAATGCCCAGGAGAGCAAGGCTGGATGACACACAGGGCGTCGTGTCACCCGCATTTGAATTTGCTGTAAAATGGGTCGCAAGTGTCACATTACGAGACATGGATGCAAGAGGTACCTGCAATTTCTACCTCTTTTTCTCTCTCTCTCTCCCTCACATCTACCCACCTGTATGTGTGTCGGAGGTGGGGAGGTACCAAGTGTTGCAATTTTAGTCTTTCCGAATTCATGGTATTCCAATCTTGGCAAAATATGGGACTCTCTTCCCCCCCTAGTCACCAGGCAACACCCTGAGTCGTTACCTTGCTCCCTGGTACCCAGGTACCACCCTTGTCACCAGGCAACGCCCTGAGTCGTTACCTTGCTCCCTGGTACCCAGGTACCACCAAGATTGTCTGGTCACCCGTGTAAACCCTCCCCATCATCTCACTCTGGTTACCCAGCCATACACGGCAGCCTGCCTGCCTGTCTGACCGACAACCATAAATGGTGCTGGTACCACCGCCAACACTCCCCAGCCTGCTACTGCCAACACTCCCCAGCCTGCTACTGCCAACACTCCCCAGCCTGCTACTGCCAACACTCCCCAGCCTGCTACTGCCAACACTCCCCAGCCTGCTACTGCCAACACTCCCCAGCCTGCTACTACCAACACTCCCCAGCCTGCTACTGCCAACACTCCCCAGCCTCCCGCCACCAACACTCCCCAGCCTCCTACTGCCAACACTCCCCAGCCTCCTACTGCCAACACTCCCCACCTCCCACCACCACTCCCCAGCCTCCTACTGCCAACACTCCCCAGCCTACCATCACATACACCCGAGCCTCCCAGCACCAGCGACTTCCCGCCTGCCAACACCGAGACAAGACTGTATACAACAACAGCCAGGTAAATAATGTTACGAATATAATGACGTAATGGACGAGGTGCAGGTAAAAGACGGAGGCAAACCAGAAACGAAGTTAAACAAATTTACATCGTAAATAATATCGGGAAAAATAACAGCTCGCACGAGAAACATTGCTGTGTCGAGAAACTAAACAATAATGTACTTGGGAGACCTCGAGATTTTCTTGGATTACAAGAACACTTATCATTCTTTATCATGAAACATAACAATAATACATGATGGGTCAAATGACTACCCCCAACAGTGTTTGGCCACAGACATACTTACAGGAAGTCAGACACGTCCAGAGAGAGAGAGAGAGAGAGAGAGAGAGAGAGAGAGAGAGAGAGAGAGAGCTACAGGTATGGAGCTCACCTGAAGCTCTACCACGTAATCCCGTCAGCGCGTCACCTGCTGCTACACAGGTAACACCACAATGCTCCGAATTTACTCCATTTCAACCCAAAGGGCAAGGGACCCTAAGGGCGTTTACAACCGTGTGTGGTAAACTGGTGTTACTGTACTTTGTGCCAATGTTGCAGCCACGAGCAGCCTGGCTCGTCAACCTGGTCCTTACCTGGAATAAGAGGTAACGTGTGTCACCACAGACCACCACACACACAGACCACCACATACACAGACCAACACATACACAGACCACCACACACACAGACCACCACATACACAGACCAAAACACACAAAGACCACCACATACACAGACCACCACACACAAGGGTCACCCACCACACACACGGGCCAGCTACCACATACATGCCACCACACACACGGGCCAGCCACCACACACACGGGCCAGCCACATGCTCGACTCTTGTTGTGCCCGTATGTGTCAAGGTCATGTTTTCTGTACATGCGTCACGCCCATACGCGTCACGTCACGTGATGGACGTAAGACTTCTGTGTTACGTCAACTTAATTTTCTCTTCAGTATGTCCTCATTTCAAGAGCTTTACCCATAAAAAATCTATATCTATCTATCTATCTATCTATCTATCTATATATATATATATATATATATATATATATATATATATATATATATATATATATATATATATATATATACACACAGAGACACAGGAACTGTTTACTTTCTGTAAAGTGGAGTGGAGTGGGGTTTCTGGGGCAGCATAATGGGGGGGAGGGTAGACTCCTGTACCAGCCCCCTAGCGGCGGTATACATAAATACCGGAACAATCTCCCGTGGAAATGTCACCTGGCGGCTTACACCCTTAATCCACTCCCTCTGACGTCACGAGTTTCCCCGCGCTCCGATTGGACACCAAAAGGGAAAAATAAATGAGAGAGAGAGAGAGAGAGAGAGAGAGAGAGAGAGAGAGAGAGAGAGAGAGAGAGAGAGAGAGAGAGAGAGAGAGTACATACATGGTGGGCTCCGCCTCAGTAGAGATGGACTATACTAAGTATGTTGACGGACTCGGGGCCCACTACTGCCAATTGGTCACCTTCTTTGTACGTTTGAACGTCCGTGTGGACCCGGGAATGTCCGTGTGAACTTTACAATGTCCGTGTGAAAGTGGGAACGTCCGTGTGCGGTAATACCCATATGATTGTGAAGGTCAAGGGTTAAGGTCATTACAGGTAAACTCCTTTTGGAGACGACAGGTCTGGGCAGGAGGGTAAACTATCATCGGAGGTCAAAGACGAAACCAACAAGGTAAACCTCTTCCGGGAGGCCAAAGGTCAAGGTAAAGCATTCATAATGGTCTACCTTAAAGGTAAACCAATCAACCCACTTCAGGGGTCAAGGCGAATGTAAACCAATTTTTTTTTTGGGGGGGGGGGAGTTCAGGTATTTCGTAAGCACTGCTAAAATGCTTTTACCCACAATATCTGAAGTGGGTCGATAATTTGGTCGGATGATTAGCTGGTTATTAAGGGTCATTAAGGTCGTCAACGTCAATTAATAACCAATCGGAAATAATTATCTTGCACACACACACACACACACACACACACACACACGTTACGGTAAATGGTATTAGAAAACAACTATCTTCAGCTAAAGCTTACTGACCCCTGGGACCAATACTCTCAGATAAGCTGACTGACATTATTGAACATTTAGCTTCAAATAAAGCTGACTTTACTGAGCCTGGTGTCTCAGTTAAAGCTGACTGACTCTCCTGAGCTTACAGAGAAAGCTCACACACACACACACACACACACACACACACACACACACACACACACACACATACCCAACAAACACGTAAGATAACTCAGCTAAAAGCTAATGATCTGAGCCAAAGCTAACACACCTCACATACAGCGACCTAACCCTACCATGAGATGACATCTCTCATGAAGCTACCATGAAACCCACCAAAGCTAACATACATAACTGTACCTAATCCAACACAAATATGCCATACCCTAAACACATCCTGATTGGTTAAAACGTCCCCCGATCCCATTAACAGCCGACCGAATGCATATAAAACTAACTAGCCAACAATGCAGTTATCAATATCAAACTGGGTTTACAAATGTAATCATATAAACACTCACAAACCAAATTATGTAAAATTCTTTACCATTGACTCAACACATGCCATCAGCACCCAACAAAACTTTCAAAATAGCACAATACTGTAACCTTTCAATGAGGTCTAGCTAATTCAATAAAGATTAACCGAACTTTATAACCTTATTTTACCTTTTATTCCCGGTGTAGCTTTTGAATTTTCATTTCAGATAGAAGTTAAACGTCCCACCTGTATTAGCTGTATGGATAACAAATACAGCAAAATGACCCCGTATATTTTTTTTTCTTTTTTTTTTTACAATTTCGTAAAGAGAATTTGTGACAGCAGATTCCACAGAACTAAATATATCAATAAAATCAAACTTAAATAAAGTAACAGAGTCGTATAGAAACTCAGCTCTTGACGTAAAAACCAGCTCCAAACAAGAGCAAGTCATGCCACATAAATCTAACGACTTAAAACACTGAGTGATTAACATAAACCCGCGACCCCAGATAAACCCATATGAGGCCTACCAATCCCAAATGCCCTACATAAACCCAAGTCCCAATCCCATGCGACCACCAAGAAAACCACATGACCCCCAGTAATGCCAAGCGACCCCTACCAGTCATAAGTGACCCCTGATATAGCCCAGTCCCTGCCAATCATAAGTGACCCCTGATATAGCCCAGTGACCTGTGCCATTCATAAGTGTCCCCAGGTATAGCCCAGTGACCCCTGCCAATCCCAAACGACCCATGGGTACACGAGTCAACTGGACAAATAATTCAGCGAGGCAGTACACCAGCCAGTTTATGAACGACAATATAACAGACCTGACATGAACCCGTGTTACCTCCATACGAACCCACGTGACCCCAGATGAACCTACCTTACCCCCAGACGAACCCACGTGACCCTAGATGAACCTACCTTACCCCCAAGACGAACCCACGTGACCCTAGACGAACCTACACGACCCCAGACGAACCCAAGTGACCCCAGATGAAGATATGTGACCCAAGACGAACCCATGTGACCCCAGGTTAACCCACGTGACCCCAGACGAACTCCAAGTGACCTCAGGTTAACCGGAGACAAAAGCAAGTGATAAGAGGGGTGGCGGGAGATGGCGCTGGGGGTCTGAGCCAGGCAGGCAGGCAGGCAGGCAGGGTCAGAGAGCAGGTGCGAAGATATCTTCTTTAACACGAGTGGCCGTCATCCCCATCACCACCAACACCACCATCCCCATCACCACCAACACCACCATCCCCATCACCACCAACACCACCATCCCCATCACCACCAACACCACCATTCCCATCACCACCAACACCACCATCCCCATCACCACCAACACCACCATCACCACCAACACCACCATCCCCATCACCACCAACACCACCATTCCCATCACCACCAACACCACCATTCCCATCACCACCAACACCAGACCCATCACCACCAACACCACCATCCCCATCACCACCAACACCACCATCCCCATCACCACCAACACCACCATCACCACCAACACCACCATCCCCATCACCACCAACACCACCATCCCCATCACCACCAACACCACCATCCCCATCACCACCAACACCACCATCCCCATCACCAACAACACCACCATCCCCATCACCAACAACACCACCATCCCCATCACCACCAACACCAGACCCATCACCACCAACAACACCATCACCACCAACGCCACCATTCCCATCACCACCAACAACACCATCACCACCAACACCACCATTCCCATCACCACCACCATTCCCATCACCACCAACATCACCATCACCACCATTCCCATCACCACCATCCCTATCACCACCAACACCATCCCCATCACCACCAACACCACCATCCCCATCATCACCGACACCACCATCACCATCCCCATCACCACCACCATCATCATCATGGAGCCAATATCACCAACAACAAATACTACAACATCAGTAACAGTATGACGGGACCCTTAACACGATCATCAGCCAGCATACAACACCACCAAAAACAACTGTACAACCTTTACTGTATGATTTCTCCAACAACACCACCACCACCGCCTTCAGTATCACCAACAACACTGGAAAAACCACGTTTGTTCATTCTCCAACATCACTGTTCTCCAACATCACTGTTCGCCAACATCGCCAACATCACCATCAATATCACCACAAAGACCAATAGTAGGCAACTGGCAGGTACACCATCACCAACTACAGTGTAACCAGGAGCGTAGCGATGACCACAACCAACACCAGCCAATATCAACATCATCATCGCCAACAACATCAGAATGACCAGTAGTAGGTGACCAACCACACCAGCCACCTATCGTCTACAACAATCACGACGGTATAACCCAAGGTACACAACACCATCACCAGCAACAACAACAACAACAACAACGGCACCAACATCGCCAACAACAACGGCACCAACATCGCCAACAACAACGGCACCAACATCTCCAACAACAACGGCACCAGCATCGCCAACAACAACTGCTCCAACATCGCCAACAACAACGGCACCAACATCGCCAACAACAACGGCACCAACATCGCCAACAACAACGGCACCAACATCTCCAACAACAACGGCACCAGCATCGCCAACAACAACTGCTCCAACATCGCCAACAACAACGGCACCAGCATCGCCAACAACATCGGCAACCAACATCTCCAACAACAACGGCACCAGCATCGCCAACAACAACGGCACCAACATCTCCAACAACAACGGCACCAACATCGCCAACAACAACTGCTCCAACATCGCCAACAACAACGGCACCAGCATCGCCAACAACAACGGCACCAACATCGCCAACAACAACGGCACCAACATCGCCAACAACAACTGCTCCAACATCGCCAACAACAACGGCACCAACATCGCCAACAACAACTGCTCCAACATCGCCAACAACAACGGCACCAACATCGCCAACAACAACTGCTCCAACATCGCCAACAACAACGGCACCAGCATCGCCAACAACAACGGCACCAACATCGCCAACAACAACGGCACCAACATCGCCAACAACAACTGCTCCAACATCGCCAACAACAACGGCACCAGCATCGCCAACAACAACGGCACCAGCATCGCCAACAACAACAACGGCACCAACATCGCCAACAACAACAACGGCACCAACATCGCCAACAGGAACTCGCGAAAATTCACCGTCACCTCCTCCTCCACCGCCAATAACACCGACGCCGTCATAATCGCCACCTCCGCCGCCAACAGCGGCAGGAGGAGCAGTAGCAAGGCTGACTCAGCGGTAATAATCCAAGAAGCAGGAGGAGGAGGAGGAGGAGGAGGAGGAGGGGGCTGCGAGGCGGGCGGGCGGGCGGGCGGGGGGTCAGGGTGAGGAGGGCGTGCTACATACAGATCAGACGGCGGCTCGTGACCTCTTGCGACGCTCGTATTAACAATGTACATGATAAAGGCGAAGTGTCTGCTGTACCATCTGGCCCTCACCACCACCTGCTGGAGCAGGACCTGGGGGACCACCTGTCCTCACCTCCTCCTGCTGAGCATGACCACCTGTCCTCACCTCCTCCTGCTGAGCATGACCACCTGTCCTTACCACCGTAACCTGCTGCAACATGCTGAGAACCAGGTACTGCACGATCCAGTCTACTTCCCCTGCAAAGATGTTCTAGTTTACCTCCCCTGCAAGATGCACTAGTTTGCCTCCCCTGCAAGATGCTCTAGTGTACCTCCCCTTCAAGATGCTCTAGTTTCCCTCCCTTGCAAGATGCTCTAGTTTCCCTCCCTTGCAAGATACTCTAGTTTCCCTCCCCTGCAAGATGCTCCAGTTCACCTACCCTGCAAAATTAGTTTACCTTCCCTGCAAGATACACTAGTCTACCACTCCTCCAAATGGCTCTGGCTTAACCTCCCCCTCAACACCATGTCCGCACACTCCATCCCCTGGGAGGTGTTCTTACCCCTACGTGCTTTACGTTATCAGATTCCCTCTGACGTCCCAGGTTCCATGTGGGTATCTGACGTGCCCTAGAGATACACGTGGGCTCTGAGGTGGCACGTGGCATCTACTGAACATCATCTTTCACCCCCGCAGAGATAGGCTGAGAGTCTAAACCCTCCCCTCGCTCTGACCTCCCTAAAGAATACTGATGAGGGAGGCAGGCAGTGAGGTGGCGTGTGTGATTTATTGCAAGGTGAGGGGTCCATCTTCGTATAGGGTTACGACTTAAAGGGTAGGGGAAGGCTAGGGCTACCACTAGGGAGAGCGGGTTACGACCTGAAGGTGTACGAAGGAGACCAGGACGACCACAGAGGAGAGACATACGACCTGAAGGGCAGGGGGATGTATCGAGCCGCCCCCTCTCTCAATAGACAAAGTCAGACAGCTCGACACAGTTTCGACATGAATTCGAAACGCGGAGGCTTTACTCCGAGTCTTGAACCGAGGCCAGGCCAATCCTTCCCATAAACAAAGGCTAAATCTACCTTCTTCCCGGGGGTGGGGGGACGAACCTGCTCAGGTAAGAGAAACGACTCCCGTAGCGGCGACTCACGTCTCGGTCACGACCCCTTAGTTACGTCCGACTCACGCATCGGTAACGACTCCACCAACCCAGACAACGAACGTGCTGATAGCCACCGCCATAAGAATGTTACCTATTACGATGAGCTAACAGTTAAAGGACATCTGACGAGGGTTTCCAGACACCATACGAAGCTTTCCAGACACCATACGAAGCTTTCCAGACACCATACGAAGCTTTCCAGACACCATACGAGGCTTTCTAGACACCAAACTAGGTATTCCAGACACCATATAAGGCTTTCCAGACACCATACTAGGTTTTCCAGATACCAGACTAGGCTTTCCAGATTCCCCAGAGCTTTTCAAGACACAGGCAGAGCCATTCAAGACACTTGACAAGCCTGCAAGACCATAAGAGCCATTTAAAGACGCCACGCGAGCCTTCCAGGACACCATAAAAGCCATTTAAATGCCATCTGAGCAATTCATAACTGACCCATAAGAGCCGTTCAAAAGGCCACACGAAGAATATGACACCACACGAGCCATTTCAGTCACCATAAGAGCTTTTTAAAACACGCCAAGACCCAAAGCAACAATTACGTCCAGAAAATAACGCTTACCTTCGCTGACCGCCCGCCGGGACGAGGGAGGGAAATGGTGGACTTTTTGGCAAGAATAACCTTGGTGAAGTTTATTGTTTGACGACTGAATGCTTCATCACACCAACTGAATAATTATCATTAGATATGCAAATGGCCACATTTCCAAAACATTAACTCGATTTACATATACGCGGGTGGAAATTAATACCGGCAAAGACCTGTTTCTTAATATATATATATATATATATATATATATATATATATATATATATATATATATATATATATATATATATATATATATATTCCTTTATATAAAGAGCGAGAGAGCCCATCTCATCTAATGTCGAACAAGACAATATCACGTCATTAGGAGCAACACTGCTGGTAATAAGAGCCAGATTGTAGTAATGTTCCACCTCAGAGACGCCATTAAGAATATGATATCAAATCTGGAGCAATTTACTTCACGCTGAGGGTAATCACCAACTTAAGAAAACGGCTCTCAGGGTGGTAGTTTCATTCTTAAAATATTAGTGTCAAGTGAACACACACACACACACACACACACACACACACACACACACACACACACACACACACGCGCGCGCGCGCAAGCCAATCTTTATTGCAATTCTAGACTAGTTCGTCCCCTTCCTCGTTTTCTTTTCGTCTCAGTACAGATCCAACCAGAACCCCTTCCTGCTCAGGTATGTGGATATAAGGACCTCTTCCCTCTGTATATACATTTCTAGTAAGTATACACACCGTCTTCAATGTACGAGTATGTACACACACACACACACACACACACACACACACACACACACCCTATGGACTTCAGATACACAATACATGTAACAACTAAAGGTAACTCCAGACTGACTGCTTCCCATCATATCCAAACCAGGATAATTTCCAAAGGCTCCACGGAATATGCAAATTATATAATCGATATCGACTGAAGAATTTGCATAAGGAAGTCAGAACTAACGTTACTTTTTACTAGTACGTCAACACACCCTCTTACGTGTTACGCTGATCACACTGGCTTGAGGAGGAGGACTGGGTGATCATCGGGATTATCTACGTCCCGGATAATCTCTGGTAACAGTGGTCGTGCGAAGGGTATGTCTCCTGAGTAAAGAGAGGGGGGTATCAACCCTTTGAGCACGACGGTACAACCGTTGATCACCAAGTTACGACCTTTGAGCATGACGAGGTACGACCCTCGAGCATGACGGTACACGACCCTTGAGTAGGACAGCCTGGCCCTTAAGGGTCGTATCGTCGTACTGTGATGGTCGTCCTGTCGTACCCAAGGTACCGTACCGTCGTGTTCAAGTGGTCACCACAGTACTGGCCCCGGTACATGCGTATCTCCCCGTAGGACACATGACCCACGAGGGGAGGGTACGGCAAGAGCTGTTCATGATGGTTGCCAGCGACACCTAGCCAGTCGCTCGGTTACATAATATGCGACCCTTTAACATAGCCTCCAGCCTAATGGGTTCCGGACGTTGCTGGCTGACGCAGGGCTTTGTTAGGCATCACCTCCTGTGTTGTCACCTGCCACACGAGGTACCAGCAGCTCCGCCTTCCCCCCCACTCTCTCTCTCCATCGTCACCTCACTGTCCTGAAATCTTATTTCTGTCCTCTCACATCCAGCAAGGACAGACCATCATCACCCAGTCTGTCACTCTCCTCCTCCTCGCTGAATGATGATGCCGTATCGATGGTGACCTCCTGCACGGCGGAGGGTCGTGTTATACAGGGCGACGCAGAGCCCTGGGTCAGTGTCGCGGGTGATCTTGATAACAGCGAAAACACGTGAGGTGTGATCTTATTAACATGGGGGGGAAGGAAGGAAGGAAGGAAGGAAGGAAGGAAGGAAGGAAGGAAGGAGGGGTGGAGTGATTCTGGCGATGGGGGGGGGAGAGGATGTGGGGTTTTTATCTTGATGATAACAAGAGGGACAGTAACATGGGAGAGTCGTCTTCATGATAACAGGGGAGAGGGAGAGGGGGTGTTATCTTGATGATAACAGGGGGGAAGAACATGTGGGAGGCGTAACCTTGATGATAACTTGGGGAAGAACGACGTGGAAGGGTGATCTACATGATAACTGGGGGGAGAGACTGTGTGGGGAGGAGCGATCTTCATGATAACTGGGGAGAAAACAACATCCGGGTACCTGTAATGTTGATGATGACGGGGGGAGGCAGGCTATGCTGACGACACGGGGAGAAAACGTAGTGCGGTCTTGATAACCGTGGAAGAAAATGTGGCGATGATAGCGATGAACAACTTCGGTCTACGAGAGATCCTGCACAGAATGATTCTGAGAGAGAGAGAGAGAGAGAGAGAGAGAGAGAGAGAGAGAGAGAGAGAGAGAGAGAGAGAGAGAGAGAGAGAGAGAGAGAGAGAGAGAGGGGGGGGGGAGGCACCTCAACACAAAACGAAGGAAGCGATGAAAGAAGGGACGGAACAACGAAGAAGTAAGGGGGTTGGTGCGGGGAGAAAGAAGGAGGGCAGATGGGAGAATCATGAAGAAAATAGGAGGAAAGGAATGCAGGAGGCTGGCAGCTGGAGTGACGAAGGCAGCAGCAGCAACACAAGAATGAGTCGGCGAGTTGTGAGTACCGGGAAGTGTGACGTCATGCTCTTATACCCGCCACTTGTCCTTCCAAACTCACCACACACTCACTACACACACTCACCACACACTCACTAAACACACTCACTACACACTCACTACACACACTCACTACACACACCACACACTCACCACACACTCACTACACACACCACACACTCACCACACACTCACTACACACACTCACTACACACTCACTACACACACACTCACTACACACACACACACACACACACACACACACACACACACACTCATTACACACTCACTACCCACTCATCACACACTCACTACACACACACACACACACACACTCATTACACACTCACTACCCACTCATCACACACTCACTACACACACACACACACACACACACACACACACACACACACACACACACACACACACACACACACCGTGTCTAGGTCAGAAATTCCTGCGGGAATCATAATGAGCTGTCCATTCCCAGCATGATCTCCCACGACACAAACCACCAACATTAAAAGCCCATTTTGTGGTAAGCCATACCAGCTAATTAAGGGAGTGGGGGGTGGGGGGTGGGGAAGATATTACGTGAAGACAGTTAACAACAGGTGTGTGTGTGTGTGTGTGTGTGTGTGTGTGTGTGTGTGTGTGTGTGTGTGTGTGTGTGTGTGTAGTGAGTGTTTGGTGAGTGTGTAGTGTGTGTGTAATGAGTGTGTGTGTGTGTGTGTGTGTGTGTGTGTGTGTGTGTGTGTGTGTGTGTGTGTATAAATCTACCCTCACAAGTTCGTGAATCAATGAGACATGAAGAAAACGTGTGATGTTATGGCGTACTCTGCTACACGTGAAAAACCATTTTATTTTTTCCTAAATTCCTGTGTCGTCAAGGTCACACTACGATCGTTCGCTGCCACAATGGAGGAGGCCAGTGTGACACACACACACACACACACACACACACACACACACTGTGACTCCGTCCTGGTTCCAGTTTAGAGCCTCCACAAAGAGACAGAACACCACCTCCTCACCTCGAGCTGCTACGTGCCACGGAGGAGCTTCATGCAGGAGGCGTACTGACCTGACCAACACATTCCTTGCGATCCTTCTGCACATGCAACACACTGCATCTTTCTATCTCATCTCATCTTTTTCTCTTTTTTTTCTTCCTTCTTCACTGCGGTGTGCAGGAAAGAAAGAGATTCTCTCTTGCTCACCATTCCTGACTGCAGTCTGGGTGCGGTGAGGTTGTGTACAGAGGTGGCGTACCGTGCACAGACGCCCCGGTCTTACTTAAACCAACATAATGTGTAAAGTGAAGAAGCAAGACGCACTTATATCTAAGGTGGGGGAGTGCATCCCACACTTGAACACTCTGGTCATGGTGGTTCAGGAGGTGTGGGAGTGTGTTGTGTACCTGACCCCTGACCCAACACAGAGGCAAACTGATGATGACCTCATGAAAATGATGACATCATCATCATCATCATCAAAGGAATATAACAAAAGTTTCTATGGCTCAGGTACACGTCATAAGCTGTGCAGGTCCAGGACGCTACGGTGCTTAAATACGATAAAACAACAACAACAACAACAACAACTCTGATGACTTACATACGAGAACCAGAACGAACGAAGGAATTATATGCAAATAGGATGAGGTGATTTGGAGCCAAGCAGCCCGGCGAACACCGGATATTACCGCCTCGAGCAACCCGTCATGCACAGGAGACAAGACCACCCCCACCCCCCCCAACCCCCGAGCTACGGCCATGATCGTGCACGTTACGCATGACCCTGAGAGATAGCCCCCCCCCCCCCCACCTCCCTCCCTCCCCCCGTCCGGTCTTCCCGGGCACACATGAGTCGTCAGATGTCGTGAACTCCACGGGTCTGGATCCTGTCCAGTGCACTCCCGGAAAACACATCCCAGAGCTTGAATTAATGTATACTTTATATTAATATATATACAAATACACACACACACACACACATATATATATATTTTTTTTTTTTTTTTTTTTTTATACTTTGTCGCTGTCTCCCGCGTTTGCGAGGTAGCGCAAGGAAACAGACGAAAGAAATGGCCCAACCCCCCCCCCCCCCATACACATGTACATACACACGTCCACACACGCAAATATACATACCTACACAGCTTTCCATGGTTTACCCCAGACGCTTCACATGCCTTGCTTCAATCCACTGACAGCACGTCAACCCCTGTATACCACATGACTCCAATTCACTCTATTTCTTGCCCTCCTTTCACCCTCCTGCATGTTCAGGCCCCGATCACACAAAATCTTTTTCACTCCATCTTTCCACCTCCAATTTGGTCTCCCTCTTCTCCTCGTTCCCTCCACCTCCGACACATATATCCTCTTGGTCAATCTCTCCTCACTCATTCTCTCCATGTGCCCAAACCATTTCAAAACACCCTCTTCTGCTCTCTCAACCACGCTCTTTTTATTTCCACACATCTCTCTTACCCTTACGTTACTTACTCGATCAAACCACCTCACACCACACATTGTCCTCAAACATCTCATTTCCAGCACATCCATCCTCCTGCGCACATCTCTATCCATAGCCCACGCCTCGCAACCATACAACATTGTTGGAACCACTATTCCCTCAAACATACCCATTTTTGCTTTCCGAGATAGTGTTCTCGACTTCCACACATTTTTCAAGGCTCCCAAAATTTTCGCCCCCTCCCCCACCCTATGATCCACTTCCGCTTCCATGGTTCCATCCGCTGACAGATCCACTCCCAGATATCTAAAACACTTCACTTCCTCCAGTTTTTCTCCATTCAAACTCACCTCCCAATTGACTTGACCCTCACCCCTACTGTACCTAATAACCTTGCTCTTATTCACATTTACTCTCAACTTTCTTCTTCCACACACTTTACCAAACTCAGTCACCAGCTTCTGCAGTTTCTCACATGAATCAGCCACCAGCGCTGTATCATCAGCGAACAACAACTGACTCACTTCCCAAGCTCTCTCATCCCCAACAGACTTCATACTTGCCCCTCTTTCCAGGACTCTTGCATTTACCTCCCTTACAACCCCATCCATAAACAAATTAAACAACCATGGAGACATCACACACCCCTGCCGCAAACCTACATTCACTGAGAACCAATCACTTTCCTCTCTTCTTACACGTACACATGCCTTACATCCTCGATAAAAACTTTTCACTGCTTCTAACAACTTGCCTCCCACACCATATATTCTTAATACCTTCCACAGAGCATCTCTATCAACTCTATCATATGCCTTCTCCAGATCCATAAATGCTACATATATATATATATATATATATATATATATATATATATATATATATATATATATATATATATATATATATATATATATATATTATAGTGTGGTGAGAGTCCTGCATCTATAGAATGGCCCACAGTTGCATCAGGGGCACTAAAATGTCATCCATGCGTCAGCCAGCTAGGCAGGAACCGACCATTATCATCCCTTTACTTACCTTTCTCGTGCAGCCTCAGACCAGTGTCAGTGAGTCTCTGACCACTGTCTCAAGAACCCTCGAATCACTATCTCGCCAAATCTCGAACCAATTGTCACTCCTCGTATCACCATTGTCCAGCGAAGCCTCGAACTCTAATTTCTAATGAAGCCTCGACCCACCGATCCATGAACCCTTGAACAATGCAGTGAAATCCTACGTATTTAGAAAAAAAAAAAAAAAAGGAACTGACCTTCTCCCACGGTGACAATGACGGCCACGAGGCCTACTTAATTACCGTCCTCGACCACCAGGACCAAGTCACCCAGGCATCGTAATCACGTTTCTGATGATCTGGACCAAACTTCATGAAGCAATGCATCTTCATCACCGTCAGCAGACTCCCCAGCTGGGATCATCTTATGACCTTATTAGTGACTCGTGTCCTCTTCTTGGTACCTCACCCTCACCCTAATAATTCCTCCTCCTCCAATACCTCCCTCCTTTCCTTCTAGTCCTCCTCTCTCCCGCCTCCAATTACCTCCTCCTCCCGCTCAAGCCAACCCCCGCCACTTAAGGAAGACTCTGTGGACCAATTCCTTCTCCAACCTTTTTCCTTGAGATAAATTCTGCCTCTCCTCTCACGGTGTGTGTGTGTGTGTGTGTGTGTGTGTGTGTGAGGCATAACGGAGGTCAATGCTTTGTCTATGGGGGGCGTACATCACGCCCTTCCTCTCCCAGACTCTCTTCCCTTTGTGGCTGGAAAGAGGGCTCCTGCGCTGTATCCACGCGGGCTGGAGGGCTCCTCCGCTGTATCCATGCGGGCTAGAGGGCTCCTATGCTGTATCCACGCGGGCTAGAGGGCTCCTACGCTGTATCCACGCGAGCCGGAGGGCTCCTACGCTGTATCCACGCGAACCAGAGGGATACTATGCTGTATCCACGCGGGCTAGAGGGCTCCTATGTTGTATCCACGCGGGCTGGAGGGCTCCTACGCTGTATCCACGCGGGCTGGAGGGCTCCTACGCTATATCCACGCGGGCTGGAGGGCTCCTACGCTGTATCCACGCGGGCTGGAGGGCTCCTCCGCTGTATCCACGCGGACCATGAGTCGCCATGGTTATACCAACTAAAACAATACCATTGTTTACTCGCAGTGTTGTCTTCAGGCCCGCCGTCCTGCCGCACAATTCCTCCAAGACAACAGAGAGAACAGCGGGACACGGGAGGAGCTGGAACTGCCGACGTGGAGGAGGGAACAGCGGGACACGGGAGGAGCTGGAACTGCCGACGTGGAGGAGGGAGTCATCATCATCTTCACGGGTATCCACGTATGTCAAGACGGTCAGGTATGTCAAGACGGTTAACTAGAGAAAGTTTCCGGCACGTCCACCTGGTTTCAGACAAACAACTGGATACATCAAGTCGATGCCAGCAAAACACTGCATAAATCAACATGATAATCATATTGAAAAAAAAAAATTACCATGTAATTACCAACTTGCAACAAGTTTTCTTAAACCAAGTTGGCTCTACACAAAAAAAGAAGAGGAGGGGGGGGAGGCGGGGGAGACCCCCCACAGCTTTAACTTGACAAGATAATCATGAACAGAGGACCATTAACATCACCCCCCCCCCCCAAGCTGGGGAGACACTTCACTTACACCAGTAAATAATCTGGTAAAAGTAGTTTCCGCTACATTACCGCTGCTGTGGATTTACAACGGGCATGAACTTCCCGGCTTGTTATGATTTACAATGAGGATTACTTCCCCCCGCCCCCTCCCACACACACACACACACACACACACACACACACACACACACAGCCAAACGAACCATCCACACGAGTGATAGATATATTAAAGCGAGGCAGCGACGGCAACAGCCTTGGGGTATTGTGTGTCCGGCCCACAGTCTCCTCTTACTGCTCACCTCCGCCACCCGACGACCCTCGACAGCACCGCCTACACCAGCTGATCAGGAGGCTTCAGAAATGCCGCAACGAAGTGGCAAACACGAGGTCAGGTTCTGTCAACGCGACCTGACGGAAGACAGACACACATAACCTTTGGAGGACGACTGTATTTGCGACCCCTTGAGGAGCACGACGCTACGACCCTTGGGCTCTGAATGCCTGGCCACCTGACCAGAGCCCTCAGGGTCAAGGTCCTCAAAGACCAGGTCATCATGCGTACGGTTGTGCTGGAAAGGCGGTAACTTCGTGCTCAAGAGGTCCAAAAATAAAGACCCCAAAACCCTGGTGCTTCCGGAGGGATTTGTCCTCCCTTGGTCCACTGACGAAGGCGCCGCCCTAGCCCTCGCCATACGGGGGCTCTTACACCTCCATCCCCTCCAAACCCTTCTTCGTCCACTCTTTTCTAAATCAAATCTCAATAAACATCTATGACAACCGTGTATGACTGATTCAAAAAAATCCAATTTCAAACCTCAATCATTAACTAGCAAACAGGTCATACAAGACGTATCATTAACTACCAAACGGGTCATACAAGACGTTTTGTCTCGTTTCTCTTCTAATGTGACTGGAGGACTGAGCAGTAAATTCCCCGTTAGGAAACAAGTTCGAAGCGTTGTCTCCCATCTTCACCATGTATGGCCAGCGATGAATGCGGGTCTTGCCAGCTCCCACCTACAGCAACGCCAGCATAATAACCTCTTCCACAACCGTAAGCAACCGTCCTGCACACTTTCAAAACAACCCACATCATACCCCGCAAAACCATGGGGTTGGGTTGGGTTGGGGTGTGTGTGTGTGTGGGGTAAAGAAAACTGTACAAAAAAAGCCGTCTGCCTGGCCGCTGGCTATGAGGTGGCGGTCAGCCCAATATGCCATCATAGCTCTGCAGCCGCCCATCAAATACCAATAACCTGCTCCTCACACCTGCAAACCTGGAAGCTTAGTGAGAGGTTTTTTTTTCCCCTCTTTCCAGGTTCCAGTCATGGACAAAAGCCATCATCGAGGGAAGGCCTTATATGAAACGAACCCGTGGGGCTAAAAAGAGAAGCAAGGAGACAAAGGGAAAAACAATATGAAACTTTGGTGGGAGGGAAAACTCAGGGCTTTTAGAAACGTGAAGGTGTAGACGTCAGGTGAAGGAAAGACACATAACCGGCCCACCGCCACTGAGTTGCCAACGACCATACAGTTACCACCTGAGGCAGTGGGTTGTCCAGTACCATATGGTCTAGTTAATGCGGGGGATGATAACCAAACCACCAGCTCCCAGGACTAGAAACCAAAGTCAAATGTGAAGAAGAGAGGGGAAAAAAAGATCCAACATTGCACAGTTCGGGAAGTGGGTCATGTTTTGTCAAACTGAGAGAGATAAATAGGACTTCTCTGAACACATCTCGTGTCTAGTAAGTATATAGTGGGAGAACCAACCCAGGTGTAAGAGCAGCACTCCACACAAGGACAAATCAGTCCTTTTGTACAATCAGAGTAACTGTTCAGGAGAAAAGAATTTCCGGCAGGTAAGTAGTACTCCAATTTCTAAATGGTAAGCTTAGCTCTATGTGTAACCTGGGGTTACCATGACGGATGAGATACTCTACGGCGATATGTAATATGTTTACAGGGTGAATTACAGTCATCAAAGGCGATGGGAAAGCTGTGAAGAGTCTTAGAAAGTGTAGGAAACAGGGGGTGTAGAGGCATTAAACTTAACAAGGTTCCGTCTACCCCACTAAGGAAATCCTGTCCATATCTGAGTCTGGCGAGGCAGATGTGATGAGACGTGGATCAAGAAGAATATGGAGAGGATCTAAAAGAAGTGGAGGAATGTCGTATAGTGGCGGATCGCCAGGGTATGAGTACATCTGGCTGCATGATGAAGCAGGTAAATCGATCATGAAAACAAAGAAGAGTGTAGGGGACAGGATATGACCTTGAGGGTAACCCGTGCGTTGGCGAATTGTGGTCGTCGTCTGCTGACTATGGATAACTCGCCCCGTGATAGTCTGACGACCCTTGAGCACGACGGTACGACCCTTGGGTATGATGGTACGACCTCTGACCTGAATCTAAGAGGCCGTAAGTCAAAGGCCACGCCATCATACCCAAGAGGTCGTATCGTCATCCTGAAGGACCGTAGCGCCCGCCACAAGAGGCCAAGCCCGCACTAACTACGGCTGGACACTACATACGCCCGTCCATCCCTCCCTTACCAGGGATGTGGTACGAGTGAGGGTGGTAGACGGTGGTAGAGAGGTGCGTGGCGCCCCAGGCCAGCGCCACGGTGATGAGCTACTGGAGGAAACTCCGCCAGAGGGCTGCGCACACCCGCTGGGGCTTAAAGCTGACCAGCCAAACATCCCAACCCAACCCTACCTGATTAACCTCCCCATCAGAGGACCTTACATACTACCCCATGCTATGATGAACCATCCTCCCACCCTCACCCCTCAGCGATACGCTGACCTAATCTTTGCTTATGGAGGAGAGGAGTCCAAGTCTTGCCCAGTAGGGTCAGTCAGCCCCTGGTGGGGGAAGGCCTGAAGGATTGATGATGTGATACAAGGTACACTAAGGAGCTGGTGGGTGGCCCAGGCCCCTTTACCACGTCTCATGACTCTGCCATGAGAACCTCATGAGAACTTAACGAAAAATGTAGCGATAATCTGTTTTAAGCATGCGCGTGCGCACGCTCTCCCAGTAAGCAGGGTTACGCGCACAACACACACACACACACACACACACACACACACACACACACACACACACACACACACAAGCATATGATCTCCCAGTTCTGTAATACTTGTAATACCTGAACTGTGTATCGTCAGCTGAATGGCTGCCTAAATACATAAAACTGTCATCTATGTATTATTCATTCATTTATCCACATACTCACTGACACCATGTCTTACCGGCACCCATGACATCGCCCACATGGGGCAAGTACATAAACACAAAGGTCAAACGTCGGTTTTTTAAAGTTCACGTGAGTCTTGGGTGAATAATAACCCACACACCACCCCACCATCAGCAAGTTTTTCCAAAAGAGCTCCCCCCTCCCTCCCCCAAGTAGAGGAGGACAGGGCCCCCAGTAGCGGAGGACAGGGCCCCTAGTAGCTGAGGACAGGGCCCCCAGTAGCGGAGGACAGGGCCCCCGTGTCAAGCAGACACCCCACCCTCATGGTTGCCACGGACGACGAGTCGGACTCAGACGTAAAGGTTAATAGAAACGTTGACACCACGAGAGAGAGAGAGAGAGAGAGAGAGAGAGAGAGAGAGAGAGAGAGAGAGAGAGAGAGAGAGAGAGAGAGAGAGAGAGATAGAGAGAGAGAGAGAGAGAGAGAGAGAGAGAGAGAGAGAGAGAGAGAGAGAGAGAGAGAGAGAGAGAGAGAGAGAGAGAGAGAGAGAGAGAGAGACAGACAGACAGACCCCTGCATGGCCGAGTGGCCGGCCGCCTGCGAAGGAACACACACACACACACACACACACACGAGGACGTCCATCTTGCCAAGAGAAGCCTTGAGAGGCCCCGAGGCCTTGAAGGACAACTCTACCATCCGGTACAAAAGATTGTACAGGTTCTCAAGTGCTTCGCTTCCGCTGGTGTCGGACCCCGCCTACCCGCACTGCTGGGAGTATATGGTGCGTTGCTGACGCAGGGTGACCAAGCAGACTCTTGGGGCCAGCGACCCGCAGGGAGGTTCTGCGATCGGGTTTGTAAGACACACACGCGTGAAATTCAACTTCTTGAGCGTGACGGTGCGACCCTTGAGCATGACGGTCAAAGGCCAGTCCATCATACCCAAGGGACGTACCGCAGTGCTCGAGGGTCGTACCGTCGTGCTCAAGGTCGGATCACTGTGCTCAAGGGTCGTACCAATTTGGTCTCCCGTACCAGTGGGTCGGCCATGGGTCATCACATCTACCATCATGCTGAACATTCCTCAAGTATCTATCTTTGACTTACCACAAACAAATGCTTTTCGCGGTAATATCTTGCTTTATATGTACCAGCGATCGTGTTGAGACGAGGAACTATAAACATCCACGATCGGTCATATAAAATTTATCTATTCAGAAATATTTCGGTGTATATATATATCAGTCATGGGTCATGAAGTGGGCTTGAGACGTCCCAACACTCTTCATCCTCACCAGAACGTCTGGCGACGGTAAATGAGTGAACGAATGACCACTTCGTAGTCTGCAGGACACAACGATACTGGCACCAGCAGGGGCCGTATGCAGAAAACTTCTTAGAATGCTTAAGTATGCTTAACCCCAAAGAATTTTATTTAACTTTAAGAATTTTGCTAAGCATGTTTCTGAAAGCTGCCCTACGCTGAAGTGTTTGCTTAGCAGACGACAAATATTTTGACCCAAACTGCATTTCATACTTCTTAAATCTTATGCTTAAGTTTTGCTAAGCATCGTGCTTAGTCTTTTTCTGTGTGGCACTTAAGTCACTTGCTCAGCTGAGCATAGAAATAAGCAGAAATCTAAGAATTTTTCTGTATACGGCCCCAGAGTCCTGGTTTGGCTCGAAGCTTCACTCGGGTTCAGCTCCTCGTCTCTCATGGCGATGTGACGCTTCCCGTGTGTCGACGTCACTCGGATGTGGCGCGAAGCATTGTACATAATCACTCGCCCGGGCTAATGATGACCTTGTTCAAGCTACACCTTATGTCTACGCTCTCCATTTCCTTCTTACTGTCACAGCTTCGCCTCTGATCCCATTTTCAAGACACTGGTCATGAGCTGAGAGGACGTGTAGGAGTGGGTCTGAGAGGCTGATAACCTTTAGCCAGCCCTGGGAAATGGCAGCGGATGTGATGGTGACGGCCACGATGGCACACCCCTTCCTTACTGGTTCACAACACCGTCCAGGGTTCTTCCTCAACACTGGGCTTATATGGCTACATGCTTCATGCATTCATCTAGTCATGTCATATACAAGTATATATATATATAACGGTAATCATTTAAGGAAAATGATCCTTGTGTTTTGTCCAAACAGAAATTTGTATAAACGATAAGTATGAAACATTCCCAGAAAGTCAAGCAATCAGTTTCCCTTGTAAAGAAACTGTTGTTCTACATTACTTATCTGGATCTTAGGATCACACACTTGAAGGCAAATCCACCATATCTACTGTCATTATCAGACACTCCGAGATATCAAACTGTGACGACAGCAGTTGTCCGTCCACACTTTCAAATTCTTCAATGCAAATCTTATGATTTTCTTGCTCTGCGTCTTGCGTATGGTGTCCTACGCCAGCTTCTGGTGTCTAACTCTGGTGGCTGGCATCTTTACTACGTTAAGACGACACCGGCTGAGTACACACACACACACACACACACACACACACACACACGAAAGGCTCCTTCACTACACACACCAGCCCATCCAGGAGGCCTTGCCTGGTCGTGTCACACAGATGGTGTATTTTGGGGTGACGGGAATTGCTGGGAGGTTCTGGCGTCACGGGAGATTCCGGTACATGAGGCAGTTGCTGTATCCCTGGAGAGGGACATGCAAGGACATGTCACGTCCAGACGTGGACAGGGTCCTGGGATACGCCTTAGCGGAAGCTGCATCGTGCCTACTGTCTCCAAGGGCTGAGACAAAAGGGTTCGATGCCCCACAACCAAGCGTGTACTGGGACTTCCGCCCTCGAAAATTCCTGGGGACACGCTTGACCTACGATAAAAGTCCCGGGACACGTCGAGAGTCCCGGTACGCACCTGGTCGATGCTTGTGCCAGCCCCTCCTCCGTCTCCGCCCGTCCAGACAGAAGGCTCGGTGCGGGGCTTCGATCAGGCGTAATATCGAGACTTCACGGGCGCGTCCCAGGACTTTTGCCCGCGACTGTACCACCAGAACTTGTGCTGGACAGCCCTCACGGTATTCTCAAAACTTTCTGCTTCCTCTGTTTTCTGGATGCTGGCTTCTATTTCCCCTCGCCGGAGAGTCAATCCTTGGGACGAGCCATCCAGATTCTGCTTCGCTGTTTCTTCCTCTCCGTCTCTCTCTCTCTCTCTCTCTCTCTCTCTCTCTCTCTCTCTCTCTCTCTATGTCGACGTTCAAGAAGAGGACGGATCGCCCGCCCTCCTCCAGCAGTCGGATGAGTTCTTCCCCTCGATAGCGTAATCACCTCAGGTTGAGCGGCAGTGTTTGCTCACTGTCTGAACATGCGAGAGACTAAAGAGAAAGTCACAATATCTGATCGAAACCTCACTTTCAAGGTCCATTCAGTGGGATGTCCCCCCCCTCCCCTAAACATTTGGACTCTCCTGTGTCTGAGAATTGTGGGGTTTTTTTTTTCCCAACTCCGGTTTTATAGTCTTTTTTTTTTTTTATTCTATTTCTTATGTGCCATAACTGAGGCATCTTCAGCTCGCCAGGGGCTCTGTGTCGATCGTACTCTGATCCGTCATTCTGTTCGTTCCTGCTATTCCTCTGGTTATGGTGACCTCAAGGCCTACAACCGTGACCCATCATCCTCTCCGTGTAAAGTTCCTGTATAACCCACAAGCATTCCAAACCTCCTCTGACCCCATCGAACATGACCCGGAAGAAAAGAGAGAGTGGTTCTACTTTCTGCATTGAAGTATCATTACTTTCAAAGTCTTAAATATTTCCAGGAGATAAAGTGACTTTCTTTTTCTTCATCCTGATGTGATGTGTGGTTTACTGTTTCATCCCGGACCATCGGGGGAGGGGGGGGGGGGGATCTGACCACTCTGGATCAACTTTAAGACCTGGACCACAACCATGCTTCCCTAGGAAATTGTCGCCTGACCCTAAACCTCTGCTGTATTTCCCTGCTACTGTAAGTAGCGCAGCCTTGGACTTGCATGAGCTCCTGAAAAGGGGGTCCTTGGGCAATTGTTTGTGTGTGTGTGTGTGTGTGGAGAGAGAGAGAGAGAGAGAGAGAGAGAGAGAGAGAGAGAGAGAGAGAGAGAGAGAGAGAGAGAGAGAGAGAGAGAGAGAGAGAGAGAAGAGAAGAGAAGAGAAGAGAAGAGAAGAGAAGAGAAGAAAAGAGAAGAAAAGAGAAGAGAAGAGAAGAGAGAGAGAGAGAGAGAGAGAGAGAGAGAGAGAGAGAGAGAGAGAGAGAGAGAGAGAGAGAGAGAGAGAGAGAGAGAGCACGTCTGGCTGGAAGTGTTGGGCAGGGTGCCAAATGGCAGGACTCTGGCCCTAGTAATGGCACACATGGGAAGCCAGACACAGCTCCCCCTCAACCCACCCTCCACAAACCCCTCCAGGAACCACAACCCACCCTCCACAAACGCCTCCAGGAACCACAACCCACCCTCCACAAACGCCTCCAGGAACCACAACCCACCCTCCACAAACCCCTTCAGGAACCACAACCCACCCTCCACAAACCCCTCCAGGAACCACAACCCACCCTCCACAAACCCCTTCAGGAACCACAACCCACCCTCCACAAACGCCTCCAGGAACCACAACCCACCCTCCACAAACGCCTCCAGGAACCACAACCCACCCTCCACAAACCCCTTCAGGAACCACAACCCACCCTCCACAAACCCCTCCAGGAACCACAACCCACCCTCCACAAACCCCTTCAGGAACCACAACCAACCCTCCACAAACGCCTCCAGGAACCACAACCCACCCTCCACAAACCCCTCCAGGAACCACAACCCACCCTCCACAACCCCCTTCATGATATGAATTCTGAAGCGTTCGGGAAAAAAAATTCACTATGCCAAGCAGACAATATGGGTTGTGGTAACCTCTGTAGTACGTCTCTCTCAACATGTATCTATAACCCTTTCAGCACGAGGGAACGACCCTTAGATATGACACCCTGCCCCTTGAACATCATACCTAAGGGTCGTACCGTCGTCTTCAAGGATCGTAACCTTGTGATCAAGGGGGTTTAACACTCTTGTCTCTTTACAAAACTGCATCAGAAATAGTCAGTGTTTCCCAGAGGCACTTCCCCTTAACTGGAGCCACAATGTTCATTGCCACAGTAGGTACAGTAGGTACACTGCCCCTTATCGTTATATCCCAAATATGCCACAGAAGAAAGCAACGATGTAAATAGCTACACTATATCCCAAGCAATAACGGGGGCATCCCAAACAAAAACAAGGGCATCCCAAACTAAAACAGGGGCATCCCAAACAAAAACAAGGGCATCCCAAACAAAAACAAGGGCATCCCAAACAAAAACATGGGCATCCAAAACAAAAACAAGGGCATCCCAAACAAAAATTGAGGTATCCCACACAAAAACGTCTCAAACAAAAGCAGGGGGCTTCCCAAAACAAAAACAGGGACATAAAAAACGGTGACGGCCAAACAAAAACAGGGATATCCCAAACGAAAAACAAGGGCATTCCAGACAAGAACAGAGAGATGCCAAACAAGGACCTCCTCAGCGATAATAACCACAACAACATGGCAGAATATGTGTCAGGCTAGACCCCCAGAGGACGGGCAGCCAGGTGTTGTGGTTGGGAATGCCATTCTAGCAACAGCTGGTGTAGTGGCGCATCGCCTACCACACCTGGTTACCCACTGAACTGAGTGTGTGTGTGTGTGTGTGTGTGTGTGTGTGTGTGTGTGTGTGTTCGGGGGGAGTCTTACACATGAGTTGCCCCGTTTCTTATCATTATAAATATAAAGAATAAAAAAACTAATAAATAATTCTTACACCCAAACAGCAGCAGATGCATCTCATCCTTAATTCAATAATTTCACAGTGACTTTATCAACTTTACTACACCTATCCTTACTGACCTGCGAAGGAGGAAATTTCACTTCAGGTCTGCCAGGAACTACAGCTCACACTGATCATTACAAATACCATTATTATTTTTAGGTAACGTACATAATAAGGTAAGATAGGATCCCTGAAGGTAACTCATATCCGTCCTCGTCCAAACCCCACCACCAGTAACTGTTCCCTGTTATCCACCCCTACCATTGTGCGTCCCCAATATTACCTCCATCCCCTGAGACACAGACATCCTGGGTGATCCGGGGGCCCCGCCAGCCTTCATCCCCCAGTTCTGAGGGAGCGAAGCTTCTCAAAGCTTCAGGAGATCTTTTCTGTATCCACACAGCATATATATATATCTGAAGGTGGAGGAGCCACAAGTGTATCAATACTGTCATGGTGTGTTCCACGACCTTGTTCGTGCCTTCACTTCGTTCTTCAACTTGAATACTTTCTTCCAATACCCAATAATTACAAGGAGACATAACCACTTGGCCCAACTACCCACGGTCCCTGTGGGCCAGCGGGGCCAGCCCTCCGCGGCTTGCCTCCCACACACTCCTACGGACAGCCTCTCCCTCACACAAGCCTCCCACACACTCCTCCTAAACCTCCTGAACCCCCACCACCTGTACACTGGCCAGACGATAACCTTCAGAGCTCCGGGCAATAACCTTTCATCCCACAAGAGACAATTCCCCAACTAAGTGTCCTCCTGGGCCAGCACCATTATTGTGGTCTGTGACATCAGCGTTCTGGAACTGCCTGGAACATACAGTGTCTCAAGTAATGGCGACGTCTGTACACAGGCCACACAACCTTTCCTGAATGGGAAATCACCACCTTCCCTCCTTCGAAGTGTCTACCATTCGTAAGTGCAGCGTCCATCTACACACTTCTCACACATACACAAGGTACGACAGAGGTGCCTTACAACCTCCCTTATCCATATCCCACACGACAAGTAGGCTAGGGAACTGACCAGCCTCCTCCCAGTCTCCCTCTCCCTCACGTTCAACAGCCTTTACCCTCAATTTACCGCCAATGTCACTCTCAATACCCTGATGGCATTCAAACTACCGTTCCACATCTCTCTCATGACTGGTTCTTAACGCGCTGCGCCACTGTTCCTTGCCATACACATTGTTCAATATATCACACACATGGACAACGTCTCCCACATTTATCTTCATCTCCTAAAACTCTTTCCACATATTAGCTTTAACACATAACCTGCAGCTTTTCATATGTAGATAATATATATATATATATATATATATATATATATATATATATATATATATATATATATATATATATATATATATATATATATATATATATATATATATATCCCGTATCATCATGTACTTACCTGACATCCCGTATCAATTACCTGAGATATGACGTAAAGTACAAAGCAAGTTCTGTGTACCTGTGCGAGCAATATATAAGAAACTTAACCAGACACTTTCCAGAAGGGTCCAGAATGTGTTCGAGCAAGAAGACTGCATTGTAGATTTTTATCTTGTGAAGTTGCAAGGATGTTATTGACAAGGTATCTGCTGCACGAGTCACACTGTCAATACTGTCCCGGCCAGCTCACCTTCCAAATTCATGAGAAAATATGAAGAGCAATAACGATGGGAGAAGCAGGATAGGGCAGCACGGGTGGGGATGGAGCGAGGGTGGTGATGGAGTGAGGGGTAGTGAATACAGTGGTGGAGTGAGGGGGTAATGAATGCAGTGATGGAGTGATGGGTAGTGAATGTAGCGATGGAGGGAGGGGGTAGTGAATGAAGTGATGGAATGAGGGGTAGTTAATGTAGTGATGGAGTGAGGGGTAGTGAATGCAGTGATGGAGTGAGAGATGGAGCAATGGAGTAAGGGGTAGTGTGGATGGTGATAGAGTCAGGGTTGGTGAAGGTCGTGATGGAGTGAGGATGGAGGTGGCTGTATCCCCCGTCTAAAAATGTCAGATCACAACATATTCGCAAGGGTATAACACGACGAGAACACATCCTCCATCAACACCTCCTGAGCCACAGTTCTTCTGTGCTGCCTGCAAAGACTGGTGCCACTTGGATATCAATGCATGTACATACCACCTCAACATTCTGTTTACATCGTCTCACATCAATTGATACCTGCACTCCAAGCTTCTGGATCCTGATGGAAAGATAACCCCAACCAGAGGCTTTTCTGGGGAGTATCTTTGGGGGATTATCTCTGGGGTGTTTATATCTTCTACTTACCAATGATGGATGAGGGGGGTCTATCCCAACCACAAGGTCATCTCAACCAGCACCGCCACACATACCTGCGGAGAAGAAAAAGATAATTACCAACATACATAATGATGAAGGTGTTAATAATCACAAACTGAATACAGGTGTGTGTGTGTGTGTGTGTGTGTGTGTGTGTGTGTGTGTGTGTGTGTGTGTGTGTGTGTGTGTGTGTGTGTGTGATGCCCCAGCAACAACATAAAGGCCACAACGACACTTAAAACTCACACAAAACATGACCCAACGTCACTTTCCAATCCTAGCCACCAGTTACAAAAATGTCGACATCTGTTGCCGTATAAAGCGACGACCCGGGCCCAGCCCGTGCCACTACTTCGCCCGCACCCACACACCGGTCACCTGCACACAGCGGCCGCCGGATACAGCACGTAACGCACGTATCAATCACAGAGCCAGTAATAATAATCAACGTGAGGCAGGTGACAGCGTCCACGCAGCTCAGGCCGGGATCCTGCTCGCCCTGAACTTCAGTACACCTGGGGGACGTGGGTTGGAATCCCCGGTGTGTGTGGGCAGGCGGCGGCGCGTGACACCACCAGGGATGTGAGGGAAGTGCAGCTGGTGGTAATGGTGGCAGGTATACAGGCAGGTCAGCGTCAACGGTGAAAGTGTATGGGGGAAGGCTACCCACCCTGGCAGCCTCTACCATTCTCCCTTTGGGTCAGGGGGCCAAGGTCCAGCCCTACACACTCCCTCTCACCACACACCTGCACCACACCTCCCCCTCTCACCACACACCTGCACCACACCTCCCCCCTCACCACACACCTGCACCACACCTCCCCTCTCACCACACACCTGCACCACACCTCCCCTCTCACCACACACCTGCACCACACCCTCCCCTCTCACCACACACCTGCACCACACCTCCCCTCTCACCACACACCTGCACCACACCTCGCCTCTCACCACACACCTGCACCACACCTCCCCCTCTAACCACACAAGCGTCACTACACCCGCACTATACATACAGACAATAACGACACACCTACACAAGACCTCAACTACACCTACACCTGCTCCACACTATACACCCGCGGCAGCAATCACCAACACAAGTCACCAACGAACAAAGGATCAATACTGACCAAGTAACAGAACAGTATTGACCAACAGCAACAGATCAATAATGAATAACAATAACAGAGCGGTACCGGGCAACAGTAGGATACACAACAGTAGGATCACTAAGCAACAGAAACACATCAATTATAAAAGTAACAGGAACAGTTCTCAGGAGGAGCAACAGATCAATATCGAAGAACAGTACCGTCAGCAGTGAAGAACAGTACCAGAACAACAACAATAACAACAACACAGTTCGTGTGGTGTGGTATACCGAAAAACTTTCAGAAGATCTGAGAAAACATTCCCGGATGAAGAAATTTTGAGGAGGGCTGGCAGGCGGTGGCAGGAGAGAGGTAGTTGTTGGAAGTAGAGGCAACTGGTGGCAGGAGAGGCAGGCGGACAGATGGTACGGACTCAGTCATACTGGGCGTGGCCCCCGCACCGCGCCCTCTACCGCTGCTTCCCACTCACCTGGGCTCTAGCCCTCCACACCTGGCTAGCCCAGCCCTCCACAACTGCCTAGCCCAGCTCCCTCACACTTGGCTGACCCAGCCCCTTACACCTGGCTAGAAAGAAGAAAAAGCCCCCGCCACACACATACACACACCTGGCTGACCCAGCCCTCCACACCTGGATAGTCTTGCTTCAATAACCATTAGTCGCTGACGGCCGCTGAGTCTAACAACTGACGGACGACCTCACCAAGTTACACTAGGTGGGGGACTACATCAAGATGCCACCACACCACCTCGGGGCTACCCCAAGTGGTCTACACCAGCAGACTACACCATGGCACTCCAATAATGTCCACACTACAGGAGACGACAAGGCTGTAAACCTCATAGCCATACCTACACCAAGGGGTTACATAAAGGCTACACAAGGATACACCAGAGGGCTACGTAAAGATTCACCAGGGGACTACAAAAAAAGCTACACAAGAGAGCTACGCAAGGCTACACCAGGGGGTTACATAAAGGCTACACCAGGGGGCTACATAAAGGCTACACCAAAAGGCTACGCAACGTTACTACACTAGGGTAGGGGAGGCTACATCATAAGGCTACACCAGGCCCCTGGCCTTATACGAAGCAGATTTCACTCACCATCCTCCGCTAGACACAAAACCCTCTCGCAATCACACGCTTGTATACGACATGTCCGACTCGCGCCAACATGCCACGCATGTCATCCACTGTACTCACCTCTCCGAGTCCATGACAGTTCCTGGCGAGGGCATGACGTGCATCAAAGGCCACATTTGGAGGGTTTGACGTGTCGCTTTGCACTCTCTGTGGTTCGTGGCTCAGTATGGGTCTATTCCGGACTTTAAAAACAAGTGGATTTGGGCACTGTATGACGTACGTCGTGCGCGCGCGCGCGTGTGTGTGTGTGTGTGTGTTCGGTTCACGTAATCACCAAAAATATAACTAATGGTTTAATAAGACAAGCTCTAACACCTTTAATTCTTAAAAGCGTTTTTCTTTCGGTGCGAACCAAATATACAACCATCTGGTATACTCAAAATCTTCGACCTTGTAAACTTTGTTCATCTTTATATCCATTTCGTAAACTGACATTTTCAGACTCTGTAGGCTGCTGAAATTCATACCTATTTTGTAAACTCGCAAACCATATAAACTTTATTGATATGTATACCCATTCTGTATAGTCATACATCTCTGTCACGGACCGTATAAACGTTAATGAAATGTATACCCATTTTGTAAACTCATAGTTTACGACCCACCGGGTAAACCATCCCGCGTGGGTGGTGGTATACCATGGTCCGAGCCGGCCAGTCAGCTAGCCACCACTGTGATAAATCACATGACATTATAATGACATACAGTAGACTCATTCAACCATAAATTCTAACTGTTTAACTATAAAAAAAAAGGGGGAGGGAGGGAGGGCAAATATAACCTGTGAGTTAAACAAATAGTATCTATTTCAACCCGTCCACATCTGTCATATATCACACAGCCTCCCGTCCCGTCCCGTCCACCCGTCAAATGGCTCCTCACCGGGACTGAAAATACAAAACGCTTGAACCTCCAGGCCCAGGCAGGGTATTACACTGTTTACAAATAGAGATATTATGAGAACACAGTACACATGTCCCGCTCTCAATAAACATCTTGGGACGATGAACTAAACGCTCATATCTGTGACACACTCGAGGATCATTATACAAACGCAGGACTGAAACACTTGTCGTAATGCATTAACCAGATATCGACGCTGAACTGTGTGGAAATGACGGGCGTTAAACCTCAATGCCTTGAATGAACTCTTTAAACCTCACCGTAGTTGAACATCCAGACGTTAACCCTACCCATAGGCTGAACAGATGTACGCCTGGTCACATAACCTGAAATCATGCCCTCAGCCATCACACAAACACGAAAGAAATTCGAATTCCCAACGTTAATCATACAATCACTAATTGGGCTAATGAATGCGATGACCCGTGGTATGGAAAATGGTGTACGTTTCCCACCCACTGATGACCCCTACCAAAGGGCCTGGCTGTACTCCTGCAACCCATCCCTCCAACCAAACCCTCCCAGGAAACCTCCAACATGACCCACTCTAAAGTCTTCAGCTCCTACAACCCTTCCCTCCAATATCTCCAACCTCTCTCTCTCTCTCTCTCTCTCTCTCTCTCTCTCTCTCTCTCTCTCTCTCTCTCTCTCTCTCTCTCCATATATATATATATATATATATATATATATATATATATATATATATATATATATATATATATATATATATATAAAGCTGGATTAAATGTGCGTTATCGGCAATACTGTAAAAAGAAAAATGAATTCAAACTGGTCTTCTCTCAACGAACCATCACCTCAATCTCGACATACCTCAACACCTTTACTGACGAAAGTTTGAGAAAGAATGAAATGGCACAATTCCTCCCTTGAGCACGACAGTACTAGTATGATGGACTAGCCTATGACCTGACCCTCCAGGTCCGGGTCAAAGGTCACGCCATCATAACGTCCTATAGCGTTTTATTCCTTTCTTTCTTTCTCCTCGTCTACACTTTTGGCTGCTTTAATGATCAGGACTTTGTTGACATTACAACATCTGTTGAGTCTGGACTGAATCAAAGACGAGACCTTTGGACTCTTAACCCTTTGATGAGTCAGATGATTTGACTCCTTGAAGACGATGACCCCCAACCATCGCACTCAAGGGGATATCATCGTACTCAATGGGTAAAGACATCGTACGTATGGGATCAGGTCTTTACACGCAAGGAGGTGTCATCGTACTCAAGAGGTAAAAGATATCGCACGTGTGGGATTAGGTCTTTTCCGCACTCATGGGATCAAAGCATGGTACTCATGGGGTTGAGTCGTCGTACTCAAGGAGTCAAGACATCTTAAGCAAGGGATTAAGTCTTCGTGCTCGAGACATCGTACGCATGGGATTAAGTCTTCGTGCTCAGGGGATCGAGACATCGAACTCAATGGGTTAAGCTGTCGTACCTACAGGGTTTATCCCCAACTTGGTTTTCTTCAAAAGCTGGCAGCCCTGACGTGTGCGCGAGCTGCCGCTATCTTTTACGGACCATATCTGGCCCCCGACACGATAAAAGGACCTCTCCCAGCATGTATTACGGCCACGGGACACGCCACACCATAAACGTCTGACAGGTTTACACGACAGGAACTCTAAGATTTTTAGATCCTGTTTGCTCGTATGTTTATCGAGCACTTGGCTCAGTTTGCTCTTACTTCTGTCGACGTCCTCAGCACCACTCCAGCTGGGGAGGAGGACGGTGAAGCACTGACCAGGTCTTATAAAGAGCTAGGTAGGAACCTTGCTTGCCTCTTGAACATGACGGTTCGAACCCTTGGGCATCGTGAAGGGTCTGGCCTTTGATCTGACCCTTGGCGGGCGGGTCACAAAGGCCAAGGCCATCGTCCCCACGGGCCGCGCCGTCGTGTCGTGCTACGGGGCTTCAGTAGTGTCGTACCGTCGTGCTCGAGAATCGCGCCGTCATGGTCCAAGGGTTTAAACAACATTAGCCACACAGGTCTGCTTGCCTCCCGCACTGACGCTCCACTACAGGCGTCGCCAGCAGCAGCTGCCAGGCCACTCGAATTCTAGCTCGGCCGATCACACCGTAAACCCAATATACCGTGAACAGTGTTTACACTGACGTGGCCAACGATGGCAGCCAAATGACACACACACACACTACACACCTCCGGTAGGACGGCGAGAACATTCAATATTGGACCATCGCAGCCGCTACTGCTTAAAAAAAACATTCTATTTCAATAATGAAATGATAATGAAGACTCACAAAACTTGGGTCTGGCACAGGAACCTTGAATGGAGAGGGCCTGAGCCCACATACAACCTCATCATTTGTTCTATATATATATATATATATATATATATATATATATATATATATATATATATATATATATATATATATACTCAAGCTAAACTTACTAATGATAATGTCAGACTGCACAATACGGTATAACAATAAGGATGTAAGACAAAATAATACGGGCGTATTGCCTTCCAGGTCTCCCGCGCCTCGAGCACACTTATGTTGTGTCTTTCTCGGACGTCATTCCTGGAACAAACTTTTCTTCTCGCCTTCTCAGGTGTCGTTCCAGTGGCCGGCTAATAATCCAGGTCCTGGAACCATTGTGGGAGGTCCCGCCCGTCCAAGTCAAGGAGGAGGAGGAGGAGGTCGATGTCTCCACTGCTGTCGTGTCTGTCTACATGACATCCACCTTGTTAAACATTTTCCTCTCACTTCACACCTTTCCAGCGGCGTGGGGTCATTTAAACTCCTCGTCCAGCACAACGAGAGACACTCAAATCCTCCTTTTAAACACCCCCATCGTCCTCTGTGAACTGATGACATAAGAAAAAAAACCATAAAAACGAAAACTCGGCACAAAGATCCTCCACCCACCCGGCTCTTCAACAGTGTGGCTCCCATTACCTGAGTTTTGCAGACAACCGGTTAATTAACAGGTGGTTAATTACCCGCCGTTGCACGTGAAGGTAATGAACACGAACCAGTCTCGAGAACCGAGGATTCGCGTCCTGAATTGCCCGCTGCTTCGAAGACTCGCATCTATATATACAGAGATCAAGAGGAAGGAGAAGTGGGGAGGACATTAGGAATGATGTAATCATCTGTAAGCGATGATAGGTAGTCCAGGGAGGGAGGCCGAGTGACCCGGGCTTGATCGACAGCTGACACACACACACACACACACACACACACACACACACACACACACACACACACACACACACACATACACACACACGGCCGTAACCAATATGGTGGATGGTGCTGACAACATGAGTCAACAAACATACAGGTATAACAGCCACTAATTAGCTCGCCAGTGTTTGCTAACAAGGCCCCAGGGAGATTATCTTAATGACCTTAATTAATGAGCATTACGCCCACGGATAATCAAGATATTAATGGCAAAAATTCCAAATTAGCCTTTAGGCCTACGTAGTCATACATAAAAACCCTATCATGGCCAGACATAATGGATATATATATATATATATATATATATATATATATATATATATATATATATATATATATATATATATATATATATATATATATCACGTTACATAGGCCTGTGCTGTGTTGCTGATGTCACTAGCGGAGGCCGGAGCGACCGCGGTCTTGCCTGACCTTTTATGACCTTTCTGTGGCCTGGACCGTGACCTATGACCTCTACCTGACAAACACACACACACACACACACACACTCTACACGGTCGTAAAGTCATTTGATATCTACGTAAATCTTCGTCAAAAAAAAAGGAAGTGGAAACCAGAAACTCACATCATAATGAAGCAACAACACGAATGTTTAAAGAAAAAAAAAAGACGATAAACTTAGGGTTACTCTGACAATATGGCGTCAGTTTTGGAGACATTAAGGACCACAGGTTAACTGTTTTATATATAAATTGAGTAATAACCTCTACATTATTTGGTGTCTAAGTTTATATATAAATTGAGTAATAAGCTCCACGATATATATATGGTGTCCATCAACATTAATGGTTTGAGGCAGTGCCAATCATTTCCATACATAAGTAATCAACCATACCCAAGGGTCGTGCTGTCTTGTCCATATAAATGGGTCACCTCGGGTCATCGTGAGTAAATATAACCCTACCACAGTAACTTTTACCACGTCAGCACCACACCACCTGTAAGACACTCACCAGCTTGTTCCAAGTTCTTAACGTGAAAACCATTTTCTGTAAACCTATATTTCAGACCCCTGGTCAAAGCAGGCCATTTTCTTTCCTTTTCTCTTATGACACATGTACAGATCATCTCCCAAGGATAAACAAATAAAAACTAACGAATCTTTTATTATTTAATATTATACTCCTTCCTCGTTATAATAAATAAATCAAAACGATTTACTCAAACATAATCTACATGGCATCAGAGAAGATAGCATGTGGGGTAACGCTATCTGATCCAAAGAAGTGACAAACAATTAAATCACAATTTACCATACATAATCTATATAGGTAATGAATTTATATAACGTGGGATAACACCTGATCCAAAACACACCGACATCGCACGGTGATGTCAGGGTCGACGTTAGAGCTCTGAGTTGGCGAAGTCCTTCCCTGGAGGAGCGTCACCACAGACGAGGTGCTGGCAGGAGGTGTGGTCATCGAGTACGCCCACCATCTGCATGGCGCCCTATGAGGCGTGCCGGCATCCAGGACAGAACGCCCACGGCCTCAGCCATCCAGACCACCATGCGTTCCCTGTACGAGGTGAAGACTCCCCTCACGAGGCCCAACTCACACATGATCTTCTCCAGGCACTGGCCGGACTCCAGGGCCGCCTGCAGCGTCCTCAGTACCTTCACTGGCAGGCCCATCCCAGCAGACACCATGCGCACGAACTGGTCGTTGCCAGAAGTGCCGTAGATCGGCCGGTCGTCGCCAGCTACCTTCAAAGGTACACTAGGGGCGTCTTGCACATGTTGGTCGTCGCTGTCTACCTCCAAGGATGCACCAGGAAAGTCGTACACATGTTGGTCGTCGCTGTCTACCTCCAAGGATGCACCAGGAAAGTCGTTCACATGTTGGTCGTCGCTGTCTACCTCCAAGGATGCACCAGCAAAGTCGTACACATGTTGGTCGTCGCTGCCTACCTCCAAAAGAGCACCAAGAAAGTCGTACACATGATGGTCGTCGCTCTTTACCTCCAAGGATGTACCAGTAAAGTCGTACACATGTTGGTCGTCGCTGTCTACCTCCAAGGATGCACCAGGAAAGTCGTACACATGATGGTCGTCGCTGTCTACCTCCAAGGATGCACCAGGAAAGTCGTTCACATGTTGGTCGTCGCTGTCTACCTCCAAGGATGCACCAGGAAAGTCGTTCACATGATGGTCGTCGCTGTCTACCTCCAATGATGCACCAGGAAAGTCGTACACATGTTGGTCGTCGCTGCCTACCTCCAAAAGAGCACCAAGAAAGTCGTACACATGTTGGTCGTCGCTGTTTACCTCCAAGGATGCACCAGGAAAGTCGTACACATGTTGGTCGTCGCTGTCTACCTCCAAGATGCACCAGGAAAGTCGTTCACATGTTGGTCGTCGCTGTCTACCTCCAAGGATGCACCAGGAAAGTCGTTCACATGTTGGTCGTCGCTGTCTACCTCCAAGGATGCATCAGGAAAGTACAAATCGTCATCGTTGCTGCCTTCCTCCAAATATGCATCAAACGTGTCGCCACGCACGTCACTGTCCGCCTGCAAGGGCGCACCAGAGGTGTCTTCAAGTGCTACAACGACCTCATCTTCCCTCAGCACCTCCCAATCGTCAGGTGCGGGTCCGGCCACAAGCTGCGGGGTCGGCTGTGGTCCATCCTCCTGCCGGGGCACCACAGGGCGCTGGCTCCTCCGAACTCCTGCCGTAGTAGCTGACGGCAGGACTGATCACCGCCCGCCACAGGAGGGCCAGTGTTAGGGAACACGCCAGGAGACCGTGCATGGTGAAGAGGATGTTCAGCAATGGGAGACTGTGGTACAAGCGTCCCCTGTGCTTCCGGCGAAGATACAGTGCTCCCAGCGGCCCAAGCTCCCTCATTTGACCTCTGACCCTCCACCATGTTGCCGTATCTAGCCTGAGTTTCCAACATCAAGCTGTTTGCCAAGGTTCGATAATCAATTTTTTTTTTTTTAACCTCCTCTGCCCAGCTTGGCACTGCAGCGCCAGACACTGACGACTAATGCCTCTACCTCCATACCTCCACTCCCAAGCGATCACGTACGTGCTGCATAATTATAACACAAACATACTTCAGACATTGTAAGTACGACTAGTGTAAGTGCGACGTGGGAAAGATTTACGTAAAACAAACCCGATCAGAAAGGTATGAAGTCTACGGTTTTTCAGATTTTTTTTTTTGTTATAAACGATAACCAACGCAGAAACTCAACCATATGATAAAAAAAGTTTTGTTAACTTCATAAATAATGCATAGGTAATCTTACAGATAATTTTATCAGTTGTTTCTTATAAACTTAAACGTCCTGTGAGGTAATTAAGGTGTAATAATTTCCAGCCATTGAAGAATTATATATATATATATATATATATATATATATATATATATATATATATATATATATATATATATATATATATATATATATATCGATCAGTTGATCATCCTCCAGTAATCACATGTATTGCATTCTCACCTTCCATTCAATGTCATACGGACAGAGAATATTCTCAGAAATACTGATAAAATATTCTCCCCACGTCAATAATATTAAAAAAAAAATATTTTTTTTTTTCTTTCGTAGATCCGACAAAACTAGGAATAATTCTGATGGCTTTGTGGCGTATCTGTCACGTCACTCTTGATCTGTGAAGCCATTTACCTCAGACCAGGATTGTGTGACCTCACACGGGGACAACACTGGGACTGGCAAGAGGGTTCCTGTCGCCTGGGTGAGAGAGAGGCACACCTGTCTGGCATGGGCGAGGGTGGGTAGGTAGGTACTCCCTGCCTGGTCCGGGTCAGGTGGGGCGGTAGCTGTTCCGGGTTGGGGTATGAGAGGAGGAGGTACATGTTAACAGGTGGCGCGTGGGCCGGGACTCTCGAGGGTATGTGAGGGGGGGTCAGGTCAGGTGTGGAGGAGAGGGGGGAAGGAGGGAGAGCGTGTCAGGACAGGTCAATAATGAAGAGGTTTAAGGTGAGGTGTGCACGGAAGGCAGCCACGGTTCCCACACTCACATACAACCATTAGGTCACTCGCGCAAGCCTGACCCACAGCGACGCACCACCTACGACAGACGATCCTCCAACCACACTGATCAGAATCTCTACTGTGACTAACAACATGAATATAACGTCAGTGGTAACGCTGAGAACGTGAGGGGAATCTGTGCGTTTAGGCTTACAGAATGATGGACCTGTTCCACCGACGCCCCCCCGCCCATGTTCGGTCACGTCCCAACCCCAAGGTTATATGGTCCAACGTGAGTGGTTCCACGGGAGGCGATGATCGGTCTGTAGGTTACGGTCAACTGAGGTGGACCGATAAATACAATCAATTCACACAACAGGTCACTCCGCTGCAGACCAATACGTCATCTGTTAACCGTTGGCTTACGTACCCAGGTAAAGAGGTCGTCTGTTACTCAAGTATTCGGACCACCAGGTCTTCTGTTACCTGTACGCCCTACGCATCAAGGTCAATAAGTCACCTGTTACCAATACGCCTTTGCGTACCTGTGTCTTACGCATCTAGGCATGTGAGAGCGTGAGCTGGACGCCCGACACGAAACAAATCACCTCCCTTCGACCTCATCAACTAATTAGCCAACTTCATTGCCCCCTCGACTTTCGGAACTGATGAAGCGCTCTAATGAGAGGTGATCACAGTTCCTCTGCTCAACGCGGAGGTTGCTGTGGGTTAACTGGTGACCAGATGGTGCATGGGTTAATCAACACCAAAACTTCAATTAGGTAGTTATCAATTCACCCTCTTTATAACGACTTCGGAACGACGACCCTGAAGCGCGGAAGGGAGCCACGACTCTGAGCACGACGGTACGACCCTTAAGACGACGATACGACCCTTCAGCACGACGACACGACCTTTGAGTGTGACGATATGTTTCTCGAGCACGACGGTACGACCCCTAAAGTCTCGTACCGTCGTGCCCACCAGAGTTAACGACCAGGCCTTCACATTCCACTGGGTAACCACTCCAGGGCAAACAAAAAAAAAACAATAATAGTCCAAATTAGAAATAAGCAATTAAGCTTCCACACTACCAGTTCAAAAACCCTCCTCAGGTGACGGGAAGTTTAAGTATATTTTTAAGGTGCTTTTCCTCGGGGGTTTTTTACGGATGACGTGCCTCTTGAACCTCTATAACAAGTTCTTTACGACCCATGAAAATGGTAACAACTTTCAATTACTTTAAAAGACATAAGCGAGCGTCTGGCCTGCCTGCCTACCTCCCTAACCCACCTTCCCCTCTCTGCCCACCATCCAAACCCCTGACGTGTTTTCTGCCCCACCCCCTCCTACCCTCCAGCACACACACACACACACACACACACACACAAAGGACTGTACACGACCAACTATAATGACGATATCATATAACACAACACCATTTTCACGATGCTGCTGCATCACCGACATCTGCCTCAGATCCTCGACCTACACGTTCAAGGATAAAAAGACCCGACTTGACCTGACACTTCTGGCGGTGGACAAGGGTCACGCCGGCGCGCGCAGCTCCCAGAATTGTACCAGTATACATCTATCTATCTATCTATCTATCTATCCATCTCTCTCTCTCTCTCTCTCTCTCTCTCTCTCTCTCTCTCTCTCTCTCTCTCTCTAATATATATAATATATATGCGTGTGTGTGTATATATATAATTTTTCTGTACAAATCACTTGTTCACGTTTCAGTGTAGCAACAATTACAAGGAACAAATCCATATATCTGTTTAAGACTCTCACTTTGCCAGCGCACGCCCACCATCCCTTCACTGTTATCGCACTCCAACATCGCAAATCCTTCGCCTTGCCAGACATTAACAAAGAAATCCGACAATGACCGCCCGTTGGACCGGCCGTTATAACGGCCGTTACCTGTTAACGGCCAAAACTGTTCGCTCAACTGTCACTCCCAATTAGTGGGTCGAGGTGCTGACGACGGGAATGTCCCTAGGCTTCTGCCATTACATACTTGACCCCCTTGAGCAAGATGGTACGACCCTTGAGCAAGAGGGTACGACCCTTGAGCAAGATGGTACGACCCTTGAGCAAGATGGTACGACCCTTGAGCAAGAGGGTACGACCCTTGAGCAAGATGGTACGACCCTTGAGCAAGAGGGCACGACCCTTGAGCAAGATGGTAAGACCCTTGAGCAAGATGGTACGACCCTTGAGCAAGAGGGTACGACCCTTGAGCAAGATGGTACAACCCTTGAACAAGATAGTACGACCCTTGAGCAAGAGGGTGCGACCCTTGAGCAAGATGGTACGGCCCTTGAGCGAGATGGTACGACCCTCGAGCAAGATGGTACGACCCTTGAACAAGATGGTACGACCCTAGAGCAAGAGGGTTCGACCCTTGAGCGAGATGGTACGAACCTTGAATCCCACCCAACAAGGCTGTAATGGCTAGGTCAGGTGTCGCCGCTGTAGATGGACGAGCCAACCTCTCCACGGTAGAACCCATCATGCCAAACAACGACAAACCAACCTGGCGACACATTTTCCGTCCGGGAGACCGTTTGTGTAGGGGAATCTGAAACCTTTATCATCGGTGGGACGAGGGTTCCAATCACACTAAAACCTGACGTATAAACCAGTGGGTCACAGGCGGTCACAGTTGGTCACAGGCGGTCACAGTGGGTCACAGGGGCTTTAGGCCTCCTATCAACTGCCGGGGGTCATTAAAGCCGTTCACCTCAGCCCTTAACTACCAATCGAACGATCGCTAACACCCTCTTCGGGTGCTAGGGATAAATCGAAGGCTAAACATACTCTCATTGTGGATATATATATATATATATATATATATATATATATATATATATATATATATATATATATATATACATATAAGTGACCCTTCCGTTTTACTGGCTCCCAATAAAGCATACACTTGTAGTTATCAAACCAATCATAAGCTGAAATAAAATAAAAAGACATCAGGAACAGAATCAAAATTCTCTTTCCTGGTTCATAGACGACTTGACAGTAATGATGACTGCGGATCATCCCCTGTACGACCATCATCCACTGGAGCCATCACCACTTCCCCCCTACAGGGCCGGACCGGAACAGTGTGCAGCAAGCGTACCATCCAACCTGCTTGATTCTGTCACCTGATCAACACCAGCAGCGCGTCTATCTATACCTGTGCGGGTTTCGGGAGGGAGGGCTGAACACGATGACGCCTCCCTTGATGTCCTAACCTGACATCTGATGCACTCGTGGTGAAAGCTGCTCCGTGGAATGAACAAAAACCAATCCCCAACACGAAGGTTAAAAAGCAAAAACAAAAACACGAGAAGCGTGTACAAAACAGAAATAAATCACCTTCAGCCTCTCTCTCTCTCTCTCTCTCTCTCTCTCTCTCTCTCTCTCTCTCTCTCTCTCTCTCTCTCTCTCTCTCTCCGGCGGGGAGGGGTAAGAAATACTGCAATATCTTACGGGGGTGGAGGAGAAAAACATCTCCATAAACTTGGAAGAGGGGCTTGTCAGAACCGGGAAATATGGAAGGAGCAGCAAAATTACTGGAATCCATTACCGGCGAATACACTGTCCGCGAGCTGGAGGAACGGCAGAAGTGAAGACCATCGAGGAAGAGAGAGAGAGAGAGAAAAAAAAAAAAGGAGGCAGCAAACAAGCGAGACAAACTGCTTGTTGAAGCTCGCTGACAAATTACCAGTCAGCAGTGACAAGCAACCTCCCACATTTTTTTTTTTTTCATCTGGGTGAGAACTGCAATATTTTTTTTCCCACCGCGTCACTCCGGTGCCATCCTACCTGCCCAGTGATATCGTACACTGCCACGAACTGTGAAATTACAATCTTCCACCTCACGTTGGTCTGGCAGTGTAAAATCCATCAATACCTTTCACCAGTGATATTCTACACGATACACCTTCGGCAGAAGTGAACAATACAACGGTGACATTTCGTACGACACATCTGCAATAAAACAGAACAATACAACGGTGATGTCAAGAGCGAACCACCGCCTCATGATTTACGAGGTGAGGCACGAGGGCCCCAGCCCTCCCTCACCATGAACCATCCCACACAAGACGAGCTCCATACAATTCATACATTCCTGTACACCACAAAACTAAAACACCCAATACAAACTGTCTTGATCCAAAATATCGCACCTAATAAATATATTTTCTCAGATTCGAGAAAAGTCCACTAACCCGACCCTTCCCATGAATGCCACTGACATTTAACAAAAAGAAAAATTATTTTGTAAAAATGTTCAACAGAGAATCTAAAACTCCAGAGCACAGATATTTCCCTGCGAATCCTGAACGTAAGAAAATAATAAGGTTTTATTATTTAGGGTCTCGTATTTTACTGTGGTTTTCGAGACCTCAAAACTTTTGATAAAAATATCTAGAACGACTAGGTTATATATATATATATATATATATATATATATATATATATATATATATATATATATATATACACACGTCTTTGTACCTAGTTCATTTTCCCATCGTGTTTTGATCCAAATAATGACTTTCTGACAGATTCTTTTACTCTGTGTATTACTTTCTTCACCCAAAAGAAAGGTTAATATTTTTTCTGCCAACAAGGTCACCCAACACTAACCTTTATTGCCGTAGAGGAATTTCCAATCAAGCGTGGATGTGGCTGCGTGTGTGTACGGTTCGCTGCCTGTAACAGCTTTGTAGTTCGTTCCCGAAATAAAACACAGACTTCCCACACCATACATTCCCCCCCCCCCCCCAAACCCACATGATGATGAACGACACCCAGCCCGGCCGCCGTGTTCTACCACCACACACACACACACACACACACACGAGGGTGTAATTGAGATATATGGTACACCGGCCCTTCGACCTGTTAGATCACTGGTACCCAACGAGTGAGTGGTGGTACGATGATGTCAGACGGTGGCGTTGATGTCGGACGGTGGCGTTGATGTCAGACGGTGCGTTGATGTCAGTCCTAGCAGTTACGAGAGAGAGAGAGAGAGAGAGAGAGAGAGAGAGAGAGAGAGAGAGAGAGAGAGAGAGAGAGAGAGAGAGAGAGACGCATGCCCCACACACATCACCTTTACCACCGCTCCGGGGTTCGTCACGGTACCCGTCACTCCAGAGATTGGTGGGCACAATTTTTCCTCTCTCTCTCTCTCTCTCTCTCTCTCTCTCTCTCTCTCTCTCTCTCTCTCTCGTTATGCTGGAGGCTCCAGTCACAGGTCAAAAGTCCATATGGAGGCCAGGCCTTAATTGAAATTGGGAAAGGGTTAAAGAAATGGAGGTAGAGGAAAAAAAAAAAACTATTTTAAAATCACATACAAAGCATTCAGTTCCAGGGAGCAAAACCCGGAGTAATATCTGTAGAAAAAGGGAGAGAGTACCACCACCACGGCGCAGGGTAAGTGGATCATGTATAGAGGTCAGACTGAGAGAGTTGTCCAGCTGGGACTGCTTAGGATTCGGCTCTGTCCTGCAAGTGTTCGGAACCAGACCTTCACCAGACGTGAGAGCAGTGTTTACATACAAGGAGTGACCAATCCCTTTCATGAACTGTACAGAACAACAAAATTTATCGCACCTGAACAAGGCACCCAGTTTCTTAAGAGGCAGACTTTGCCATTTTGTGCGTGAGGTTTCCAAGGCAAGTTAAGAGGGATGACGTACACTAGTGTTGTGGTAGAATTACAGGTCCATCAAAAGAGATACTGAGTTGTGAGAGGTTTTCAGCGAGATGGGCATTAAAGTTTACCAGGCTGCGTTCACTCCTCTGGGAAATCCTGGCCAAGTCTCGAGTTTACAGAGGAAGTTGCGACGAGACGAGACGCAGGTCGAGCGAGGCTGGATGGAGAGGATTTCCAGGAGGTGAAGGCACTGAGCGCTGAGCCGTCAGCGCTTGAGTGCATCTGGTTATCTTGTCGATGATGGGAAATGGTTGATGGACACGAGGAAGAGCGGAGGAGACGGGACACAGCCCCGCGGGACACCGCTGTCGGTGGGGAAAGAGATGGAGGGAGGGACCAACGATCCATCACACATGCATAATGGACTCCTCCAGCAGGTGTTGCGGCGTCTGAAGGGAAGAGTGGTTTTGAAGGACGTGCCTGAGGAGGTCATACCGTCCTACGCATGCATTCTGGGCGCCGTGGACGTCCTTCGACACAACGGGACTGGATCCTGATGTCCAGGTTTTTAAGATGATTGGCCAAGCCACGCCCGCGGCACAGTTACCAACCCAATTAACTCCTTCAGCACAACGGTGCATCCCCTGAGCACGACGGTACGACCATCCAAGCACGACGGTACGACCCTCCAAGCACGACGGTACGACCCACCGAGCACAACGGTACGACCATCCAAGGACGATGGTACGACCCTCCGAGCACGACGGTACGACCCTCCGAGCACGACGGTACGACCATCCAAGCACGATGGTACGACCCTCCGAGCACGACGGTACGACCCTCCGAGCAAGACGGTACGACCACTGAACACAGTGGTGCCCATCCTTGATAAAGGAGAGCAGGTTCCTCGAGCACGGCGAGGTGTGTGACGGTGTGACCTCATCCATAAGGCGTCAGGTCAAAGGTCATACCGTCGCGCTCAACGTGTTGAAACGTCAAACTCAGCGACGGACCAAATTTTGAGAAGCAACTCATCTTTTCATCGCCGTCTCAACACAAATTATTATTCTCATTAAGACACTTACAAATGACGTGCGTTCCACCGTAGACGACAATCTACAAAATACAACTTAATCACAGTGAATGACACTGGCAACAAGGTACAACACACACACACACACACGGCTGCTACCAGAGCTAAACCTTATACATCTAATCAAACTTCCATTACTGATAATAATACAGTAATAATACATTACTGTTTAGTAGCGACACTTGCATCAACTCTTATTCACAAGCAGTGATTCAACAGTACAATAAATAAATGAATGAATGTGAATAAATACATTACGATGCTGGAAGCGTTACGCCTCGAGCACCAACACATGAGGTCACGTAAGCTCACGTCAGGTCAGGTCATGAAAACCCCTACTCTTCCCCCAGAAGGGGTCGGAGGGAGATTGGGTCATCTCCCGAACTCTGGGTGTTAACCCCCCCACCTAAACACCTCCTGTACCATGTAACTGTGCACCCCATCCACACCTGAGGGCGGGGTCTGCACATCTACTTCAAGTTATCACTATTCCTATTATTATCATTATCATTATCATTATTATTATTATCATTATTATTATCATCATTATTATTATCATTATTATTATTATCATTATTATTATTATTATTATCATTATCGTCATCATTACTGGTTAGCAATGCCATTATTACACTGACAATCATTATCACCAATGTTAATTTAATCTCAGTCATCATAATCACAATTAATTTTACCAATGTTACCACAAAGTTCGAGAACCACAGTATACTATCAGTAATACCAACTCTGCGCTCCCATTCTTTTCCGCCCAAAAAGGAAGCAAATTTCGCTGCCTATAAAAAGAAAGAAATCATGTCATTATCTTTTTCTCTTCCTTCCTCATCCTAAATTCAGTCCTATCAATCATTCATTTGTCAGCGACTGATAAAGTTTCTAAAGAGGGAGAGACAATTTTTCAATTACATCGCTGCAATTTGGGACAAAACTTTTCCAACATTCTGTTTTAAGGACTTGAAAAGTTAATCAAACAAAGTTGAACGTCATTTGGAAATTTATAATAAACCTGATTGTTTATTTGGAGTCTTTATAACGTAAATATTCAAGAGCTATGTGAAACCCACACTCCTCACCCTCTAGTTTACCGTTTCCCGAATATTCCAAGTGGGGCGACAATATCTCGGGATATTCCCTACGAATCAAGAGGATATTCGAACAGTGAGCGAGTCCGTACCGAAAGCGGATCATAACCTGCGGCAACTGGTCTTCTTTCACGTTACGTCCAGTAACATATGCGTGTGAGAGAGAGAGAGAGAGAGAGAGAGAGAGAGAGAGAGAGAGAGAGAGAGAGAGAGAGAGAGAGAGAGAGAGAGAGAGAGCATCATGCCGCATCATGTGAATCACATATATGTATGTGGCCGCCCTCGACACATTCCCTCTACAGGGTCACCTCATCTTCTTAACCCCCCGGCTGGTTGTGGTGCAACCCTACTGACGAAGGAGGAGCTCTAGCGAAGGTGACCGGACCTGACTACAATTATGTAGCAACACACACACACACACACACACACACACACACACACACACACACACACACACACACACACACACACATTCATTCAATTTCGCGACACTTAAAAGGGAAACCAGTGTTCTGTTTGAGGACTAGCTGACCGGCAATGACATTTCCTTCCCAGGGCGCATGTCCGCGACACTAGCTGACTAATGCCCAGGGGAAGGGAGAGAGGCACTCAAGACGCCAGGTGGCTCCAATCTGCATACCACCTGGACAGGCTAGAGCTAATGGCCAGCTGCCAACAGCCCAGACGTTAACTTACAAATGGAACGCCAACATCCGCCACGCTGCTCTCATGTCCTACACAGCTTTCTGTTTCCCTTCCCTAACCCATCCTGTCTCTCCTCCCTCACCCCCTCTCTCATATCTCATGTCCTACACAGCTTTCTGTTTCCCTTCCCTAACCCACCCTGTCTCTCCTCCCTCACCCCCTCCCTCATACAGGGAATGTAACTGGGGATTTATAGATCATGTGGCTATTTGCATAATGCGAGGAGTGTGTATACATGTAAGGTCCCGGTGCATCCCTGAGTGGCTGACGGAGGGACATGATTGGTTCCCTGGTGGAGGACGTCAGCTCTAGATGGGTACCACATCTCATTACAGTAACTGTGCAACAATATATATATATATATATATATATATATATATATATATATATATATATATATATATATATATATATACATACAAAGAGAGAGAGAGAGAGAGAGAGAGAGAGAGAGAGAGAGAGAGAGAGAGAGAGAGAGAGAGAGAGAGAGAGAGAGAGAGCAATAAAATTTGCTGGAGAGATGGACGTTTGCGCTCCAAGCTTTCGATATGAAGTACGAGTCACTTGTGCCTTATACCCACAACAAGGGCGAGATGTGTAGGACTATATACATTAATACACATCGATATGGAGATATAAACTCGTGAGTGGGTGAGGGGCGGCTGCAAGTGTGTGTGTGTGTGTGTGTGTGTGTGTGTGGAGGACGGACCGCCACCATCCAGGACAAGTGTCGTATTATTCGTCCAGCGCCTCGCATCCTGAGGCCTCCTGACGGTGATAGTCTCGTTCCTTTCCTTTTTTTTATCCTTATTAGCCCGAGAGGCGGACAGAGTGGCCTCTCCTCTCTCTCTCTCTCTCTCTCTCTCTCTCTCTCTCTCTCTCTCTCTCTCTCTCTCTCTCTCGTTAAACTCCCTCCGCCTCCGCAACACCAACATTCACTCCTCCTCCTCTCACTCCTTCCTCGGGCAATTTTAATATTAACATTTCATCTTTACCTAACGTCTTTCCTCATTGCTTCAGCGCATTTTCTTCTTCCTTACAATATCATTAATTCACATCGTACGTCCTGCACTGCACCGGGGGAAACCGCTTGGGCGGCGGGCGCCTACTGCCAGTCGCGCGGGTAAAACTGTCGTAGGGCACGGACGAGAAGAGTGTTTGACTGCAGCTTTTTATGTATTCCTATTCCAGTTTTAAGATGCATATAATTCATACCTCATATATAGTTCCACTAATCAATCATCGTTTTCTTTATAAACTCATTAAATCGAGTCATTATATCAGAGCCCCCTTTCTCTATATACACAATCGTTACAATGTATGGAAACTAACTCTTTTGTGAATACACAACTCCCACTTTATACATCTATAGGCCAATCCATACCTTTACATGCGGATTTATCTTTTCAGAACAGATTTTTTGCTAGAACCAGTTTGAAAAAAAAATATATATATATATATATATATTACCGATTTACCTTTTTTTTCTTTGCCTTTATGTTGACTGCGCTTTCACTGCAGAGGATACACCCACCTCAGTTTCCATCCTCATTCATAACCACAACCCAACTTTACCACCAGGGATTTTCTTTTTATTTCATACCCTCCCCTCACCCTCCCCTTCCCCCCTGGTTCTATGCTGCTATGTGGGTTTTTGGTAACAGGGTTTGCCAGAAGGCCATTGTTACGCCAGACCTCAATTATCTACATGGAAGTCGCACACACAATTATGGCAACAACGGAGAGTGCGGCGCCCCCCCCCCCCTCTCCTCCCCCCAACAAAACAGCACACAAAGAGACCTTGAAACAATGCCATTTACCCTGAGGTTGGGAGGGGGGGGGGGTTGGGTTGTTCACGTCTACCATTAATCCCAACAGATCAACAAGAGAGACGCTTCTAACAATGTGCCCTCTTTTTTTTTTTTTTTTTTAAACTGACTTGACATTTTCTGTACATATCAATTTTCGCCCCCAACGACGCTAATTAAGAGGGCATTACGACGCTAATCAGAGGGCATTTGGCCGGCTAACCGACGTTACCTCACATTCATAAAGTTCAGTGGAAACGTGCTAATCAATACCGAGGGATGTACGACGGAATTAATGTGCATTTATGTCCATAAATAGCATAACGAAATCAATCCATTACAGACCACTGACATTCAGAATTCTTGAGAGAGAGAGAGAGAGAGAGAGAGAGAGAGAGAGAGAGAGAGAGAGAGAGAGAGAGAGAGAGAGAGAGAGAGAGAGAGAGAGAGAGAGGCGGAGCCGCTCTGGATACGTATGTAAAAATCTCCACACACACACACGGAAAATGATTATTACAGCAGCCATACAACATTCCCGGGTATGGGGGAGGGGGCGGCGGGGGGGGGGGAGGAGGTTCTAGGGATGAGAGGTGGGATATGCTCAATTCGTTCACGTTCCACCAGGGATGGACTGCAGGGATCTGACACTGGACAACAGAAAACGAGGGAAAGCCAGAGAATTATAAAGGAAAATCTTTTTTTGAGCTCTTGCATTTAACCTAATTAATGACTGCCCAATCTGCAATATATATATATATATATATATATATATATATATATATATATATATATATATATATATATATATATATATATGTATATAACTCTCATCCAACAGAAACACAATAACTTCGTCAAGGACACATACAACAGATGTCTACGGCAGCAGCCAAGAACAAAATAACATCTCCAAAAAGAAAGAAACAAAGAAAAAAGGGGGATAAATCGGCCATATACCATACGAGAACAAGAAACAATAGCTCCACCATAGATACATTTCATAAATGAAACAAAAAAACCAGTCCACACAACGACAGAAAACAAAAGCTACAGAAGCCACATTAGAAAAAAAAATTCAACCAAAATTTTCCAAGTTACAATAGCATCAGACTAACACAAAAGGATGCGAATCCTTTCCAGCAATAAATAATACTACGATCATCATCATCATCACCACCACTGTTATATATATATATATATATATATATATATATATATATATATATATATATATATATATATATATATATATATATATATATATATATGACGCTCTAGTGGTCATATGAAGGGAGGTAGGGTATCAAACACACATCTTTTTTACGGTGGGGAAGCTTACCTCATAACACGTATGAACACAGCAGCAGAGTTCAGTGATGTACTAAACAAATGTATAACAAAATCTCACACTGGACGTGATTGAGGCGAAACATGACACTGGCTCAACATCTAGAACATATTAAGAGTGATCAAGAGACGCGCTGAAAAAATCTATGAATTTCAAAATCTAAATAATCTAAAATATCCCTCTCCTCTCTGGGGGTGTCTGGGGAAGTTTACTGGGGCGTGGGCAGGAGAAGGAGAGGAAGAAGAAGAAGGGGGGAGGGAGGGAGGTGCTAACCCCCCCTCCCTTCCATAAATCATGACCCGAGGTGACCATAATGCAAGGGAGGAGGTCAACAGGACCCGCCCACCTGGGGGAGGTGGGGAGCAGAGGAAGGGACGTAGGGGTGACCCCCTCCCCTTCCCCAGCCAGACGTTCGCTCTCCCCAGGACAGGGGGAAGCAACGCGGGGATTTATGATGGGGTATATCTTGGCTTTTATGAGCTGATGGGTTGTGACCCCAGGATGGAGAGGTGAGGCAGTGTGGTGGGTGGGGAGTGCACACGGCTGGGGAAGACCTGCGGGGAGGGGAGGGGTTGGTGGGGGGAGAAAACTGAAGGTCTAGGGAAATAATAATAATCTAAGATCTGACGATAAACTGGATATCTGGAGATAACCCGAGGCCCAGGACGATAACCAGAGGTCTGAAGAGAAAATGGTATGGGGGGAGATAACCTTCTGGAGCAGGAGAGAAAACAGAGGCTGGGAGAACCCCTTAACGGACGCAGCAGTGTGGGGAGAGACCTTAAGGGATGACACTAGTGGTCAGGGAGGAGTGAGGAGGGGCGAGAGGGAGAGGAAGTGCTGGAAATAACTCCTGGGCGGAGCAAGAGGGAGGTGGGAGGTTACATACAGGGTGGGTAGGGCGGTACATGATACAGGAGACAGGTCGGGTGATGGAGGGATACATGACCAGGGGAGGAGGCCAGGTACAGAGACATATGATACAGGAGGAAGACGGGTACAGTGGTACATAAGGATGGGGGAGGGGATGCGAGGACTACGAGGCAAGGACACATGAGAGAGGAAGCCCGGATACATAAGCAATGTGGCTGGATACATGGTGTCCCCCCCCCCCCCCCACTCCACAGAGACTGGTGCCAAATCTGTTTCTAATACTCAAGTTTCATCCCGTCTGTACTTTATGCTGGTCAGGAGGTAAGTGGTTAGGAGAGGGTGAATACAGTGAGAGGAGGGAGGCAGGCTGGATACATGGTAGGGAGAGAGAGAGAGAGAGAGGCGAAAATGACGAGCCAGAACGAAAATAAGACAATCCTGTACACAAGAGAAGATATCATTTTAATGGCCCCTCTCTGCAACTCACCTCGCTATGGACTGAAGACCATCCCTCACCCACAGTGGGAATAAACCACCCCCCACCATCCCACGGTCAGAAGAGACCACACCACCACCACACTGGAGGAAAATACTATCCCTTACTAGTGTGTTGAGCCAAACTGGCGTGCTGAGAGGGAAGCCTGGCAATATGAGAGGGCAGGCCCAGCAAGATGAGTGGGGGGTGGTGGTTGAGTGGCGTGCTGAGAGGGCAGGCAGGCAGAGAGGCCAGCAAGGATGAGAGGGAGGAGAAAAGGATTATTCTCAGGTGGTGTGTATAGGGAAGAGGGGGAAGGGCAGCCAACCCTCCACTACACGACGCACTGACGCCTCTAAGGGGGCCTGGAACCTGTGACAAAAAAGAGAGAGAGAGAGAGAGAGAGAGAGAGAGAGAGAGAGAGAGAGAGAGAGAGAGAGAGAGAGAGAGAGAGAGAGAGAGAGAGAGAGAGAGAGAGAGAGAATGTGCACCATCACAAAAACAACTCGACTGATGAAACAAAATCCCTGCTTTATATTCACAGCCCAAAATTTGGCGAGCACAATAAGGATTAACTTTTGCATTATGGAAGAGATAGCGGCAGCCAGGGGGGGAGGGGGGAGGGGGGTGCCAAGTGCTGTGAGTGGAGGGGAGGGAGGAGGGGTGGTGCCAGGTTGTTCTGGGAGGGGGAGGGTGTGGGAACAGCCAGTGTAGGGGGTCACACATGGCGAGGCAAATGAACTTAAAAGAAATATAAGTCGTCTGGACGAACGAACCAACGCTGTCATCCAGTTATGAATCTGGGCAGCCATCACGACCTCTACCACAGAGGTCATGCTCTCTACCACAAGGGTCACGCCCTCTACCACAGAGGTCATGCTCTCTACCACAAGGGTCACGACCTCTACCACAAGGGTCATGCCCTCTACCACAGAGGTCATGCTCTCTACCACAAGGGTCACGACCTCTACCACAAGGGTCATGCCCTCTACCAGAGAGGTCATGCTCTCTACCACAAGGGTCACGACCTCTACCACAAGGGTCACGCCCTCTACCACAAGGGTCACGCCCTCTACCACGAAAGGTCATGCTCTCTACCACAAACATCACGCCCTCTACCACTAGGGTCACGCTCTTTAACACAAACGCCACAACCTCATACCACAAAGATGACATCCTCTACCACACAGGTCAGGCCCTCGACCACAAAGCAAATCTCCACCGACCAGGTACAAACAGTTATCAAATGCTAATTCGTAGTGAACAACGTCCGGGATCCATGGAATGGTTACTAACAGCGACCACCAGGCACACACACACACACACACACACACACACACACACACACACACACACACACTACGGTAGTGCTTCCCATTCTTTCCCCACGATCTGTCGCACCTTGTCCTCTTCCATCCTGAATGCAGCTCAGAAACAAAATCTTAAAAATAAAAGCTTAATAGGAGGCTACAATACTGCACACAGGCTGGGAACATCTTCCACAACAGGGAGAGTATGTATGTGTGCACTAGCGTCACGACACAACAACCTCGGCTACTGACAACGTCAATCAAATCGATGAAAAAAAAAAACGAAAGATGACAAGAACAAATTTCTCTCATTTACAGGAATCGTTCTTCTAACCGGCACCCTTCCATAACCGGCACCCTACCATATCCGGTACTCTCACTTATCCGGCACTCTCTACGTCCCGCAGATGCCAGGTAATAAACCTCTTTTGTATTAGTGTATATTCCAAGCACGTCATCGTACCATATGTATATCAGACCGGCTGATTGCAACGGTAAACGAGAGATACACACGACTCCTGACGTAGCATTCATATCATCGCGATAATCAACAACAAATACGACTCACAGTTGCCCTTGAGGTTTCCACAACACAGGCCAATCCTGAGCGACAACCTCACTCCCACAATGATAAGAAGCCCAAGAGCAACTGATAACACAACCTTCCCCTCCTCCCCCTCTCCGTCACGCTGGACGGACGATGATGTTACGATAACAACACAAACACCTGGCACACCAAGGCAATGCCACAACATACACACACCAAGGCAATGCCACAACATACACACACCAAGGCAATGCCACCACATACAGTGAGGCCTGGCGGGGTCTACTGTGTGGCAAAATGTCAGGACAGACAAGGTTAGAGATGGTTCACCGCAAGCGTCGCTCAACAACACACCTGCAGACCGAGTATGGTGTCTGCACATGTGTCTACCATGAGCTGAGTATCTACACATGTGTCTACCATGAGCTGAGTATCTACACATGTGTCTACCATGAGCTGAGTATCTACACATGCGTCTACCATGAGCTGAGTATCTACACATGTCTCTACCATGAGCTGAGTATCTACACATGTATCTACCATGAGCTGAGTAAGCGACCTATGCCTCTCCTGGGATCCATCCCTGTGTAGCATGCAGACGATACCCAACCGTAGGTGCTAATCCGACGGGATCCCTACTCGAGCGATTGCCCGCCCCGCCCCACACGACACCCAGCATTAGGGCCTCTCAAAACAGGGCTGACGAGGGTCCACAGTCCGACACCCCACCACACCTGTCCAGGTTGTCCACGCCACCTCCTCCTCCTCCTCCTCCTCCTCAGCCGCATTGATTACTCACGTCTTAATCAGTCCCCCCATCACCACCAGAGCCATTAGACAGAAAACGGATTGGGGGTGGGTGGAGAGGGGGCGGGCTCATAATCCATACTAGAATTTTAAATATATTATTATCCACGATGCCCAGGGAGCGAGACCTGTTAGCCAGTGGAAATTATTCAGGGCATTATCTCCAGCGGTGTATATTATGTATGGCGCAGAGACGAGAGAGCCGGGAGGTGGGGAGAGAGAGAGGCGAAACGCCAGGGGAAGCGCTCTCCCATGGATCACACAAAGCTCTTTCGTCCACCAGAAAAATAATAATATTCACATCATAAACATCGTCCATCGACCCCAAACATCACCTCCAGACAATGTCGGTCATGGCGCATTTCATCTCGTTCCCCCTCAACATCTTCAAGACTCATTCGTAAACATCCCTAATCATCCACATATTGCGAGGCAATATTCCTGGGCCAGAGATGGAGGCGGGTGGAGGCGTTTATAACAATACTAATTCTTCCTTGGCCAAAGGCGGAGGTGGGCGGGATTCCTGCGCGGAGGACCCCGGCCCCCCCTTAAGTCACTCTCAGAGACGCACTTCCCCAATCAATACACTTATGGCACACTTATCCTGATGGACGCCCGGCTATTTCTGGGGCACTTTGTGCGCGGTCACCGCTATGCCAATATAATGTCTCTCTCAAGCCGGGGATGAACGAGGTCGGCCATAGCTCTTTCCCGCCAAAACGTGCCCTCTGGGGGATAACTTTCCCGCCTAAAGTCAGCCAATCTCCGCCGCGCTTCCTACACCTCGAAGACAAACCTTGGCAATACCTCTTGCAAGCCAAATGTATACGCGAATTAATGGTGCACAGACTTTCTGACCATAATTAATGGTGCACGGACTTTCTGACCATAATTGATGGCGCGACACTCTTTTAGGACATTAATTAATGGTACAAAACCTTTCGGAACAAAGTGCTATATGGCTGGTTGGAGCAGATTTATGAGGTCTCTCTCCTGAGAATAAAGTCGGGCTAAAACACTTACGAGGACAGCATCTTTCTCCTCCCTCCTCCCACTTACCTGAAATCAATAATAATAATAATAATAATAATAATAATAATAATAATAATAATGTAGTGCTTTGCTACATACGTCACCGGAAAAACACACACTCTCGCCACCAGTCTCCACCTACCCAGCCCTTCGTCCCGGCAGAACTTAAACCTAGATTACCATGTCCATATATACTACACCAAGTAACGTATACGTTCACTTGACACTGTGTCCGGGGCTGGTCGCCGCCTACACCCTCAGCGTTGCAACCTCTCCCCCACCCCACACCTTCCCATATCTGCGCTCGAGACCTGGGAGTTTTCTAACACTCGAATCTTGTTACGTCAGTCTCTGGTTTCTCCTGCAATTCACGAGGGATAGAAAACACGTTGTTCTAAAAAATCAGCGAGACTAAATATGCTGAAACTTGATGTGGAATTGTTGATCGACGTTTCCATGATGGTGCAAACATTCCAGCCCCTCCAGATCAAATAGTTAGGCGTCCATAACGAAAAGAAAAACGTTAAGAATGAAAGAAGGTTTGGGTCAAAATTAATAATATAGCTGTGTGTGTGTGTGTGTGTGTGTGTGTGTGTGTGTGTGTGTGTAAAGTGCTTCCATGTCTGTGCATGTATTATGCCAACACAACAATACGTATGACGGGAGCGTTATGGTATATGTTAAAACTTAAGAATGCAGCACGCCTTGAGAGGCCAAAATTTGACCTCGTGGAGATGAAGTTACGACCCTTGGGTACATGACGGCCTGAACCTTTGACCTGACCTGTGACCCCGACCCTTAAGGACCAGGTCAGCAGAGGCCTGGGGTCGTACCGGCCTGCTCAGACGGTAAGGGTCGTCGGCAGCTGACGGGCGTCGGAGTCAGGTGGGACGACTGACGTGTGCCAGACGGTCGAGCAACACGACTGGACACGTCGCAACTCCAGACATTACGACCAACTCGCACAAAAACACACAGCAACACAAAGACCACCACCACCACCGCTGCTAAAACTTCAGAAACACTGTGGTTAACTTCACAACAAGTCGCCGGCAACACACACACACAAAAACGAGAGAGCCGGGAAATCAACACACAATTCCAGATGGTACAACTCGTAAGGCAGAAATGAGAATCGCCTTTTATTAAACTTTTCTGGAACGCATTTCAACACAAATTGCTCGCAACACACGAAAAGAGTGAAGGGCGAAGCATCACCGAAAAAGGCATATTGCAACACACCCAAAAACTGGGAAGACGAACACACACACAGACACACACACACACACACACACACACACACACACACACAATCCCTGACGATACAACTCAGGAAAGAAATAATCTCAATTACTGGATCGATCTTTTTCTTCTCTTGCTTTTCGTGCGGTGAACTGATAAAGTTCAATTTTCTAGTGGGCGAGGCAGGCACGGAACTGGAACTTGTCAACGTCATCTTCGACAGCGGTGAGCTTGCAGTGTACGGCGCGCGAGGCCAACCAACCACGTCAATCACAGTCAGTAACCCACCCCCCCGAGACCCGATTTTCCTCAACCCCGTCAACCACACCGTCAATAACCTCCGAGCCTGGTGGGGTTATCCGACCACGTCAACTGAGCCGATAACCTGATGCGGCTCGACCCTCGTCAACCCTACGTCAATTTGTGTACCTACTTTCTCTAGCGATCTTTTGACAAAGTCAGGTAGACAGCCTTTGGTTCTGCATGGATGTATGCCGTCATGCACTCCTGGAAACTCGCTGCAGTTACCCACCCACCCACCACCCACCCACACACACACACACACACACACACACACACACACACACACACACACACACACAGCGTAAATGAATCATCTTGCACATCTGACCTCCTGAGAGCTAGTGCAAAAGTAGTTCCAGTGTCTCCCATGTCCCGAGAGAAAGAGACAGACACGGTGTTCAAGTCCTCCAAATCTCCTCCTCATTCATCTGCAAAAGTCTCTGGTTTCCCTGTTTATTTTTCCCTTAATTTCCTAATAATCTCTTGTCTCTGAATGTTGTATCCAGCTCTCCAGCGCCGTCCAGGTTAATCTGAAGCACCTCCCACCGTTCATCACTCCCCCCAAAATCGTCAACACAGATGATTACAATGAACTCAAAAGCCGTCCCATCCCTGTGTTGGGGTGGAATCTCGACATTCAATCTCCACGATGGCAGCTATCACGGGAATGTACACAGTCACTTCCCCCAACCTCACTCCCTCCATTTATGGGAGGAGAGGTGGGGTAAGGGAGGAGGAGGGGGAGGGAATTAAGGTCCAGACCGTCACGCGGGCCGTGTAAACAACACGTCTGACGTCACACCAGTCACGAATCATACGCCGTGACGCGAGACACAATCATCCCAAACAAAACTGTTCTGACACGACAGTGGTCATGATGCGTGCGACACGTCAGCAGATAAGAACCTCAAATCCTGTAGGGTCTTCGACCTCTTGAGCGCGAAGACACGACCCTTAAGCACGACGGCACGAAACTTGAGCACGACGGCACGACACTTGAGCACGACGGCACGACACTTGAGGACGAAGATACGACACTCGATGACGAAGATACGACACTTGAGCGCGGCGGTACGACCCTTGAGCACCACAAAGACGTCGGGCCTTCAGGAGAATAGCAAGAATTTCAGGTATGACAGGCCCCAGCCTTTGATTTAGCTAAGCCCTTGCGGATCAGGTCAGAGGCCAGACACCGTCATACTCGAAGGCTGTCCTTTGGGATTTATAGCTGGCGACGTCGAACTCAAAATCGCATCGTCCCACTCACCCTGTTATACAACTTCGTCACCCATTACTTTCTGCCCTGTCGTATCTCACTCCTAATACGCCCTTATGATTGTTCGGTCGGGGACACACAACACCACAATCCCGTCTCCATAAAGATAAAAGCTTAACTTGTTGCTATAACTGTCCTCCAACAACCAACCTCATCACTGCCCAACAAGTCCTCTGTTGTCTGCCTCTCGCACGCAATTAACTCTTGGCCAATCCTACAAGTCCTTCCCAGACCTTTCGAGGAAGTGACCAGACCCGGGGGGCCTGGCTTCTTGCACCGACACACGTCTGTCATTCTGTACTATTCTTGAGTGTCCATCTCTCTCTAGCCCTGCCTTGGAGATAGGACGCTGTCCGTCCAATACACATTAACCCATCACTATTCTCTTCTATTCTTCTTCACACTTCCACTCACTGGTACGTCCTAAAGACGTTATTCGAAGCACACCTGTGACGGACGCACGCACGCACATACCACCCCGAGATCCCCACCTCCCAAAGGAAGGGCCGACCACCATGACGCTCTACACTCCCCAGTTAATTTGTACGCGAACCGGAAATTGCTCTCACTATAACGTAATAAGGCCCAGGAGGACCGTCTCCTGTGACAGCCCAGATGACGACACGCCTACCCCACGTATCCTGGTAAGGTACCACACATACCCATCATCCGCGCACAGTAGCCGCTGTAGACGGAGGAGACTCATTCAAAACTCGTTTTTCTTCTTTTTTCTTGTAAATGGAAATACTCGGTACGATTTACTACACTCAGAGAAAACAAACAAACAAAAAAAAAAAACCGGAAAGTAAAATAACGCAGAACAAACAGACGGCGGCCACATAAAACAATATTTGCAACACAAACATTTAATGTTTTCGTGTTTCATTACCTTTCGTGTTGTGTCTGTGGCCGCAACAACAACAAAAGCTGCACTTCTCTGTATACAGACAGTCTGTCTTCAAAGACAGACGATAACTCACATTCTGTCTTAAAAGAGAAAGACGTCCCACAAACTCTCTATCGTCTCACGGACAGAGAGTATTGTTAATCAGCAAAAGTGATCAATACTCTCATCTGATCAATATAGAGATCAATATCCCCCCCCATCCAACAGAAAGGCTGTTACGTAAAGTGATCAATATCCCAATAAACGGCAATACAGACGAGTGAAGATCAATACCGCCAACCAGCAAAACTGTTGATCACTGAAGCAGATGCGATAAATACAGAAGCAGTTTGTTACTGAAGCATAACATGCTGGGAGGTGGCGAAGGAGAGAGAGAGAGAGAGAGAGAGAGAGAGAGAGAGAGAGAGAGAGAGAGAGAGAGAGAGAGAGAGAGAGAGAGAGAGAGAGAGAATTTTGTCTTGAGGTAGGCTGACGCTTCATAGCAACTCTCTCTCTCTCTCTCTCTCTCTCTCTCTCTCTCTCTCTCTCTCTCTCTCTCTCTCTCTCTCTCTCTCTCTCTCCCTCTGCGTGTGCATTAAGCCAGCGTGCGAGTGGCGTGCGACAGGCCAGACAGCCAGTCGTGTTTACCTAACAACCATAAGCCGCTCGAGGCAGGACTCCACCTAACCAGAGGGGGGTAACACACGGCCCCACACCACCCACCCACTCTCACAACCCGTCTATCCAGGGTAGATGGACGGTAACCACGGCCCCTTACCTCCGTCCATCTCACGTACGGTAGACAGTCAGCGAGCCCCTGGACAGGATCTATACGACAGAAGGGTAGACAGAGGTGCTCCTACTGAACAGAAGGCCTCCTTCAGGAAGTGGGAACAGCAAGGAAAACACGAAAGGGACGAAGGAAAAGGATGGGCGTGAACCAAGGGTTAATCTATCCCTCTATCCACCTCAACTATCTATCTAATCATCTATCTATCCATCTCTCTATTCCCTCTGCAATACAGGAAGGATACGTATGACATGCTATAACAATTATCTTAAAAACACCGAAAAAAACACACACATGAGGAGATTGCATCGGTTACACCAAACCAAACATGAGGGAGGGAGGAGAGTTTACACGGAGTACACCAAGCGTAAAGTAGGAGGTTTACACCAGGTATACGGCGAATCGTAAGGACGTCAAGATGGGAACGTACGTCGCTGTGTGGAGGACATTAATTATTCACGGTCTCTGCCTCGGCCAGGTCCCGACCCGGCCCGCCAGCAGGTCAAAGTTCCTCGAGAATTTACCACAATTTAACAGCTGCTAAGCTGAGCTCGCCGGGCCATCCTGGTCCTTCCCTGTTGACGGACAGGACAACTCGACGTCCGCCCAGTCATCATCGCCATCGGTATTGACAGCATAGCCTGTCAGCTGCCACCATCAAGCTCTGCACATCTTCGCCACATCCATCCATCCATACATACAAGAGATACGGCTCCATGAACGCATAACTCCACATACTATAGCAACATGCAACTACACACACATACATACATACATACACATATACACATTTAAACATAACCAGAACGTACGAATATATATATACATATAAAAAAAATCACCCAACGACTCCATGTCCTTTCCCTACCCCTTCCAAAATGAGCCAATCCTCGTAGTCCAGCTTGCCCTGGCTTCCTGAGCCGAGAAAAAGTCGCCATAAAATCTGTGTAATTCCCCTTAAACCCACACGGGGCAGGACCTGTGTCAACAACTGCTCGGGACTGCCAGAGTGAACCATCATACACGACGCACGTAAGCAGGAGTCTGTTGAAGATCCGGCCGACGGTAATGTCTGGTGGGGCTGTGCTGAGGCTACGCCCCCCTCCCGTGACGGTACGGGTGTACAGTACTGGTCTTCTGAGGCACTCGCATCGCACGCACTCATCCCTGCGTTGCCGTGACGTGATGTGGGTTGGACAGAACGGGTGATGATGGAGGGGGTCGTGGGTTTAAGTGGACGGATGGGTGGGTGATGGGTGAGGCAAGGGAGAGTATGGTGGTGGGGGGTTGCCTCACACGGTGTGGGTCGTGCGATTATGATTTTCAAGGTCTGAGAGAAGGTTGGTGAGGGACAGGACCTCGTGTAGGTGGCAGAGACCTGGGTTGTACGTGGTGATTAGGGGGGCTGTAAGTGGTGTGTAACCTACTGTGTCAGAGGGCACAAGGTAGGCCAGCTGGGGATGTGGTTGGTGAGAGAGAGAGAGAGAGAGAGAGAGAGAGAGAGAGAGAGAGAGAGAGAGAGAGAGAGAGAGAGAGAGAGAGAGAGAGAGAGAGAGAAACATACGTATGGCTGGACCTCATCACAAAGTTCTGTAGCAGCGGGAGGGACGCAGAGGCGGACCCATAGAAGAGTTCCTGCTGCCGGAGTGTCAGGGAGAAGTATTGATGAGGAAACTCTGACGGATGTGTGGGCCCCGCTGACCCTGCACACACACACACACACACACACACACACACACCACCACCACCACCACCGTCTCCGCCCACACACCTGTCTCCGGCACCCTCATCCACTCCCACACCATCAGCACCCCACACTGGACGGTCCACGGCCACAGCTGGCACCCATCGAGGGCCGGCAGGTACCACCAGAGCCGTCACAAGTTTGTGTGTGTGTGTGTGTGTGTGTGTGTGTGTGTGTGTGTGTGTGTGTGTGTGTGTGTGTGTGTGTGGGTGTTCCTGACTCTGTTGGTCCGGGCTCTGCACGCACTCGTGCGTGTGTGCTGCTGCCGCTGCTGATGCGTGTGTGTGTGTGTGTGTGTGTGTGTGTGTGTGTGTGTGTGTGTGTGTGTGTGTGTGTGTGTGTGTGTGTGTGTGCGGGCGCGCGAAGCCTGAGTTGTTGAGACGGAGATACTGTCTCATCTTTCAAGACGGGTAACTCTTTTTTCCCCGTCTTTCTTTCCATATATATATATTTTCATCACTTTCCTGGACCATGGCGCCGACACCACCTTCCATGTTCCAGGCCACCTTCCCTTCCTCTGCTCTGGAACTGATCCGCACGACATCCTTTTCCTGGGATTCCTTCACGCTACTTCCCATCCTCTCTCCCTCTCTCTCCAGCCGGTTCATTCTACCTCCCTTCCCATGGAACAGGGCAAAGACCCTTTCCCCTCGCCCCAGAGCCTCTCTCTCTCTCTCTCTCTTTTCCATACCTCCTGTGCACATGCTTCGGACCATTCCGTTTTCTTTCTCTCCTGGATCCCCTAGAAATGTTTCCAGCCACTTCCTACCCCCAGGTCCTGATCTGCATTCCCTGCCTCCCCTCTGCAGCTAATTCCCCGCCCCCTCCTTCATCCCTGCCACTGAATCATGCCACTTCCATCCCGCTGAACTATTTTTTTTTCACAGTTCCTGGAGCAATTTCATCTCGTTTCCTCTTGGAAATTCCTTCTCTCCACTGCTCTCTGGTTTTATGCCATTCCGCCTCCGCCAGTCCGGAGGCCCACACCCCCACCTTCCACCGCCCACCTTCCTCACATGCTAATGAACGCGGCCGATAATTGGCTGGGCTCCAGGTTTCTTTTCCAGGTTTTCATATGCCAGGCAGCGAGTGCCGGGGGATCGGCGCTCCTGCAGATACCCCTGGCCCGCCTTCCTGGCACAAGTAACGACAGCATTCCACTGCTTTAAGACCTGCCTTGTATTTTCCTGTGATATTTGTGGCCAATGGGCTCTGGAAATTGCCTCATCCTTTATCTGAACCCCGCAAGGGTTACTTCGCGAATTAAAATGCTCTAAGCGCCACACTAGAGGGCCCCTTGCCCTGCCCTACGGCTCCAGGGCCAGAACCTGACCCCCTGAACATCCATCCCTCACCGCGTCATCACAGTTGTTGGGTCACCAGGCGGTGTGGCAGAGGGGAAAACACCAGGGCGCTGTCGCGCTTCGTGACACCTTCGACGCAGGTACTGACACTGACAGGCCCCGCTGGGTGAGCGGTGGTCGACGGTCAACATTACTGCGTCGTGGACACCTCCTCCTCCTCCTCCTGGCTGCCTGCCTGCTTCCGCGCCGGCCGGGGTCAGCGCCGGGCTACAGCGGCAGAGTGGTGATGACTCCCGGACGTGACAAGATTCACACGGCCTCCTCGCCAGGGCGGAGGGAACACCACACACGTGATCCACAAACTAAACACTTCTGACGTAGGTAAATACCAGACCACGTCAGGCCCGGGACAGGTTCTCAGGCACGGGAGGCTCAACCCTCTATCTAGTCTATCTATCCATCTGTCTACCGTCTCCCTGCCCGCCTATCTGTCTTAGTAAATCCTTATCATGAATAAGTATTTTCCAGTTTTCCAGAGGGGTATCTCTGCGTCTGAGCAAGACATGAGTAGCTTACTGTGAATATTTGACGACATGCTCAACATCCTACTGATGCTTTCCTGCTGGGGAGGTGAAGACGGAAGGCAGTGTGTGTGTGTGTGTGTGTGTGTGTGTGTGTGTGTGTGTGTGTGTGTGTGTGTGATGGAAGCCGTGCGCCCCACACCAGGCACAATCGTGGGTTCGATACTGGGTAAATATTTGTTCGTAATTACGGTGTAACCCTTGCCTGCTCTCACCTGGGTGTGGAGGAAGGGTAGAGTGGGCTGCACCCCCCGGCCGGCCGGCCGCCCCACCGATGATGCTGGAGTGGCCGCCCGGTAGACTACGTAGTGTGGCACTTCTGGCCTGGGTGCCTTGGCCTCTACGCACACGGCTTGCCTCACTCACACAGCCTGGACTCACTTATTCCACTTGCTTCGTGTAACACCTCCCTACACCACTCTTAACACCTCCCTACACCACACTTAACATCTCCCTACACCACGCTTAACACCTCCCTGCACCACACTTAACACCTCCCTACACCACACTTAACACCTCCCTACACCACACTTAACACCTCCCTACACTACACTTAACACCTCCCTACACCACACTTAACACCTCCCTACACCACACTTAACACCTCCCTACACCACACTTAACACCTCCCTACACCACACTTAACACCTCCCTACACCACACTTAACACCTCCCTACACCACACTTAACACCTCCCTACACCACACTTAACACCTCCCTACACCACACTTAACACCTCCCTACACCACACTTAACACCTCCCTACACCACACTTAACACCTCCCTACACCACACTTAACACCTCCCTACACCACACTTAACACCTCCCTACACCACACTTAACACCTCCCTACACCACACTTAACACCTCCCTACATCACACTTTAACATCTCCCTGCACCACACTTAACACCTCCCTGCACCACACTTTAACACTTCCCTACATCACACTTTAACATCTCCCTGCACTATACTTTAACTTGCTAAAGAAAAAAAATTAAGTTCTTCCAACGAAACAGTCGTACAGAAATAAATCCACAAATTCAACAAATGACACTTCTCGAAGACCAATGGAGCAAAACTTCCAACCGAGGAAAAACCATTAACACTCCACCTCATCAATCATAACAAACTGGAGCAGTAATAAAAGATCGCCAGTCTGTTGCGAGAGAACTTCTGTGTTAACCAGAAACAAAAGAGCCAGCCACCAACAGTGCCAGCTAACAGAAGTGCTCTCCAGCAACTGTGCCGGTCAGCAGTAACAGTGCAGGCACTAACGGGAGTGGGGGGCAGTGAAGTTAAGGGTACCTGACGTGGGAGGCACTGAAGGTAGGAGGATACCTGGCGTAGGAGGCACTGAAGGTAGGGGGGTACCTGGCGTGGGAGGCACTGAAGGTAGGGGGGTACCTGGCGTAGGAGGCACTGAAGGTAGGGGGGTACCTGGCGCGGGAGGCACTGATGGTAGGGGGGGTACCTGGCGCGGGGAGGCAAGTAGGAGCGGGATACGACGCGAGCGTGGGCGGTAGTTGAGGCAGGACCCAGCCGAACATGTTGGCAGCGCCTGTCTCAACCATGGCACATCCTCCCCACAGACAACATCCTCGACACTCCTGCGGTGAGGCTACACCCCGTCCCCCCTCCCTCTCCTCCCCAACACTCTGCCAACACAGTGACAACGGAGCCAGGTCGCCCCTGGAACTCCCCTCAGCCTCTGAAATAGCCCTAGCTGGCCATTAGGGTGGCCCTTCACCCTCCTCACCGCCCACTCCAACGACCGCACGACACGCGGCCGGGGTGGAGGAGGAGGGAGGTGCATCAGGGACGAAGAGAGAAGCAGGCAGGGCAAGAATGGGATCGAGGGAAAGAACGTCAAAAATAGGGGTCAAGGAATGAATGTCAATATCTGGGGCCCAACAATGTTAAAAAAAAAAAAAGTAGGGTACAGGGATGAACTGTTAAAAATCAGGTCTAAGAATGTCGAAAAAGAACGTGAAATATCGAAAGTAAGGAAAGTAGGGCAAAATCAGGAGCCACAAAAAGTGTCGGAATCATGAGCTGGGGAAATAATGTTGAAATTATTATCCATGGGGGAAAAAATATCAAAAATAGTTTCCAAGGTGGAAGATACATATTGGATGTGTGAAAGCAATGGAGGACATGCAGCCTAGGCGAGGAGAGAGGGCGTCCCTACCCTCTGCCAGCCCTCCAAGGCTGGGCCGCCCCCTCCCAAGTAACACAGAGGCAGTCCCCACAACAGTGGTGTGTGCAGCTCCGACCCACGTTCAAGGGGACAAGAAAATAACATAACAATGAACGACGAAATTCAAAGGAGTTGAGGATTTTTTCTCTGGGGGAGAAAATAGATATATAAAGTTTGTTGGACACAGGTGTGGTGGGAATGTTGCCAGAGTCTATGTGGGATGACTGGCGGAGGAGGAAAAATGTGTGTGGAGGAGCAGCAAGGAGAGGGAGAGAGGTCAGAGGTCCTGTGAGGAGAGCAATGTGAGGACAGACCAGCCATTTATGGAGCAGATCAACGCATGACATCGACCCTTACTTATCTGCCAACAACCCTACCCCCTTCCCAACACTTGCCAACAACCCTAACCCCTTCCCAACACTTGCCAACAACCCTAACCCCTTCCCAACACTTGCCAACAACCCTACCCCCTTCCCAACACTTGCCAACAACCCTAACCCCTTCCCAACACCTGCCACCAACCCTAGCCTCTCCCACGCCTGCCTACAACCTTCCCAACACATGCCGAACCCTAGTGTTTGCCTTTCATTACCATCCCGGCTCCATCAGGTAGAGTTGGCCCTACCTCCACAAACATGCTAACCACACACCCACCACGTTAACACTTACACACACACACACACACACACACACACACACACACACACACCAATCACATGAAGTGCACAGTCCAGCCGCCTTGTCCACACAAGGACGCTACACTCATCGCCTCATTAACATAATGATCTCATACCACACACCTGGTACTACATAACTTACCTGACTCTATAGATCTACCCACCTGGTACTACATAACTTACCAGACTCTGTAGATCTACCCACCTGGTACTACATAACTTACCTGACTCTGTAGATCTACCCACCTGGTACTACATAACTTACCTGACTCTATAGATCTACCCACCTGGTACTACATAACTTACCTGACTCTGTAGATCTACCCACCTGGTACTACATAACTTACCTGACTCTGTAGATCATCATCATTCAACTCCTTCATCTGAACTTTCCTAAGAACGAAAATATCTTTAAAACCAAAAAGTTTATCCATTCAAAAATGTCAAGTTCAGCCCCGCTAACTCCAGATGTGAGCCATTTCTTCCCTGACTACACTATTGATGAGAACACAGAACAGCCACGTCCACGGCACACTTTTGGTAAGCGTCTGTAGAAATCATTTTGTGATTGTCTATAACTTGTGTCTGGGCCTTATTGACTTATTCTATTAAGTCTCTAAATCTCTTGAGCATGATGGTACGACCCTTGAGCTGTGATGACCTGGCCTCTGATCTGATACCTTCACATTCACGGCAAAAGGTCACTCAACCATACCCAAAGTCGTGCCACTGTGTCAAGGGTCGTACCGTCGTACTTCAAGGGTCGTGCCGTCGTGCTGAAGGGTCGTGCCGTCGTACTCAAGGGTCGTGCCGTCGTAGTCAAAGGTCGCACGGTCGTCCTACCCCTAACTGGCCTCGACGATCGAACATAACTCTCACAATCCCGTCACCATTTCGACTGTCAAACTCCGTCACATAAAAGAGAGAGAGAGAGAGAGAGAGAGAGAGAGAGAGAGAGAGAGAGAGAGAGAGAGAGAGAGAGAGAGAGAGAGAGAGAGAGAGAGAGAGAGAGAGAGAGAGAGAGAGAGAAGAAAAAAATATCCCGGAATGTTTAAATCTGTCCACAGTATTCTATATATACACGTCGCTCAATGTCCTGATACTCTTATGTGTGACAGACACTTAAACAGGATCACATTTGGCTGCTTAGTGTGTCAGTGACGGTAAACTGTCATTCAAACCTGACCCGCGTTTTCTATATTCTCTCTGTAAATACCGTTCTGACCCCAATACAACAAATGGACCAACACTATGTCTATTTCTGTCAACCCCGACGACCCGCGATGCGCTCACCCACTGTCAATTTACACGAGACGGGTGTCTGTTTTCGTCTTTGCTTTTATGTATATGCAAATTTGATTAATACGTATATTACGTGTGTGTGTGTGTGTGTGTGTGTGTGTGTGTGTGTGTGTGTGTGTGTGTGTGAACCAGAGAACATGGAAGGCAGATGACTGAAAGGTATAAAGGATTTATGTCCCGTTAGAAGATTACAGGAACCCCCAGAGTGAATTCTCCCCTCCCCAGGGAAGTAGCAGTTCCCTATCTGGGGGGGTAATAATGGGGTTCACTTTCCCCCCTGACATATTCTTCAATTAGACTGGTAAGTTACTTCCCCTGAGACAGTGGTGGAGGTGAGGTGTATAGTTTGCCCTTCCTCCCAGAGAAATCGGTAAGATAAATGACCTTCCCCGGACATACTCAGGCAGGGGTCTACAAAGTATACAAACTATCCTTTGAGATTCACTGGGACCAAAAATATATATATACATAACCAAACCCCTGAGATAGTCTCTGGGGTTTAAAATATCGCGTAAATCCCCCCCTAGACTCACTCTAGGCAATCAGATGCGCAATCAGATGCGCGATCTTTCCCCCTAAACATTAACTCAATCTGGGTCAGCTTCAGAAGGCCAACCACCTCTGACACCTGTAACTCGCGCTGGAGGAGGAGGAGGAGGAGGGGGACATAAGAAAGGGGAGGACACGTCAGGTCATTTTAAATTTCAACTCATTTAAAAACAAAAACACAAAATGAATAAATGCCGGTTATAGATATTCGACTCTTTCTCCCCCATTGCATCTTAGCTTTTAGAGCCGAGCTAAGCGGCTGATGATCTGGCAGGCTGTTTCTTCCCGCATTCCCTCCCGCGCGCCACATACAGGCTAGCCCAGAGGCACGACCTGACGGGAACTTTACAGTGACCTTTAGCCCGGGTCACACTGGCTTACCACTGTCCAAGACCGTGATGATAATATTCTCCAACAGTTAATATTACAGGTCTTGGCAACTGATTATCAGCCTTAATACCTACTCTCTACAGTCAACAGTCACTCTACAGGCAATAGTTTGTACAGTCGACTTCATACAGTCAACAGTCAGTAAACAAAGCAACATTGATTTCACGTCTACCAGCCTCACACTAGGTGCTTCCTGGGAAATATACACCAACTATAAATATCAATGTGAAGTAACTGTACAGTGAGTTAACTATGTAACCCCCAAAAAGTCCTGAAATATATATATATATATATATATATATATATATATATATATATATATATATATATATATATATATATATATATATATATATATTTTTTTTTTTTTTTTTTTTAAACTATTCGCCATTTCCCGCGTTAGCGAGGTAGCGTTAAGAACAGAGAGCTGGGCCATTGAGGGAATATCCTCACCTGGCCCCCTTCTCTGTTCCTTCTTTTGGAAAATTAAAAAAAAATTGAGAGGGGAGGATTTCCAGCCCCCCGCTCCCTCCCCTTTTAGTCGCCTTCTACGACACGCAGGGAATACGTGGGAAGTATTCTTTCTCCCCTATCCCCAGGGATAATATATATATATATATATATATATATATATATATATATATATATATATATATATATATATATATATATATATATATATATATATATATATATCTTCCCTATACTAGATCCACTCGATCTAATTTCTTATTTTCTACACAGTTTGTTACGGATGACAAACCGTGCACGTCACACTACCCACGAAGGAGACCCCGGTCGTGAGAGCACGTACGTACATGAATCTACACAGCAACAAACCACCCGGTCCTATCGAGGCTGTTTGTGGTAGTGGATGACGTCACCAAGTCACAGATAACCGCTGACAAGACTGGAAGGACATGCGGACGTCTCGGAGAGGGGGACGGGGAAAAAAAAAAGGCGGTAAACGTTTTATGCGTAAGAGAAGAGGGTGATCGGCCATTATGTCTCGTGATCATGACTTAATAATTCACTCCCACACAGGATGGTGGTGGTGGCTTCATGCCTACAGACAACTGTTGAGTCATACGTGGTTCAAGGCTGACGGAACCATCGCATTACTCCTGCGAGTAAGAAAGACTCTCTCTCGTTGAACCCTTGAGAACGACGGACGGTACGACACTTAAAGAGCGATGGGTACGAACGACCCTGAAGCGCGACGGCACACGACCCTTGGAAGACGATGCCCACGATCTTCTAGCACGATGTTGCGCCCATTCAAGCACGAGAACAGTAGTACGACCACCATTCAGTAACGAGGCCAGGCCATCAGGGGGTAAGGGTCGTGCCGTCTCACTCGAGGATCGTACCGTCGTCTTCAGGGAGAGAGAGGAGGAGGTAGAGGTGGGGGTTGGTCGATGAGCCAGTATAGCGGGCGATGCCCTGTACAGACCCTGGCCTACACGAGGGGCGTTGCCACCTCAACATACATGTGTGGTGAGAGGCGGGGGTCTAGTGACGTGACGGCGGACCCACCTGTAGGCTTATTCATACTGAATGAGGCTGTCGGAGGGCGTGCCCACACATTCCTAGTGCCTCTCCAGGCTAACAGAAGGCGTGTGCCACACGATCTCCTCACTTCACCAAACTATCCACACCGCATCCTGCCGTCCTATTCCATCTCCCAACCGTCCCCTCCTATCCAGCTCTATCCTACAATGCACCCCCCCCCCATCACTCCTAACCCCAGACACTCATATATATCCCATTCGATCCCAGGCGACTCCCCTTCATCCCACTATCCTGATCTCATGTCATTCTCCTCCGTCCCACACTGTCCCGCAGTACTCACGCCTACATCCCATACAGTCTAAACCCCATTCCACCCTGCTGTGAACCTGTTCTTCCCATTCCATTCCATCCTGTGGTGTATGGAGCCACACGGAAGACATGAGCACCTTTAATTCCAGATACCTGTCCCATCCCCGTCCCAGGCATGGGATAATGCTTTGAATTTCTACAGTTCTTCCTCCCACCTCCTTCCAGCAGCAACCCCCTCCTAGTGGTAGGATCTATTCCCTCTCACAACCCTCACCTCCAGCAGGATTAGAACCTTCACAACCCTCCCGTATCAGCAGGACCAGAACCCATCAGAACCTGGTCCTACAACCCTTGCCCACTATCAGAACCTGGTCCCACAACCCTTGCCCACTATCAGAACCTGGTCCCACAACCCTTGCCCACTATCAGAACCTGGTCCCACAACCCTTGCCCACTATCAGAACCTGGTCACACAACCCTCCCCCCATCATCAGAACTTGGGTCCCCACAACCTTTCCTACAACAGCGGGACCTGAACCCTGAGTTTAGATCACTAGAGGATGTAGAACATGAGTGTAGGGGGAAGGGTAGCCGTCAGGATAGGAGGAGAGGGAGAGAGACAAAGGGAAAGTGAGGGAGGGCAGGACAAAGGGAGAGAGAGAGAGAGAGAGAGAGAGAGAGAGAGAGAGAGAGAGAGAGAGAGAGAGAGAGAGAGAGAGAGAGAGAGAGAGAGAGAGCATTTACTTACCTTCAAGTATTTTACGACGAGATTCTGTCAGAATGCAGGGCCAGCACGTAGCGCTCACCACACGAAAATCTAGAAGTATGCGTTGTTGTGTGTGTGTGTGTGTGTGTGTGTGTGTGTGTGTGTGTGTGTGTGTGTGTGTGTGTGTGATGATCTCCAGTGCCCGGAACCGAGTCCTGACTGTATATACAAAAGTGTTAGTCAGACTGCGGAACTAACTTGTTTGGTTAATGAGCCCTTAACGATGGGAAAGCTTCAATCAGAAGGCGAGGCGAGTGATCCAACAAGAAGAGAGAGAGAGAGAGAGAGAGAGAGAGAGAGAGAGAGAGAGAGAGAGAGAGAGAGAGAGAGAGAGAGAGAGAGAGAGAGAGGCGCGCCTCCACCTGTAACCCCGAGTGAACTCCAGTGAGGCCAAGGTATGGGACTATGTTCGCCACACACTGGTGGGTCAGGTGCACAGCCTTGTCCAGGTATGGGTGGGGTCAGGTGATGAACCTAGTTCTGCATTACGTAGCTTCCTGTACTGGTCCTGTAGTATTCCTCCTAATGATGGCTTAAAAAATGTACACAATAATTTGGGAAAATGTTTTCCCACTTCCCCATTTCCCTAACATATGCATATATCACTTTACATTCAGGGATCAGTCTTCTAAAACTATCAAACATATTCTCAAGCAGAAAATATCACTACTCGGGAAGGAGTACAACTTCATTTCTACAACCCTTAACAACAACAAGAACAACCTCTCACATCTCGACTTACCCGCTGGGGAATATTCCAACACAGTACAGAAGTAAGGGATGCTCTCTACACGGAACCTCCAAGACCCATCATTATGGACGTGTTATCTTGAAGTCCTACAAAACCTCATTTCCCAAAAGACTCACAAAGATACGACTCTCGTAATCACAACTTCCGTATAATCCGTGTCATATAAAAAGGTGAAAAAAAAAATTCAAAAATAACTCAAAATAAAAAAAAGCATAAATAAAAAAGCGTAACAAATAATGACCAGTAAAAAGCAGGATTCTTAAAAGGAAGTTTAAAAACTGCAAATGAAAACTACAACGTCTGAAACACCAGGTTGTAAATAACATACAATTTCTACAACTTCAGAGGGGGGGGGGGGAAATAAGTTTCCACATACTAGAGGAACTTGTGCAGTAAAGACCAGGGCTGGCCAGGCTAGAGAGAGAGAGAGAGAGAGAGAGAGAGAGAGAGAGAGAGAGAGAGAGAGAGAGAGAGAGAGAGAGAGAGAGAGAGAGAGAGAGAGAGAGAGAGAGAGAGAGAGAGAGAGAGAGAGAGAGAGAGAGAGAGAGAGAGAGAGAGAGAGAGAGAGAGAGAGAGAGAGAGAGAGAGAGAGAGAGAGAGAGAGAGAGAGAGAGAGAGAGAGAGAGAGAGAGAGAGAGAGAGAGAGAGAGAGAGAGAGAGAGAGAGAGAGAGAGAGAGAGAGAGAGAGAGAGAGAGAGAGAGAGAGAGAGAGAGAGAGAGAGAGAGAGAGAGAGAGAGAGAGAGAGAGAGAGAGAGAGAGAGAGAGAGAGAGAGAGAGAGAGAGAGAGAGAGAGAGAGAGAGAGAGAGAGAGAGAGAGAGAGAGAGAGAGAGAGAGAGAGAGAGAGAGAGAGAGAGAGAGAGAGAGAGAGAGAGAGAGAGAGAGAGAGAGAGAGAGAGAGAGAGAGAGAGGTGTGGGGTGGCAGTAATCAGCATAACTCGTGGTCGTCGCCTCTACCACTTTACCGCCCTTCCTCCAAATTACAAGTTCTGCAATCTTGAAACTTCATGAGCACTCCCGACCCACCCTCACCTTCCCCGCCGGTCTTAGGAACAGTTGGCGTAAATGATCAGCCAATCTAGTCTAATCCGGGCCATGAATCTCACCGGCCTACCGGGAGAAGCAATCCAGCGACGAGTTGCCTTGCAAATGTTGGGGCTAATGTATGCAGGGGGGAGGGGAAGGGGGGTTACTATTACCACTACACAAGGAGGCAGGCTCTCACCTGCTCCCGCAGCCGCTGCCGCAGCCGCCAGAGACCTTACCTGCCGCCGCCGGCACCGCCGCCGCCACCGACGCTACCGCCACGACAGACCCCCACCTTCTGTCCTTCATCATATGAATTCAGACTGACATTTTCTGTTAATTTCTTTTACCTCTCTCTCTCTCTCTCTCTCTCTCTCTCTCTCTCTCTCTCTCTCTCTCTCTCTCTCTCTCTCTCTCACACACACACACACACACACACACCTATGATGCTCGAACATGCCTAACACCCAGCCACATTCACCACTTTAGTTACTAAAAGCTAAAAAGGTCAGGGGGAATATCACAGGTCAGATAAGGTCAACCCAACGCAGACGCCGTTATCAGGTTAAATCACACCTAACGATTCACTGATACTTCATTATCAAATTGGTAGTCCATCATTGTGTTGCCACACCATCAACACGAGAAACTTATACTATTTCTTTTCTGAGGAAGAACCAACATGGTGTTGTAAACGTGTTTATCATTCTCATTCCCAGTGTCGTACTATCCTCTTTAGATACAACAACAAACTGAAAATCTCCTCAGTACAAGACAACGTAAAAAAAAAAGCATATAAACATACATCAATCCCTCCAGTGGAACACTGGTAATACACACACACACACACACACACACACACACACACACACACACACACACACACACACACACTTGCTCCTCTTCAATAGCGACAAATATCTGTCACTTCGTTGAGGAGGAACAGATGAAAACTCTAAAGGTGAGGAAATCCGAACAGGAGGGACCACCACTACATTTCTGGGAGACATGTCCGAGGCCTAAGGTTGTAATAACATCTGCATGCCCTTAACGAACACAACATAGCAACCATCGCCTCTTTAAAAAAAAAAAAGTCAGGTTGGATACAAAGAACTTTTCAAGACGAGAGAGATAAAAGCCAAGCTTACGACACTTGCCTAAACGAATATTGGCGCGTGCTGACACCACCTCACAACACTGTGAGGCCGGACCTGGAGACTCAGTGAGAGTTCACAGGTCTTCCAACAGCCAGCCAGCCAGCACTGACAGTGTCGAGGACCTGACCCACTCGAAACGGCGGGGGAAACAATGAGGCTGTAGTCTCTGCCGCGCAAACGCGATACGTATATCACCATTTACACAAGGAAGGTCCCTGCGTTATCACTTGCTATCTTGTGACACGACACGCACGGACGAAGGTCTGCTGTCAAGTAGTACTATTTAATTCGACCGGTGCAGTAGGTGTAACAACAAAGAACTGTACTTATTTGAAGCGTAAAATACAAAAACTATTATCTTTACTCATCGTGAACACCATGGTTGGTACAGTGGAGCATTCTAGAAGGCGCCCTGACAGAGATATCTACAAAGTACCAAAGGACGTGATGGTCATGCAGTCTTATGAGCCGCAGTCCTCACTTCCCAACTGTTCAGCTATGGAACGAGCCAGACCCGTCGGCCACAACAGTTATACGACGAGAAAACCCATGGAAGCCCTCGTCAAATATACGTAAGGTTAGGTAAGGTCCCAGACCCAGTTTTATGGGTAGAGGACCTCCGATACTCCGGCGGTAGTACATAATGCCACGACTGCAGTTCGTGCTAAGTCGGGTCTCTGAATACTGCAGGATGCGGGCGTCCGCCCCCAGGACCTGCCGCATACAAACATGCTGATCTGAGGAGCATGAAGGCACTGTGTCCCTCCTCCCTGTGAGAGCCTCACACCTGGAAAAAACATATCTCCTCATCTTCCTCCACGATGTTCCTCTGTGAGTGCCTCGCAACTGAACACCTCCCTCATCTCCCTTGTGAGTGCCACAAACCTGAGCAAGATATCTCCCCGTCTTCCTCGTGAGTGCCTCACACCTGAACACCTTCTCATCTCCCTTGTGAGTGCCTCACACCTGAACACCTCCTCATCTCCCTTGTGAGTGCCTCACACCTGAACACCTCCTCATCTCCCTTGTGAGTGCCTCACACCTGAACAAGACAACCTCCCCGCCTTCCTCGTGAGCGCCTTACACCTGACTATCGTATCCCCTCCCTCACCTTCCAAGTCAGTGCCCCAGACTTGATCCTCTCTCACCAGCAGCCCTTCCCCACAACCCTGGTTCACAGACGCACGTTTAACAATCCTCATCACCACACCTACACTGAACACATCCTGTGTTCAATACCGTTCACCCCTCACGCATCAGATTCCCGACCAATAACGTTCATCAGCCGTGTTCAACGGATGTTCAACGCACTACCCACGTCTCCCCAGCAACACGACTATGGACGGGCAACGATGGACGGCTCCTCCCCTCCCCAACCCCCTCCTCCTCCTCCTCCTAGCGCCAGGCCATAAAGACCAACACACACCCTGTTATTTCAGACTTTGGCCCTCATCTACCGGTAATGATGGGGCCATAACAGTGTATCAGATGTGAGCATGACACGGGAAGGCTATCATCGTAAATATAACACACACTGATTTGAAGTCTTCGAAGGAATTAATATAAAAATACGACAAAAAAGGGGTGGAGAAAAGAGGACATTAACGAGAGAAATGAAAGAAGAGGAAAAAGTAATAATAGTGAAATAATAACAATGAAAAAATAGACAATGGGGAAGAGAAAACGAAGCGAGGAAGCAGAATTCTAAGTTACTTTCAACACCACCACCATTTCTCCAGTCACGCTTCCCACACTTAACATTTAAGTGGCTCAGGCATAATCGGCTGGAATGAGGCCCTCAGCAGGCACTTAGATAAAAAAAAAAACTCTCAATTACCGGAAGATGATCCACGGGTATAGGCCTTTGACCTGCCACTCCCATTAGCGAGCACCCACGTAGCAAGATAAGTGGCAGTGCCTTCACGGAACCTTAAGTGGCCGGCTCGAGGCCCAGGCTAAAGTGAACGCACCTCACCCCTCACCCCCCACTCCCCCCCCAGGCGGAGCTTTAAATAACTCTTTAAAGACGTTCCTGGTTAATGAAGATTACCGCAAGGGCCTTCTGATGTAAGGAGGGAGGAGGGGGGTCATGAGGCTAGTTAATCGGGAGTGGGGGGGTGGGGGGTTGATGGGGTGGGGGGAGGACGATCCCAGATTTGGGGGAGGAGTTGGGGTGTGCGGGGTTAGAAGCGACGGAGGATGCAGCAGCAGCAGCAGCAGCAGCAGCATCCGGCGGAGGAGCCAGGCTGAACAAAAAGGGTTGGGGCAGCCCGAGCCAACCCAGATATGGCACAGTACAACATGGATGGCGGCAAGACGAGAGTAAAACACAGACTGGGAACAGCCGTGAGGTGGGAGGGAGGGAGCTGTAGGAGGGAGAGGAGAGGGGCAGAACACGGGGGTGGGACAGTAAGAGACGCACCTCACCAAGGGACGGTGTGAAGACAGCGTTACAGACTAGACGATAATGAGGGTAGGTACACGACAGCACACAGGAGGGGAGTAACTCGACCCAGAGGAAGACGAGGAGGAGGAGGAGGAGGCATGACCAGAGTGAGGCAGGAAGGAGACGGCAGCAAGAGGGAAGAGGAGAGGAAGCGACACACTAACCATGCCACTGGAGGCACCAGCCTCCACAACACAGTTATTGCTCATAAGTCTTAGTCTGGTCTAACTCCTCCCTTCCCCACCACCACCACCGCTTCTGTCAGCGTCTGTCTCCAGCTTCCTCCCTTTCTATGTCTGTCTGTTTCATCCAACTCCATCTGACTCTGTTCTATCCCCATCTCCTCCTCTACCTGTTCTATTCCCACCTGCTTCTGTCTGTCTGTTCCTACTTGCTCCTGTCTGTATGTCTGTCCCGTCCCTCTCTACTTACCCCTGTTCGTCTGTCTACCCGGTCTGTTTGCAGTCTGTAAGTCTGTCTTATAAACCGAGTTGGTTTCAAGAGCAAATAATCGCACCACCACCACCACCACCACCACCACCACCACCACCGGATACAAAAATGCAAAATTGCATCGCACAATAAGATTCCAGCAGAATCGCTCCCGACGAGGCATTTTAATAAGCAGAGGCCACTGGAACGGCCCCCGCGTTCCATCGTGCCGTATGGAACAAGCCACTGGAAGGGCAACTTCACAGACTCCCCAGAAATTTTTGCCTGGTGGGGAGGAGATGAAAACTTCGCCGCCGCAAGTTTGGAATTTCGGGGAGATTTTTATCACAATTGCGGCCGATTTCGCACGTGAGAAGCCCGGCCGAAGTGAGGGTACAACAACGGCCACGGGGGTTGAGGTACAACGGTACAGACGGTGCAACCCTTCTCCAGCACGACGGTACAACCCTTGGGTATGCTGACCTGAGTTACCATCCCTGTTTCTTATGGGTCAAAGGTCAGGCAATCACACCTCAGGGTCGTACAGTGGTGGTAGTCAGATGGTTGAGAACACAATGTGATCTGCCTGTAATTGCCCCAGATACCGAGGGTAATGGGTCACGAAGAATGCACAAAAACGCTTACAAAACTGTAATGTAAATACCGAGGCGAGACTCGTCCCGTGAGGTGGCACCACCGTGCCACACGGGGGCCACTTAGCACCACTGTGGCACAAGGGGGCCACTAGGCATCACTATGTCACACGGGGCCACTTTGACACCACTGTGGCACACGGCCACTTATAATATAATGCCAGAACCACTTCTCCTGGGATTCCTGCAGCTTCAAGGTTGAGCTACAATACAGCAAGACAACGATAGACTCTTCTGGAGTGAAAAGCTCTTACTATATATATATATATATATATATATATATATATATATATATATATATATATATATACACACACACAGTAACGTTTGCAGGGGTGGATTACGTCACACATACACTACACTTCCGCTCGGTCGAGCTAACAGCACTATGATCACAACATCCACACCTTATGACCACCAATATGAGTCACCTCGCACGGGGAGGGGGAAATATGAGAATTTTCTGATCCCGTGATCTTCAAAGGAAGACGGTTTCCAGTAGGATCTGGTAGCTTAAATTGCCCATCAAAGTGCGATCAGCTCCGAAGCGTACAAGGAAGTTCGGGGGGTTCATTACGTGTTATTGCTCAAGTTCCGGCACACGTACGCGTGTCCCGGCCAGGCCCGGGGGTGTGTTACGGATACGACGAACCCGTAAAGCGTAAGGAATATGATGAGTCTTGTGACGATGACCATAATGGATTGTTCCTAATGACGTAGGTTTACAATCAGCGAGGCATAACTACTACCCCCCTCCCCCTCAACCCTCCTTGAGCACGCCAGTTAGACTCGTAGTACAGTCCCCCCAGCATCCCCACACAGTGACACCAGCAACTTCGCCCCTCAGATTAATGCCTCACGACAACTTAAAATATGACCATACGCAAATTGCGGATGATAACCTTGGGCGAGAGAGAGAGAGAGAGAGAGAGAGAGAGAGAGAGAGAGAGAGAGAGAGAGAGAGAGAGAGAGAGAGAGAGAGAGAGAGAGAGAGAGTGGAGATTCCAGGAATGGCCTCAGGGTCGAGACTTGATCGTTTCATATGCGTCACCGGGCCAATTACTTGCTGGCTTCCAATCACGGAGGGCTGGCAACACCGTCTCTGACAAGGCGCTACTTCCAGGATTATCCTCCCCCCAACACGACCACTAACCATTCCCAGCATCGCACCTACGTCTTTCCACACGTAACCTTGACTGTATCACGCCCCTCCCTCCTTGGATCTTACGTCAGAGGTTCCCTGGATGCAGCCAGCCCACCTGCCACGGATCTCACCACAAGCTTACTCTAGAGACTAGATCATACAGAGGTTCCTGCCTCCCATGGATCATACCTCCAGTTCCTTGGATCTCCCTCCTACCTTCCTCGCGTGCATTCTTCCATCACTCACATCATGTGTATAGACAGGTGAATGCAAGATCCTCCGTCCATCCCACCTGCTGGTATCCACATATCTAGTCACCATAAAAACTTCTCTTCTCTGTATCAAATGGCGATTATGGCTCTACTGTATCCACCAAATTATGCAAGACAAGCCCGTTTCCCAGATCTAAATAATTCATCCAATGTCTGAGGGGATTACAATTGAGGGTAGAATAATATTCATCATACGATTTGGAATTTGGTAGATGGTGCCCGAAACTGTAATATAAAACGTCGACACGAGTTTGTAAAGGTACAAGATATTAATTTGGTAAAACTCAATTATCTTCGCCTGTGTCAAGAAACTATTAAAAAATAGTCACGAATCTATTCTACACCATCATGTAGTTTATATATATATATATATATATATATATATATATATATATATATATGAAGAAATGTATAAAAATCAATGAGTTAATGGTGAGGAGTAAATTTACTTGAAGAAGGACCTACTCTCAATTCTAAGAAGGAACTACAATCCACTTGAATGACCAGCTCTGGACATGTAGAAAGCATTTATTCTGAACGCCAGGGAAAACTTGCCCTGCTGGTAAACCTAATATTTCCAGTAATGTAAACTTGCCCTGCTGGTAAACCTAATATTTCCAGTAATGTCAACTCGAAAAGTGTACGTGCCAGCGGTCTGGTACTGAGGCTTTCATCATGTTTTCAGCGGAGAGCCGGGAAGTGATCCAACACCGACCAAAAAAAAAGCTTTTCCAATAATCTCAAGGTTTAGCTGGGACTTGAGTCCCGCCCTGGAGCGCTACCCTACAAGCTTCAGGGTAACTTGGTTCCCCCCTCGAACGCCAGACTGACACTTGAAGCTTCAGGTCTGCCATCGCGTTCTCTAGTATTTGGTCTCCATGTTATGTGTTCTCTAAGCTGAAACCCGTGTTCTAAGAAAGTCTTACTGCCTGACATATGTGCTCTATCTACACACACACACACACACACACACACACACACACGGCAGACAAACAAAAACAGACAGAAATACAGACAGACGTAAGCACTAACAGGTAAGTGCAAAGACAGACAGACAGACAGACAGATCGACAGGCACTACTGCCAGACAGACAGTGGCGGCAACACAGACCTAGAGAGCGGGACAGTAGCGCCAACATAGACCTAGAGAGCGGGACAGTGGCGGCAACATAGACCTAGAGAGCGGGACAGTGGCGGCAACATATCAAGACTGGCCGCCCATCAATACAGGAGGGCCGCGTCAAGTGGTCCGGTCCTCAGGTCCAATATATAAATCACACCAGAATATCGAGTGGTCCTACGTCCTGATGGGGGGGCGGGCCCCACACCAGCACGAACTGCGTCGTGCCCGGACCACCAGCACGTACAGACCCGCGCCGTGCCCGGACCACCAGCAAGTCCTTCTCCGTGCCCGTGTCCACCAACCCTGGGCCTCCTGTGTCATCCAACCCCTGAGCCTCTAGTGTCATCCAACCCCTGGGCCTCCTGTGTCATCCAACCCCTGGGCCTCTAGTGTCATCCAACCCCTGGGCCTCCTGTGTCATCCAACCCCTGGGCCTCTAGTGTCATCCAACCCCTGGGCCTCTAGTGTCATCCAACCCCTGAGCCTCTAGTGTCATCCAACCCCTGGGCCTCTAGTGTCATCCAACCCCTGGGCCTCTAGTGTCATCCAACCCCTGGGCCTCCTGTGTCATCCAACCCCTGGGCCTCTAGTGTCATCCAACCCCTGGGCCTCCTGTGTCATCCAACCCCTGGGCCTCCTGTGTCATCCAACCCCTGGGCCTCCTGTGTCATCCAACCCCTGGGCCTCTAGTGTCATCCAACCCCTGGGCCTCTAGTGTCATCCAACCCCTGGGCCTCTAGTGTCATCCAACCCCTGGGCCTCTAGTGTCATCCAACCCCTGAGCCTCTAGTGTCATCCAACCCCTGGGCCTCTAGTGTCATCCAACCCCTGAGCCTCTAGTGTCATCCAACCCCTGAGCCTCTAGTGTCATCCAACCCCTGGGCCTCTAGTGTCATCCAACCCCTGAGCCTCTAGTGTCATCCAACCCCTGGGCCTCTAGTGTCATCCAACCCCTGAGCCTCTAGTGTCATCCAACCCCTGAGCCTCTAGTGTCATCCAACCCCTGGGCCTCTAGTGTCATCCAACCCCTGGGCCTCCTGTGTCATCCAACCCCTGGGCCTCTAGTGTCATCCAACCCCTGAGCCTCTAGTGTCATCCAACCCCTGGGCCTCTAGTGTCATCCAACCCCTGAGCCTCTAGTGTCATCCAACCCCTGGGCCTCTAGTGTCATCCAACCCCTGGGCCTCTAGTGTCATCCAACCCCTGGGCCTCCTGCGTCATCCAACCCCTGGGCCTCCTGTGTCATCCAACCCCTGGGCCTCTAGTGTCATCCAACCCCTGGGCCTCTAGTGTCATCCAACCCCTGGGCCTCCTGCGTCATCCAACCCCTGGGCCTCTAGTGTCATCCAACCCCTGGGCCTCTAGTGTCATCCAACCCCTGGGCCTCTAGTGTCATCCAACCCCTGGGCCTCCTGCGTCATCCAACCCCTGGGCCTCTAGTGTCATCCAACCCCTGGGCCTCTAGTGTCATCCAACCCCTGGGCCTCTAGTGTCATCCAACCCCTGGGCCTCCTGCGTCATCCAACCCCTGGGCCTCTAGTGTCATCCAACCCCTGGGCCTCTAGTGTCATCCAACCCCTGGGCCTCTAGTGTCATCCAACCCCTGGGCCTCCTGCGTCATCCAACCCCTGGCCTCTAGTGTCATCCAACCCCTGGGCCTCTAGTGTCATCCAACCCCTGGGCCTCTAGTGTCATCCAACCCCTGGGCCTCTAGTGTCATCCAACCCCTGGCCTCCTGTGTCATCCAACCCCTGGGCCTCTAGTGTCATCCAACCCCTGGGCCTCTAGTGTCATCCAACCCCTGGGCCTCTAGTGTCATCTAACCCCTGGGCCTCTAGTGTCATCCAACCCCTGGGCCTCTAGTGTCATCCAACCCCTGGGCCTCTAGTGTCATCCAACCCCTGGGCCTCTAGTGTCATCCAACCCCTGGGCCTCTAGTGTCATCCAACCCCTGGGCCTCTAGTGTCATCCAACCCCTGGGCCTCTAGTGTCATCCAACCCCTGGGCCTCTAGTGTCATCCAACCCCTGGGCCTCTAGTGTCATCCAACCCCTGGCCTCCTGTGTCATCCAACCCCTGGGCCTCTAGTGTCATCCAACCCCTGGGCCTCTAGTGTCATCCAACCCCTGGGCCTCTAGTGTCATCTAACCCCTGGGCCTCTAGTGTCAACCCACCCTGTGTCATCAGTGTCAACCCGTTCCAGGTGATCTATCATGACCCCCTGACCTTCAACCCCATCTTGTCCACGTCACTACCTCTCCCTCTCTCTCTCTCTACTTCATTAGCCAGTCCTCGTCCCCTGTTCTCTTTCAATTATGTCCTCTTTTACCTTCTCAACCCTTCTCCTCTCCCCTCTTCTTTTCCCAAGATTGTTCATTCTTCCATTTCTTCCCCTGTCATTTCCTTCTCTGTCTTTCCCACACCTGTGTAATCTTTGTCCCCTGTTTACACCCTATTCTTTAAAGTTATTCCACTCTAACTCCTCCCATGTGTATGTATATAATATTCATGCGCGCATGGATGCATGTACGCATGAATTAATTTATGTATGCACCTGAATACATTTGTATGTAAATATGTATGTATATATGCATGTATGTATGCATGTATGTATGTATGCATGTATGTATGCATGTATATATGCATTTATGTATGCATTTACATATGTATGAACGCACGTTGCACCGTGTCTCCACCATTCCACTGGTTCCACCGTGCCTCTCCCGTCTCCGCCACTACTGTCTTGGCTTCATCTTTCAAGAGATCATTATGCAAACCAGGGCTATATCCTCCTACCCCCGAACCTACTTATCCAGAAAGGTCGCCCCCCTTTATTGCCCTCCCAGGCTCTTCCCGCAGGAAAGGTCATGAACCATACTGTTCCTCGGTGTCTCTGGGAAAGGTCATGATGCGCTTTACTGCTGCCTTTCCTCCCTAAACCCCACCCAGGTTAAGAAGGGGAGTAACGCGTTGTATTACCCCTGGAAAACCCAACCCCCCAAGATCCTTCCCACCCCCTCCTGAGTTCTGACCTCTTTCTATCCCGGTCATGATCCCCAGCTCCAGAGCTCTTGGCTGGAACCTTAAGGTTTGGGTCAATAAGTCGTGCCATCACAGGTTAAGGGTCGTTCCCCCGCGTGGCTTCAGGATTTCATGCAACTCAAGTGTTTGAATTAGATTATGATGGTGAGGCGTCAAACGCTGTGTTGACGCCTTGGGCATGACGCTACGAGGCGGTCTGACCTCCCTCCCGCCCCTCCCCTTGAGCAAGACAATGCGGCCCTTGAGCACGACGGTGCGACCAGGGAGCACACGACGGCAGGACGACCCTTGGGAACGACCGTCCGATCCTTGAGGACAACGGAACTACCTTGAGCACGACGGCACGACCCTTGGGCACGACGGTGCGACCCTTGGGCACGACGGTGCGACCCTTGGGCACGACGGAACGACCCTTGGGCACGACGGAACGACCCTTGGGCACGACAGAACGACCCTTGGGCACGACGGCACGACCCTTGGGCACGACGGCACGACCCTTGGGCACGACGGAACGACCCTTGGGCACGACAGAACGACCCTTGGGCACGACGCTACGATCCTTGACCACGGCGGAACGACCCTTGACCACGACGGTACGACCCTTGGGCACGACGGTACGAAAAGACCTTTTGACCACAAAACTTCGACCTTTGAGCATAGCGACCATGAAAACGAAGAGGGGAAATTACCAAGGGAGACACCGCTCTTACACAGACCTGCTGGCCATGAATTCAAACCAAAAAAGAAAAAAAAAAAACAGGATAAAATCCACCAAGAGTCACCGAAGTATAATTAAACTACCAAGAAAACACAGCGAACGTTATCTTATCTACGGATACGATAGAGGTTATCTACCCGAGAGTCACGTCACCCGAGGGCCCCCTGACCTACCTACCCGCTCTTATCCGACCAGAAAAACTTGTCAACAAAAGATTACATTTTGTTATTACGGCCTCGTTATCAGGTAAGGTAATACTGAAACCGCGTTACGTCAAGTTTAGAAGGAGGGGTCGACTTCTTCACCAGCGTGTCGGCTTGGATCATGATAACCCTATGGCTTTCTGGAACAAAACGATGCGTCTGGCTCGCTATCGAGGATACACAAGACGCGGCATCGCGGCCACATTACCGTGCCGAGCCTACATTAAGGGATGTAAACAGCACCTCCGTCTTACAAACACGAGGTCCGCCGTCCTTCATAAAGGCGTCACAGACACACCAAACAATGTGAAACCCAGAGTCAGCATCTTCCTGAAGTGACTTACATCGAGAGCAGAGCCATGCGCAGCCAAACACATCGAAATAGAAAGGTGTGCGCTCTCTCTCTCTCTCTCTCTCTCTCTCTCTCTCTCTCTCTCTCTCTCTCTCTCTCTCTCCTACTCAAACTACAAACACAACCGGGCACTCAAGCAATCGCATCTTGATCCATTCTTATTACAGTGAATCCTAAGTAGTTTGTCTCTATGTTCTATTCCCTCTGTGAGACCTTACCTCATTTGATGGCTTTTGTTCTTAAATTTCAATCATGTCTGACCGCTTTGATATTTGTTGGTCTCTCTTAATACATATTCCAGTCGGATCCTCTCAGCCATCCTCTAGCCCCTTCTACCATTCTCTGACCCTACCAACCATTCCCTGATCTCTCCTACCATTCCCTGACCCTAATAATCATCCTCTGATCCCTCCAACCATTCCTGACCCTAACGACCATTCCCTTATCCATCCTACCATTCCCTGAACCTACCAACCATTCCCTAACCCCTCCTACCATTCCCTGACCACTCCTACCATTTCCTAACCCCTCCTACCATTCCCTGACCGCTCCTACCATTCCCTGACCCCTCCCACCATTCCCTGACCCCTCCTACCATCCTCTAACCTTTCCTCATCCACAGTTCCCTTCTGTAGCTCTTCAGATCCATTTACTTTTTCGTCCAAACTCTTCTATTGTGCCGTAATCCTCTCTCCTGCCCTCTGACATTCTGAGCTCTGCCCACCTGGAGCCTGGACTCTCTCAACCCTTTCAACACCAGTCAGCTCTTCCAGGCCTATGGAATCATCAACAGCATCAGTCAAATTCTCCCAGGACTATGGAATCAGAGAGAGAGAGAGAGAGAGAGAGAGAGAGAGACTCACAGAAGATGATCTCCACCACCACAACACACTTATCACCCTCTTCATAATCTCTCAAGAGCCTGTCACTCACGTATATACTGACCTTATTGTGAAAGACCTGTTTACCTGTACCCCTACCTGGTGACTGTATCCCTGACTGGAGACAGGACCTCCAATTGGAATCGGTACACGACACTGGAGACTGTAACTTCAAAATAGAGACTGCAAATACCGGAATATAAACGTCTGGAAAAACCTTAAACTCAAATGTTAACAGAATCGAATACAAATGATGGTCGTGGATGGCCTACGAGAGATCTACGATCGTCCATCTCTACACGTAAGACGGACTTAACTCTACCTAGCCACCTGGTCTGCTTTATACGTGAAATCTCTGGTTGCTGGATGCATGCGACTTCAGGGAAAAAGGGGCACTAGATACCCTTCTTATAACGTCTATCCTTTACGACAAAGGCTCCAGGCAAGGGCACACACAGGTCCTCATCGACGGGGAGCCTTTGAACGGCAAATGGAAAAGGTCAAAGAAATAAGGGTAAGGGATAACTACCGAGTAATCATCTCAGAAGGGTTTTTGAGGAAGGAGGAAAGTTCCCATTCCACCATGTCCTCCCATCCCATTGTGCCTTCCTGCTCCTTTATGTCCTCCCTCCCCCATACTATGTCTTCCAACACTCCCACCCCCTCTTTCCACACTCTATCCCCCAACCTCCACTATCTCTTCCAAACCCCCTCCCCCCCACTATGTCTTCCACCCCCCCCCCCCACTCTGTCCCCCCAACCCCCCACTATGTCTTCTCTGCCTCTCCCACGTCAAAGACTTTCTTGCTCCCGCGTCCCTGTCACACACTTTGAGCAAGTCTTGGCAAAACTCCTGAGTAACGCGTCCCTTTAATGGCCTGCAAAATACACAAAAGCCCGTCCCAGCAGGAGACGCGCCGACCCCCCCCCCCCACCCCCACCCCCACCCCCACCCCCAACACTGGCAAAACACCCTATTAAAATAGTCCTTTTCTTCCAAACGCATATCAAACATCCTTTTCTCTTCAATCCAACTGTATTCCAGATAATCTCCCACTAGACGCTTTAGTACCACACGACAGTGCCTCAGTGCCAAAGAAATGGACCACAGCACCGTAAAACAGCACCACAGACTGAAAAGCAGAAACCACAGCACCGTAAAACAGCACCACAGACTGAAAAGCAGAAACCACAGCACCGTAAAACAGCACCACAGACTGAAAAGCAGAAACCACAGCACCGTAAAACAGCACCACAGACTGAAAAGTAGAAACCACAGCACCGTAAAACAGCACCACAGACTGAAAAGTAGAAACCACATGCTTACGAAGAAGTGGAGAACTACTTGTTTTATAAAAGCAACTATCATCAATCAAGATGTAATTACAATAACGTGGAAATTACAAGACACATAAATGGTGCATCAGGAACTAGATGTACAAACTGGAAAACTGGGTCATAATGCATCAGTAACTAGATATACAAGCTAGAAAACTAGGTAATAATGCATCAGTAACTAGATATACAAGCTAGAAAACTAGGTAATAATGCATCAGTAAACTAGATATACAAGCTAGAAAACTAGGAAATAATGCATCAGTAACTAGATATACAAGCTAGAAAACTAGGTAATAATGCATCAGTAAACTAGATATACAAGTTAGAAAACTAAGTAATAATGCATCAGTAAACTAGATATACAAGCTAGAAAACTAGGTAATAATGCATCAGTAAACTAGATATACAAGCTAGAAAACTGGGTAATAACAGTCTACTTAGAGGATACCACAGGTTTCTGGGGATACGTAAGCCTAGTTTACACACTGATTTTGGTGATAACTGTAGTTAACCTTGGGTTGGTTTCTGGTGACATGAGTATACATAGTTTACCTGGGTCTTTCTGGTGACATGAGTATACATAGTTTACCTGGGTCTTTCTGGTGACATGAGTATACATAGTTTACCTGGGTCTTTCTGGTGATATGAGTATACATAGTTTACCTGGGTCTTTGCGGTGATATGAGTATACATAGTTCACCTGGGTCTCTCTGGTGATATGAGCATACATAGTTTACCTGGGTCTTTGCGGCGATATGAGTATACATAGTTCACCTGGGTCTCTCTGGTGATGTGAGTATACATAGTTTACCTGGGTCTTTCCCGTGATATGAGTATACATAGTTTACCTGGGTCTTTCCGATGATATGAGTATACATAGTTTACCTGGGTCTTTCTGGCGATAAGTTTACCTCAGGTCAGTGTCTGATGATCAAACAGAAAACCTGGAGTATACCTCGGGTTGTTTCCTGGTGTTCAGACATCCGCACTTACAAAAGTGCTTCTTACTTTTCCACTTTACGTTTAGTGTTGACTGGTTAAGTGCGACCAGCGTCTCCATTCACCCTACACCCAAATGTGAGGTGACAATACAGGAGGAGGAGCAGACTCATCTGTGATATTACATGGTAGTGAAGGGAGGGGAGAAGGGGACTTCCCTCTCCCAAGGTGTTGGTGCAGGCAGCCTGACGAGGGGAGAAGAAGGGCTTCCCTCTCCCAAGGTGTTGCTGCAGGAAGCCTCAAGCAGGGGAGGCAGGGGCTTCCCTCTCCCAGGGTTTTGATGCAGGAAGCTTCAAGCAGGGGAGGCAGGGGCTTCCCTCTCCCAGGGCGCTGATGCAGGAAAAACTCCCTCCCGGCTTCCGACACTCAACTCCTGCCAAACTGTTAATTGGTCTGGAACCGCTGCTTCCTGGCGTGTGTGGCGCAGCCTGAACGGGGACCTCAGCCACTGGCTGAGCCAATAATGGCGTGCAAGGCAGCCAAGTCAGGGACTTGTGCCACTGGCTGAGCCAAGACGGGGCCTTAAGCCACTGGCTGGGCCAAGACGGGGCCTTAAGCCACTGGCTGGGCCAAGACAGAGACTTATGCCAATGGCTGAGCTCAGTCGGGGAGTTAAGCCACTGGCTGAGCCAAGGCGGGGGGAGTTAAGCCACTGGCTGAGCCAAGACAGGGGGAATTAAGCCACTGGCTGAGCCAAGACGAGGGGAGTTAAGCCACTGGCTGGGGCAAGACGGGGGGAGTTAAGCCACTGGCTGAGCCGAGATTCAAACACCCTGGCGGGGAGTCATGACTCATGCAACACGGGGGAGGAGAATCAGGCCAGGCAATTCTCCAGACACAAACTTCCTCGCCCACATCTGACACAACAACTCACCCAAGAAACAATGTCCCCACCAACAACAACAACTGTGAGACAACAACAACTACAACACCCAGACGCTTGCCAATAACCTCCGGCCAGACACATCCCTCCGGCCAGTTCCACACGAGACAATATCTCCTGACGTCATGTAAGTAAACCAGTCGAGTAAGTAAACCAGTCGAGTAAGTAAACCAGTCGACAGGCGTTACAATACAGACTCGAACCGATCCTTTCGGGGGGCTGTCCTCTAACCCCGGTGCTCTGTGCACGACCGAACTTCTCTTCTGAGGCCTAGATCTACCAGGCTGTTTGATGCTACAAACCATCTCCCCACCTCTACTCTATAGTGGATACATAGTGGATATTTTACCCAGTATGTCATGAGAGCCGGGAATCGTCTTTGCACGTGCAGGGTGATGGCTTTACCTCGCAGTGTTGTTGTCCCTGAGCACACCATGATGTACCTCTCGCGTGTACACGAGTCTTGATCCTCAAGGTCTGGTCCCGTCCATATGATACAGATGTCCTGTACCTCAAAGCGGCCGGTAAACGATCTCTAAGTATTTTCGAAGCCAGCAATGTCTCTGGGCCTAGTATGGGGACGTGAAGCACACTTGTATCTCCCCCCACCTAAGAAAGGCCACAAGTCTTCAGAACCCATGTCGTACCTGATCTTCTATATTTCACTGGGAAAGGTGTCAGAAACCGGCATATCACAATCACGGCGGATCCAACGCCATCACTCCTGGGTCGGTGACGCACCTTCCTCGGCTCTTGTTCTCTCTTGTATAAGGTAAGTGACGTGACTCATCTTCCTCCCTGTATCAGTAGTGAGTGTGATGCCTCGTCTCTTGTCCCTGTCATGTTACTTTCGAGAACTGGAAGACTTGGCTGTCATCTGTTTCCAGGTCTTCGATGTGATTAAACCATGAGACTACTTTTAATGATGGTGGTGCTCCCCGGAATTGACGGTATGTTGCTATAACGTAACCATCAGTGCCAGGTATAAGAGACGTCAAGGAAACAAGAACAGGTATATCTCCACACAATCAGTGATTCTGGTGGCTAATTTCCCTTCCTAACCTCTGGATACCAGGAACGCAAAGCCTCCTTGTACCCAGCTGAGTCCTTGCACACAACCGCTGGTCACAACAAACAAGAAGACGTAGGAGGAGGAGGAGGAGGAGGAGGAGGAGGAAGAATGAGGTCAGGAAACAGAAGCCGAGCGTGTGTGTGTGTGTGTGTGTGTGTGTGTGTGTGTGTGTGTGTGTGTGTAAGCCATCCAGGGGACACTTCCTGCCATCTAGCCTTACCTGATGGGGTCCCAGGACGCCACGATCATCCCACACCTGAAGCCGTCCCTGGCTTCTATAATGTCCCCAAGACGTTGTGGTGGTCTCTCTAGCCACAACGCCTCGGGGAGGTAAGAGCGTTTCTCTCCCAAACAGCAAGAAATGTTCCAGCAACGGTCGCCGGAAACAAACAAACCTCCTTCCCCCACCTACCACCTCCCCCTCCAATCACCCAGCATTAAGGCTCCCTTGCACGGTGTTGTATAACAAGGGTCCTCTACACACTCAGTTTACATGGGATTAACTTCCTTCGTAACCTCGGGAGCTTCGCAGGTCTTCTCAACCCTGGAAATTAATTTCCGACATTACAACGCCAAAGATTCCGGCTCCCGGATTATCTCCGGTATTCGCTGCCTCCAGGAACGTAACTTCTTTTCCGAGTCAGTTCGTTGTTCTGGTGGCGTTCACGGTGGCCGGGATCAACCAACCTCCAGCTGGGTTCTGGGTCAGACGAAGGCAGCCTCAGCGGAGGGAGATGGATACTGGGCCAGCAAAAGTCTAGAGCAAATCTTGGCCTCTGCAAGTGTCTGGGACCAGAGAAATGTGATTCCCTGAGGCGAAGCAGCACGTCTGGTTCACGCTTCTGGAAACACCACAGTGGGCGAGGTTCAGGGCTTCTCTATTCACCCATCACCACCGTGAGAGAGGGGACAAAGGCTCACCGTTCTTCACCCATCAACCATCGTCTTTAGGGCTTCCCTGTTCACCCATCACCACCGTGAGAGAGGGGACAAAGGCTCACCGTTCACCCATCAACCACCGTCTTTAGGGCTCCCCTGTTCACCCATCAACCACAGTGGGAGAACGTTAAGGGCTCCCTTGCTCGCCCATAAGAACATGTTTCAAGTATGTATCTCCACCCCGTGCGACATAGTCTTTCCTGCTCTCACAACACGCCCGCGTATTTCTCCAACAAGGCTCTCTCTCCTCTGCGCTCACTGGGTTTTACTAATCCTCTCTCTCTCTCTCTCTCTCTCTCTCTCTCTCTCTCTCTCTCTCTCTCTCTCTCTCTCTCTCTCTCTCTTCCTACCACCAAGAATTCCATAAATACCAAGATCCAAGATCTTGTCATCGCTGCGTCTTCTGACACTCCTCCAGGGAGATTCTTCACCAAGCCCCTCCTCTCTCACCGATGTTATCTCCCATTCTCCCTTTCCTTAATCTCTATCTCCCCATCTCCCCTTCCCCCTCACTTATCTCCCCATCTTCCCTCTCAGTTTCCAGAGACGCAGTCTATCGCGAGGCTCAACCCAACGCCTCACTTTCCAATTTGAATACTGTCAAACTTTTTACTCCATAAACAGTTTTCAATTTCAGGTGCAGTTATGGATCCTCTCGTCTCTGTTCCATCCCATCTACAGCTGTACCCTTCCCAGTCCACTCTGTTCCATCCAATGTACACTTTTAAACCTCCCAGTCCACTCTGTTCCATCCTATGTACACTTTTACCCCTCCCAGTCCACTCTGCTCTATCCTATCTACAGCTTTGCCCCTCCCAGTCCAATCTGTTCCATCCTATGTACAGCTTTGCCCCTCCTAGTCCAATCTGTTCCATCTCCCTTACAGCTTTCCTCTTCCTCCTCCTCTGCTTCTATTCTCTCTACCCGCCTACGCTCCTCTTCCAGACTTAATCCCTGACAGCCGCGCCGCCGCCGGCAGGAGCGGCGGCGGCAGAGGCGGTGACGGCAGGAGGGGCGGCGGCGGCGGCGGCGGCAGGGACGTCATAACACTTACTCTGTATTGTCAGCTCTCGTTTGAAATGTCATCACCTCCGGCGGGGCCGGCCGGCGGCGGCTCAACGCAGGCAACGCTCCTTTAAGGCCGCCGCGCGCCGCCGCCACCTGCCGCAGGGCTGACACACTGCCGTCTTAACACCCACTCCACGACCTGCCTTCACCTCTTAAGCACGAACGTGCCACCCTAAAGCACGACAAAGTGGACCCTTCAGCGCGAGGGAAACGACCTTCGAATGCAACTTTTTGAAGACCCCTTTGAGCGCGACGGCACGACCCTTGAGCACACCGTTACGACCCTTGAGCACGACGCTATGACCCTTGAGCACGACGTTACGAACCTTGAGCGCCATGTTACGACCCTTAAGCACGACCAACCGACCCCTGGGTATGATGGCCTGGCCCAACCATACAACTAAGGTCGAAGACCAGGTCGTCATGACCAAAGGTCGTATATCGCCGAGTTCAAGGGTCGTACGGTCGTGCTCAAGGGTCGTAATGTCACCCTGAAAAAGGGGGGATAAAGACACAGTTTCTTAGAACGACCTTCTTAATCAAAGTATACAAAAAAGAAACAGAAAATAACGCACAGAAGGGTACTATATCAAGGGACTGGAGAACAATGTGCCACATTTCCCAGCTCACGGTTTCAACCAATTCTGGCGAGACAAGAGACGTTACCACTTCCCCTCAACGATTCTAAAGGGGAAATCAGCAGCATTAGAATGACCCATCGAACCTGAACGTGTTGAATTCTGATTAAGAACATAAGAAGTGAGGACACTGCAAGAGGCCTATTGGCCCATGCTGAACAGCCCTGAGTCTTCTGTACACCCTACGACCTACCGACTGAGTCCACGAACACATCCATTCACACGGTGGCGGTGGTGTGTTGTCGTTGGCCACAACGTGAGCAGAGGGGTTGAGGACAGGAGGGAGGCGATGACCGGGTGTGTATGACGCCCCACCTCGCCTCAGACGGAGACGTGGTCACCATGGCAACCTCCGACGCCTCCCTGCAGCATACTTACGTCGGACACACACACACACACACATCCTCCCCCTCAACATGCTTCTGTAGGTCACAACGCCCTCAGCATACTCATGCAGGCCTCACCCTACACGCCCCCAACACGATTACAATGGTTACTCTTTATCTGTGAGTCTTATAGCAACTATCGTTCAACACGTATACATCATTACAGTGACCTGGGCCTCACGCACGCAGCGGTATGTGACTGGAACCACAGCAGCAACAGCTGCCACACTGCAGCAGGAGAACCAGCCTGGTCCGCCAGGTGTTGAGCTGGGTCACGGTCGTACAGCACCAACAGCCTGGAGAGTCACGTAAGGTCACGGTAGGCAAGAGGGGGGAAGGGTGAGAGTGGCAGGGGAGCGGCAAGAACTTCACTCTCCCTAAGTAACGCGTGTGAGAGGCGGCCTCTCTCTCTCCCTCTCACAGCCTGAACATGAAGGAAACGACTCACACCTGTTTTTTTTTTGTTGTTGTTGTTGTTGTTGTTGTTCACAGATTATGTAGTTTATATCGATAATCCCCTCCACCTAATGTGCTCCTTGTGTTGACGTGCTCCGCGTATGCATCATGAAGTTATATATAGCAATTATTGAGCCGAAGTTAACAACACAGATATACATGTACAGACTTACATGTATATCTGTACATACGACGTACATACGTACATACGATCCTGTGGTTGTGGCGACGTACAGAGGTACTGGCTGGTCGAGCTGGGAGCCGGTCAGTACTATATGGAGAACAACAGGTGGCGAAGCCAACACCAGCTCCGATGGCGCATGTAAATAACATGTTTCTCTCACGTCCCATACTTAGTGCAAGGTTGTTAATGTGAAACCAAGTTATAATCGTCATTAAGTAATTAATAACTTTCCTTACCCTAACTTATAACTATACATACATAACACACAGTAACCCACCTACGTCAGTCGTGGCACATCGGAGGGCGGGAATGTCACTGTAGATAGCCTGTATCTTAATCATGTTCCAGTAATGTTCCTGGCTAAAAATCAAAGTCCGACAGCAGTAGTCTTCTGTAGTTCTTGAGAGGTTTCTCATACTTACATGATGACTTGTGTTATAATCAACATTCTAACTATTGCCAAAGTTGCTCCAAAATGTTGTTTAACATTTTCTAGAAGCGAGCGCCAAGAAAGGCTTATTATATAAACAGGATCATCGGTCGCCCTGGGCATGCGCCGTTCGCTCGTCGTGGTCGGCTTCCGTCGCCATAGCTTCAACCATGCTGGCTGGCCTCTGGCGTTCCGCGGACTACTCCTTAATTATCGCCCGTCATCGCTTCCGGTGATCGGTGACGGGAGGTTTTAACGAGATAGAAACTTGTGCAGTTTTCCCAAAAAAAAGGTCACAAGGAAGGTGTGTGTGTGTGTGTGTGTGTGTGTGTGTGTGTGTGTGTGTGTGTGTGTGTGTGTGTGTGTGTCACAACATAACTACGATATGAAGAGATTGTAGTTTACAACGCAGCGCAAGGCCGGTGTCGCATGTATTGCTCTTGACGTAAAAATGTCCTTTGGCTAACTCTGACCAAACTAAGCCAAGCCAATGCTATAATACAATATACTAAACTAGGCAGTATACTGCAGTACACTAACAGTATACTATGCTAGCCGAGGTCGTCCTATCTGTGGGATAACATTTTTCTAACATCTTCCCCCATCTTCATGGGCGTCTCCACTTAGTATGGTTCACTGCCAGAGTGGAGGACGACGAGGGGCAGCGCGCGCGCGCATTCACAGGACGTGGAAGGCATTCTTCCCCTTCGATGTTATTTCGATTGCTCTGCCAAGCTGCTGTTTCTAAATAACCTATCAATATGGTGATAAAAATAAACGATATCATTATTATTATTATCATTATCATTATTATTATCATTTTATTATTATTACCATTATCATTATCAAAGTATACTGAAAAGCATTTTTCCTACACCTCCAATTGACGTACGCAGCAAAATGCCACTGCAGACACGACTTAAGATGCACAGCTTCCAGACCACTAGGAACCTCTGTCTCAGGAGGATTGCCAGGGATAACGACCACAAGGCCAAGAGGTTCAACTGGACCTTTTTAGATCTGAGGTTCAAAACTTCCAAGAAGCATGAGGGGGGGAGGGGGGTCCAGTGGAAGGAATGTGCGCCGGAATAAATGTGCGTCAGTCTTTTTTTTTTTTCTTTTTTAACCCCATTGTGCCGGAGCGAGGCCAACTGTGGGGCTACAAGCAAGAATTTCCACAGAAACACGCAACTCTCTCTCTCTCTCTCTCTCTAGTGTGTGTGTGTGTGTGTGTGTGTGTGTGTGTGTGTGAGAGAGAGAGAGAGAGAGAGAGAGAGAGAGAGAGAGAGAGAGAGAGAGAGAGAGAGAGAGAGTGTATGCAGTTTACCTATTTGCACTGTGAGTGACGGGAGTTCTAAACTCGTGCCGCCCCGTCTCTTTAACTTTCTCTAACCGTCATACAACTTTTTCAACTTGTGCATGCTGTCCACATTCACTATCTCATAACTCGGTTTATCATATTAATCCACCGCTCTCATACTATGAAAGTCTTTCTTTATATCTTATCCACAACGTTTTCTGGTTAATCTCACGTTACATCTTCTAGTTACCTCATACCTGTAGGTTTACTAAGTTACCCAGCCAGTTTAAACACTTATACGTTGTGATCAGATCACCCATTACTCTTCTCTCTTCCAGAGTGGACATTACGAAAGAACTCTTAACTCGGCTCTCTCTTTCCTGCACCATCTTTCTTGTCTTCCTCTGGACATTCTCGATTAGCTTTTCATGTTTCTTCAGGTGCGGTGACCAAATTAGTAACACACACTCCACTTCTGGCTTAATGCAGGACATGAAAATCACGAACATGTCCTGATACAGAAACGAAATTCTAATATCTACCAAGAAACAATCTGTCTCCTCGACTGTTATCCAAAGGGAGAACTCTGGCGGCAAGCTGGGGAAAAGCTTTCAAGTATTCCATATGCAAACAAAATACACACACAACCTTGTCTTTCACCTAAAACAGAGCTCACTCTCTCGTAGAAATCTTATTTGAGGTTCTTTACACACGAGCTCCTCCGCCTGAAAACCTGTTGTCTCTCTGGCTGGTAGTTTCTGCTATGCAAGATGACATCTTCTCTTATTATCCTCCCCAGCACCTCACACACACACACACACACACACACACACACACACACACACACACACACACACACCTCCCTCTGTCCCCTGCCTCATCTCTTATAAACAGATATGACGTTCGCCCCTCTTCCACCCCCTTGGCAATTTGCATTTCAGATGGTTTGTCAAGTGTATCTGTATAAATCATATATAAGTCAAGACCCTCTGGTATTCTGTTTATATCCTCTCAAGACATTATTAATGCTCTTCCAGATCTCCTCTCGAAATGTACGTGCTCGTAAGACGTCGTCTGTACGTCCCCTTCGCCACCACCCGGGAATTAAATTCCAAAATCAAAAACAGAAAAAAAGGAAAAAATCATTTGTCTTAAGCTCTGTGAGGGGGAGTAAAGTGGCCCACAAAGCCGGTGGCGTGAGCCTTATCCTATTAGGAGCTATAAGGACGCCAGCCGACCGTCCCACCGGATGAAAGGATCTAAAGGATATCATCCCATACAAAGTGTGTCTGGAACAAAGGTATGGTAAGCCATGCTCACATGGTGTGCCTGGAACAGACGTATGGAAGCCATGCTCACATGGTGTGCCTGGAACAGACGTATGGTAAGCCATGCTCACATGGTGTGCCTGGAACAGACGTATGGTAAGCCATGCTCACATGGTGTGCCTGGAACAGACGCATGGTAAGCCATGCTCACATGGTGTGCCTGGAACAGACTTATGGAAGCCATGCTCACATGGTGTGCCTGGAACAGACGTATGGTAAGCCATGCTCACATGGTGTGCCTGAAACAGACGTATGGTAAGCCATGCTCACAGACATCTGATCTAAATACAGAATCTGACCGTGAAAGCCCCAATCGTAAAAGGTCAGGTCAAAGGCTAAGCCAACAGTGTCCACAGGTCGTGTTCATGGATCTTACCGTCGTGCTCAAGGGTCGTACCGTCGTCGTACTCAAGGATCTTACCGTCGTGCTCAAGGGTCGTACCGTCGTCGTACTGAATGGTCTTGCCGTCGTGTTCGAGGGTAATGACGTCGTGTTCAAGTCTTGCCGTCGTGCTCAAGGGTCGTAGCATCGTACTCAAGGTCGTACCGTCGCAATCAAGGACTAATTTCTACCGGACCAGAATTTGGTCGCCAGGCCATGATGCCTCGCCAAAGCAGCTCCCTCGTACTAATGAATAAATTATAAATGACCAGACTGGTGTTACCGGATTCCGCCTAAAAGTGGCTGCACCCGGAGCGAGGGGGGTCACCTTCGGCGAGGCTGCATCATCGTCCATGGAGAGATAAGGAGGTGCAATCTTGTAGAGGCAATTCTCCCTCAATGGGAGCCCATCATTTCCCTGCTCCTGAAAGGAGCGCAGCCTCGTAGCTCTGGGAACTCCATATATGACGATGATGATGATGATACAACAATAATAATAATAATAATAATAATAATAATAATAATAATAATAATAATAATAATAATAATAATCACGTTCACAGACATCATTACCCCTCCAAACCTGTTCTGACATCAACACTCATGTGTAAGTTAATACATAACCCGACTCTCTCTCTCTCTCTCTCTCTCTCTCTCTCTCTCTCTCTCTCTCTCTCTCACACACACACACACACTTGCCTACTGTTCATGTGGGCCAAGGTCATCAGTCGCTCGCTGCATGGCCGCCACAAAACAGGCAAAGTGTTTGTCAGGTTATAGTCTCCATGTGTGTGTGTGTGTGTGTGTGTGTGTGTGTGTGTGTGTGTGTGTGTGTGTGTGTGTTTTACGGGGAAAGAGTTATACACTCGTATTGCCCCGTCTCACAACCTTGCATATATGTACTTCTACGTACGTACTGTCGTGCTTACAGGTTATACCGTTGTGCTCAAGGGTTGCACCATCGTGCCCAACGAATTAGAGGCGAAACAGAGGGACGCGGTCCAAGTGTCTGGAGAGAAAATGGGAAGTATGGGTAAAAGGCAAAGAAATCTTCACTTAATTACTCAGCCCCCTGGGGTAGGTATCTTCCCCATGCCCTTACCTCCCATGGGTGTCGCCTGGTTACTGGGGAATATACACAGTGATATTTCTCTTGACTTCCCTTAATTACGAGCCCTCAGCCCATCTTCACTGTGACTTATAGCTTCCCGCTGTGATAATACGGTCTCTCTCTCTCTCTCTCTCTCTCTCTCTCTCTCTCTCTCTCTCTCTCTCTCTCTCTCTCTCTCTCTCTATTTACAGCGAAGGGTGGGGAGGCGCCCTCTGCTTTACTGTCCTGTACCCATCTATCCACACTGGCGGGAAGGGAGGAGACATCCGCTCCATGAGAGGAGAAGACCAGCCTTCTGTACTGTTCTGTCTCGATCTATCTCCAGTGGTGGGTAGGGAGAAGCCATCGGCTTTACTATACCGTCTCCATCTACATGAATTACGAATACAAGATACTATTACTGTCCTCCAGTCGATGACGTCCACCAGAGAACGACCAGTAAGTCCTGTGTGTTATCGGATCTTCCCGTGTCCTACATGAACCGCTCATGCGTTCATCAAACCGATTCACATCCTCGGTCAGCTCGACAGTAAGCATCATCATCGCACTCACACAATCCTGTTGTAGTTTCCACACATGTTTCTTTTCCAGAGCTTTCCCCCCGAAGCTTCTGATCCATCGGGCTGTTCCTAGCTGGCTGTAGCCGTGAGCCATCCATCAATCACGTGACCTGGGGGGGGGGGGGATTCAACGCCGTTCCCAGACGATGATGATGATGAACGAGACCTCAATCCGGCGAGATTCAACATCACATTCTCAGATGATCAAACCATCCTCTCTCTCTCTCTATCCTGTTATTCACAGCCATTCCCGTATGATCAACGATGATCAATCCTGAAAGGGGATTAATATCATCATCCATCCATCCCCTCCCCCCCGGCCGGATGATTACCGATGCTCAGCCGTGCTGTGGTCGAACGGCATTCCCTGGCGATCAACGAGGCTTAAATTCACCTCTGGAATTATGTAGGAGGTCAGGATAACCTTTCAGCAGACTTTATAGATAAGTAAAAATTCACCTCAACTTGGGTCATTAGCAGGAAATAACGAGGGAGATGTGTAAATTAGGCTTATGACAATGAGGCGACACGACAGGGGACGGGATAATGAGGCAGGGTGGGCCAGGAGGTGTATGGCAAGCTGGCCAGGGCAGGGGGAGGACGAGAGGCAGGGTAGGGTGAGGTGAGGCAGGGATGAGGGACGTAGGGCACGGCGAGACAAAGCAGGTCAGGACAAGGTCAGGCAGGTCAGGCTTAGGATAAGGACGTCAGAAACGTCACCACCGACAGCGAACGCACCAACGAAACATGGCGTACAGGTAAACCAAAAAGTCTTGACACTCAACCGATCGACTTCACTTGTTTCAACCACAGAAAACGGGGACTGTTGTTACCCAGCGGGCGACTACACTGAAGATCAAACCTGTGACCGATTTCTAGCCTTGAAATTGGACGGACTTCATTTCTTCCTGGTCTTGCACAAGACAGAAGACCAGGGTGTCACCATCGGCGCCAGACCTTGGCCTGGAAGCACCCGACACTATCGCTGGAAATATGCGGACCAAGCAGCCATTACACACTCCGACCACTGGAAGTTAAATACCAGATATTATACCAAAACTTCCTTGTGCTCTGATACAACACATTCATGCCACAATACAACAGCTGTATGATACAGTGTGCTGTATTGCTATCGGCGAAGATGAATAAAATTCTGGCATTTGCTGGATGTATAAATTCTCTCCATAAAGACACCTACGTATCTCTGTATAAAAATAGCATCTGTTGAAGACACACAATTCTCTTCACAAAGACACAGACATCTATATAAAACTGGCATTTGACAAAGACAAATCTCTCTTGATACACACACACACACACACACACACACTACTCCACCTTCTGACAGCTGTTGCGACCAGTGAAACTTCGCCGAGTGCGAGATAGGAAAGAGGCGTTGCCTAGTGTTGTAGAGGTGGCGACCAGTGTTCCGGGCGTGTACGCCTGGTGAACGTGACCCGCTACACGTATGCGTTGAAGCGAAGGTTGTAGCAGTACGCACCCTCACCGGACAGGTGTGTGACGAGGCTCAGCAGATGCAGAGGAGGCGGGTGTATGACGGTGCTATGTTCACCATAACACACGTTAGGTTCTTGATGTGGCAGCGTTCCACACTTCTGGTCTACCGAGCCATCTTTAAAAGCGTCCTGACCACGATGGCATGATCCCTGACCACGATGGCATGATCCCTGACCACGATGGCACGATCCCTGACCACGATGGCACGATCCCTGACCACGATGGCATGATCCCTGACCACGATGGCACGATCCCTGACCACGATGGCACGATCCCTGACCACGATGGCACGATCCCTGACCACGATGGCACGTTCCCTGACCACGATGGCATGATCCCTGAGCACGATGGCACGATCCCTGACCACGATGGCACGATCCCTGAGCACGATGGCACGTTCCCTGACCACGATGGCACGATCCCTGACCACGATGGCACGATCCCTGACCACGATGGCACGATCCCTGACCACGATGGCACGTTCCCTGACCACGATGGCACGATCCCTGACCACGATGGCACGATCCCTGACCACGATGGCGCGATCCCTGACCACGATGGCGCGATCCCTGACCACGATGGCACATTCCCTGACCACGATGGCACATTCCCTGACCACGATGGCACGTTCCCTGACCACGATGGCGCGATCCCTGACCACGATGGCACGATCCCTGACCACGATGGCACGATCCCTGACCACGATGGCACGATCCCTGACCACGATGGCACGATCCCTGACCACGATGGCACGATCCCTGAGCACGATGGCTCGATCCCTGACCACGATGGCACGATCCCTGACCACGATGGCACGTTCCCTGACCACGATGGCACGATCCCTGACCACGATGGCACGATCCCTGACCACGATGGCGCGATCCCTGACCACGATGGCGCGATCCCTGACCACGATGGCACATTCCCTGACCACGATGGCACATTCCCTGACCACGATGGCACGTTCCCTGACCACGATGGCACATTCCCTGACCACGATGGCACGTTCCCTGACCACGATGGCGCGATCCCTGACCACGATGGCACGATCCCTGACCACGATGGCACGATCCCTGACCACGATGGCACGTTCCCTGACCACGATGGCGCGATCCCTGACCACGATGGCGCGATCCCTGACCACGATGGCGCGATCCCTGACCACGATGGCACGATCCCTGACCACGATGGCTCGATCCCTGACCACGATAGTACGATCCTTAGGCGTGAGAGTCTGACATGGCCTTTCAGGTCAAAGCCACGGCCATCATAGCCACGGAACGTACCGACGCGTCGTGCTCAAGGGCCGTACCATCGTGCGTGCTCAAGGGCCGTACCATCGTGCTCAAGGGCCGTACCATCGTGCTTAAGGGCCATACCATCGTGCTCATGGGCCGTACCATCGTGCTTAAAGGCCGTACTGTTGTGTTCAAGGGATCAAAATACCATCAGAACCATACACATAACCAGTCCAGCGTCGGGGAGCAACACGAGTTACAACCACAAGGAAAAAAATAACCTGTTTCTTTCCCCGAGGGAGACGTGTTGGGTGGCGGGTCCTGGGGTACTGACCCTCACCCCTATCACCTTACACTCACTCCCTTCCCCCCCTGCTTGCCTCTCCCTTCCTACTGCTATTCCGAACTACGGGAGGGAGGCGCTAAGGGATAGGGGGTCGAAGATCTACTGATGGAGAAAGGTGGCGCCAAACCCGTCTCACGGGTGGGGGGCGGAGGGAACGGAATTTAAAATGTCGACACAGAACCAGTTCTTGCATCAAACATTCACTGGAGCGCTTCAAAACAAGGAACTCTATCAGTTACTTGGACCATCATCCTCCCTCCAACCACATGAACACCTGATTCTCGACGATAATCTACAATATATATATATGTGTGTGTGTGTGTGTGTGTGTGTGTGTGTGTGTGTGTGTGTGTGATACTAAGGTATATGAAGATCCGTCTTGTCCATCTGAGACAATCAAACTCAATGTTACCATCACAAAACCACGGTATCTTCCCTGCCGACTCGACCATCCGTGGTGACCGACCAACCCACGGTACTATCTCAGTGGAAACGTCTACTTCTGAGTAGAGATGTGGTGGGTGGTGACGCAGGCCTGGGGGGCCACCTCACGACACGGAGACGTGAGCAACAGGGGAGGTGGGTGTCCCAGGCCCAGCTGTGTGAGGAGGGCAGAAGACCCTCCCAAACCATCGTAAGGTATAACACGTAAGGTAAGGTAAGGTCCCAAACCCAGCTGCAGGGGGGGAAGCAGACCTCACCAACTATCGTGAGGTATGCGTTACTACCAGTTATGATGACCGAGCATTTCCATCATGATTTGGTACGGAAATGCGTCTTACTTAAGCCTCTACCGCTCCATAAGGAACACACAAACTCCGATTTCCTTCACCCTGAAAAAGTTTGCAGCCGAGGAAACTTGATAAATAAATCTGTTCTACAGAATCGTATTCGGATTCTGGCCGGACCTTGTGGTGTGCCGAGGGACGAATTCAAAGGTCCCAGCTCCGGGAGGTCTGTATTGCAATATGCAACACAAACTGGCTGCCAGTGTTGTATTGCACGACATCGCAACACACTTTCTCGAGTATTGTTGCTCACGTCCCACTATAAGTTTCCCTTCACAGCCGCGCCACCCGGACGCAGCGGTAAACTCAGGAACTACCGAGACATTCTATTGTAACCTACTAGAAATATGAGAGAGAGAGAGAGAGAGAGAGAGAGAGAGAGGGAGAGAGAGAGAGAGAGAGAGAGAGAGAGAGAGAGAGAGAGAGAGAGAGAGAGAGAGAGAGAGAGAGAGAGAGGTAATTCTTCATAATAGTTTAGTGGTGGGGGTATGAATGGAGCTCATGGAGGACATACAGAAGAAGGCGGAGGGTTAGGTCTTTATGACAGATCGAAGGTGAGGTCGGGTGCGGTGGCGGGATGTCGTAATGAGAGGTTATGGAGGGAACGTAGAGGAAGATAGGGAGGGAAGCCCGTCGTTAGTCTGTCTCACCTGAGGGAGGTGGGTGGGTGGGTGGGTGAAGGCAGAGTAAGAACCTGGTACCAGGTACCAGATCCAGCCACACGGGGTGTCTCCCTACCTGGCTGGGTTACATGATACATCTTCTGCCACCCTCACACCCCCCCTCCCATGTACTACTACTACTACTACTACTACTACTTCAATTTGTACTCTTACCCATCTACTTACACCCCACATTCCGTCTTCTCCCACACATCATCCAGCTATTCCTCGCACACTTACCCTGCAACCCTACCTTTCTCTACGGTGAGCGCTACGCGATAGCCATGCCTTTTGGGCAAGATCTCGCAAGTATACATTCTCTCTCTCTCTCTCTCTCTCTCTCTCTCTCTCTCTCTCTCTCTCTCTCTCACACACACACACACACACACACACACACACAGACAGTGACTCAGGTGAAGACCGTGAACTGAGCCAAGGCCTACAACCACACCAGTACTGGTAGAGGAACCACGTCACCAGGGTGTGTGTGTGTGTGTGTGTGTGTGTGTGTGTGTGTGTGTGTGTGTCTAATACCCCTGGCGTTCCGCAAGGCCTCAGGGTCAGGTTTCCGGGCGACCCTAATACCTCGACCAAAAGGTTCTTGCCGTACGGCCCTGACCATGGGCATGTAAACCACAAGGCACCACTTAATATAACATGTAAACCACACACTATACCAACTAATGTAACACGTAAACCATACATTATACCACCTAATGTGACACGTAAACCACACAGCACACCACGTAACATACCATGTAAACCACACAGCACACCACCTAATATAACCTGTAAACCACACAGTATACCACCTAATCTAAAGTGTAAACCACAACGCGAAAGAAGAACACTGTTCCACCTCTTCTGTTCTTTCTGTTATTTCCTTTGAAAATAAAAAATCCCTGCTCCCACACGCCGTTCTCATTCCTAAGCATCATAACAATCCACACTTATCTCCTATCTTACTATATAATAAGTGTATCTCATATATTGCTTTCATTCTCAACTACAAAGCGAATTTTCATTAGCTAATAATTGACTGAGAAATCAATATTACCCCCTCTCGTGACATACATATTATAGACTATTTCTATCATGGTGACTCTATCCTCCTGTTACAAACTTACGATAGACTAAATATCTATTTCTATGGTGGTAACTGTAGAATGTCCTGTTCTGTCGTGAGAGGCTGTGTTGGTTGCCGACGACCGTCAGGCACCACAGGGGCGGCGCTGTACGAGAACATGCTGCATCATCATCACCACACGGTTGGGTGGCGGACACACGACGAAGGGCTGGCTGGCTGGCCCGATCCCAGTTTTCCTTATAGATGGTTCGATTCTGGTTAGCTTCTCTGGATTGGCTACATTACGTGAGGTCACATTTAAGTGTACGTATGTAAATATGACCTCCCTGAATAACATGGAAAATAGGCCACCTCCCTTCACGTTTCGCCAATAATAATAATAATAATAATAATAATAATAATAATAATAATAATAATAATAATAACAATAATACTAATGATAATAATAATAATAATAATAATAATAATAATAATAATAATAATAACAATAATAATGATAATACTAATAATAATAATAATAATAATAATAATAATAATAATAATAATAATACGACTGCGGGTCCACACAGAGAAAATTTCAAATACTTCTTGTCATATGACGTTTGGGAGAGAAAAAATCATTCATACAAATTAAAGGTTTAAAAAAAATGCCTTTTTTTCATTTCCCTACATACGCACTGTATGTAATTATCATTCTTCTCTCATAAGTGAATATTTCTCTGGCGTAAACAATCCGAGGTGGCCAATCCAAAATGGCCTCGCCTGGGGTATAACACAACTGCCCCTGTTATCTGAGATACCATATAAAAAACATAGATAAACATAGAGATATACAGTTAATACGTATATACAAATCTTAATTCAATATCTAAAATCCTCATAATTAAAGATAAAGTAACGAAATAAATGTGACAAAAGAACTGTATAGGAGAAATAAATGCTTCTTAACAGAGTGGTTACAAGCAACTGGATTAACGAGATGATTTCGAAGCTGTTCCCATACGTCGAACACGTCCGCCAATCACGACCAGTTATCGTGTATGTATACGTCACCCTACATGGGCTACGTCAAACCCTCTTCTTCAGTTACCGCCAATGCCTGAATGTGATCTGGTATTCTGCATGTGCACATCATGTGATCATAGGTACCAAGGGTTTGCTCTGCATTGTGCCTTATGCTGATCTTACTCTTCCTCCTCTCTAAATGACGGGAAGAGGCCCCCTCTGGGTTCCATGGCCCACTAGGGCCCACCTGTGACACCCACCTATATCGATGGATTGTACCCACTGGACGCTCTGTGCTTGCCTCCGCCTACCCACTGCTGTTGTACACACTGTGCTTGCCTCCGCCTACCCACTGTTGTTCTACACACTGTGCTTGCCTACGCCTACCCACTGTTGTTGTACACACTGTGCTTGCCTCCGCCTACCCACTGTCGTTGTACACACTGTGCTTGCCTCCGCCTACCCACTGTTGTTGTACACACTGTGCTTGCCTACGCCTACCCACTGTTGTTGTACACACTGTGCTTGCCTCCGCCTACCCACTGTCGTTGTACCCACTGTGCTTGCCTACGCCTACCCACTGCTGTTGTACCCACTGTGCTTGCCTCCGCCTACACACAGCTGTTGTACCCACTGTGCTTGCCTCCGCCTACACACAGCTGTTGTACCCACTGTGCTTGCCTACGCCTACCCACTGCTGTTGTACCCACTGTGCTTGCCTCCGCCTACACACAGCTGTTGTACCCACTGTGCTTGCCTCCACCTACCCCCTGATATATGTCCTTCACCCCCACTCTCATTGGAAATGGTCTGTCTACGTGTACCTAGAACATACAAGCCTCGTCAACAAATATCCTTGAAGAACTCCTTCAGTCGTACACATAAGCAACGACACAGATCAAAAGAAAAAACAAAAGTATACAATGTTTGTTTACAATTTACGAGGCTGCCAGATCTTTGAGCAGCAAAGAGTTGCACTGACCTTTATGCTTGGGACAACTTCCAACTACGTCAATATGAACGATACATGAAAACTTCGACCACCATCGGTCGCACCCTCCGGGGTTCGAACCCAGGATCCAGTAGAGTATACACGAACCAAACGCTGGCACTCAGCCAACAGGGGAGCGTATGATTTCAAAAGCAATTGCCACAATTGTCCCTACAAATTCTCCCTATGTGTGTACACAGACTCACGCATGAGTCAAGCAGTAATTACGACACATCTGCCACTACACACACACACGACTTACCGCAGCCACGCGAATCCTGATCAACGTGTGTGCGAGAGAGAGAGAGAGAGAGAGAGAGAGAGAGAGAGAGAGAGAGAGAGAGAGAGAGAGAGAGAGAGAGAGAGAGAGAGAGAGAGAGAGAGAATTACGAAGGATCGAGTTGATAGAACGAGAACATCCCTCAATCATGACTTGTGATCCAGCAGGTGTGTGTGTGTGTGTGTGTGTGTGTGTGTGTGTGTGTGTGTGTGTGTGTGTGTGTGTTAAGACGGGTGCACGTGGTAGTGTGTGTTGTGGTGGGTAGGGCTGGGGGGTGCGATGTGTGGCTTGGGATGAGGGTGTGGTGTGGTGCGGGTTGTGGAGGTCTGACATGCAGTGGTGTGTGGTGGCAGGAGGAGGAGGGAGAAGGGATGGCTGACCCTGAAGCCATAATGTGGTCACCCGACGGCTGACCTTCCCCAGGTCACACACACACACACACACACACACACACACACACACACACACACGTACAAATACTAAATCAGTACAACAAATGAAATCAAAACAAAAACATATGGTCCGGGGGTTGTACGCTAACCTGTGTTCTGTGTGTGTGTGTGTGTGTGTGTGTGTGTGTGTGTGTGTGTGTGTGTGTGTATGCATTTAATTACGTATTTGTACCGTGTGGGGAGGGGGGGGGTTTCCATTCGTGGGGCACCATTTTGATGAACATTCTCTCTCATACAAATCTTAGAAACATATACATTGTCTTCAATTCTTTGATTAGCGGTAAACTACCAGAAACTACAAATCGAACGAGATGCAATTAAACCACAGTCACCCCGGGGTCGTCTCCCCACTCCCCCCTGTCCGTTCACTGTGGGATACGTCCCTCTACTCCCCAACCTGCGACAGTACGTCATCACTACATCATCGCCCAGAAGGACCTCGCTGACGTCATCCTGGGACACCCTCTCCTCACACCCAGCTGACGTCACCAGAAGAAACAGCCGGGCGAACCCCACCAAAACAACACACGGGCATCCTTCTCCGCTCCGACCTCCTCACATTTTCTACGAACATCGCTCTCATGTCTCTCCCTCCCACCCTCACTCCCTCCCTCCTCCTTAAGGGTAAACGTCTTATCGATTAAACATTTAATATGTTAAACCAGCGGAGACTCGGCATGAAATCTGGGTCAAATAAATGCAAATGGCCGGCGTTTAAACGACCTAATCCTCTCCCGCGGCTCTCGAGACTGTAAATATGGTGGAATCTAATAGCCTGAACGTCATTATGCTCGTGTAGGAGTTACTTCACGATCATAGTCTTGATAAGTAACCTCAGGGGAGGGGAACTGCCTCAAAAATCCCTTAATATATATATATATATATATATATATATATATATATATATATATATATATATATATATATATATATATGTGTGTGTGTGTGTGTGTGTGTGTTAGATAGATAGATAGATAGATAGAGAGAGAGAGAGAGAGAGAGAGAGAGAGAGAGAGAGAGAGAGAGAGAGAGAGAGAGAGAGAGAGAGAGAGAATACTTGTGGATTCCCTCCATGGCTCATTCCCGTTTTCTTTTTGGTTCCATCGGGAGGATTTTCTTTCCTAGAGTCGTCTGCACTGTGTCACTCTCAGTTTCCCGTGATAGCAGACCGTATCCTGCCTTGGGCGTCCTATGTTCTGCAGAGCATCTTGGCCTCCATGGATAACTCCTGGCTAATCATCCCGGATAATACAGGGTTCGATATCCTTCATTAATGAACAATTTGAGATACGACACTCACGCGTTCTTGGGTTAATTCTAAGTTGGGCAATCCTTCCCTCTCGGATAATTCTCGACAAAATAATCCATCCACCACGGATCATTGTACGATGATTAATCTACCTCTATGGATAATGCCAGGCCCAATTTACGGCCTCCATGGATAACTTCTTGGACCTCAAAGCCAGAATATAAGATTCTAAAAAAAATCCTGCCTTCATGTACGAATAACCTTTGACCATCCCCTAAAGAAAATGGCCTCATGGATAATTCTAGATCCAGTATCCTCCACCTCTGGATAATTCACGAGACAGTATCCTGTTGCATGGATAATTTCAAAGCAAAAAAAATCCTGGTTTCATGGATCACTTTCGCCACATTATCCCACCTCCACGCACAAAGGAAGTAATTACACACGCAATTTGCATAACAACACTAAAACGCAACACATGCATTCGTATGACGCAATACAGCTGCAAAGGGACCGACTACAGTATACTGTATTTCGAGTTACACACTACGACACATGGCTTAATATCTCGCATGACAGAACAGAGCAATATGCAAATCAACGTCATTTGCATGGCAGTGAAGAACGCTCCTCCAACACCGGTGTTTTACCCAACAGTTTACAGTTTGCCTCGGCAATTTACGGTGTCGTCTTAAACGAGAAAGTAAATCGCACGAGCGTCTTTTGGTCTGTCGGCAGCCGTGTACATTTGAGATGTAAAATATCGCTTTGAAGTCTCGAAAAAAAAAAAAATTGTGAGGTATGCAAAGGTACCACTTGTATCATACACAACACACCACTACCCACTTCAAGTTACGGCGCGTTTCATGCGTACATGCGTACCATGTACCGCGCGTACCGTGCACCATGCGTGCCATGTACCCTCCGTATCGTGTACCCTGTGTACCACGTATCCTGCGTACCGTGCACCGTTCTGGCCGGGGTAGCCCCTTACAAGATCCGAAGGAGGAATGGGGTTGCTGGCTGGCTGGCTGGCTGGCTCCGGTTTTAAAGCCTCTTACCAAATTCCATGAGCCCTAGTGAGCTCCAAGGGGCTTTCATAAGTTCTGAGAATGGGAGCTCAGAAGACACTTCCTGTAGCAAACCCGATTACAACCGATAATGTACGAGACTAATTTACAACTCACGGTCCTACGTCGGGGCAATTTACACCGTACAGTTCTCTTTCGGTAGAATTTAAACGTCAGCATTCATTTGAACGCTAATTTACACTTACATTATACATTTCATCCCGAGTGACATGGTTCTTTACTGGACCAATTTTCTGGATCAGAGTTCTATTGCACACCAATTTACACATTCCGAAAATTCTACTTCACATCAGTTCACAACCCAGTTTTCTATCCAAGACCAATTTACACCAATTTATTTGTTCTTCAGCAAGGTACGACAGTTCATTTACAAGGTTACAACTACTTTGACTTCCTACTTCTTACACCACGTTAAGTCAACACTCAAGTAAGTATATTTCAAGGCTTTTCAAGTGTCCATCAGACACTCACGTCCTGAGAAAAACAAGTATATAAATAAAATAGAATGTACGACATCCACGTCAAACAGTGACCCCCCTGTGATGCAGTGCAATAATCACTGTACTTACCTGCAGTAGGATGATGCACAACACCGATACACAGTAGACTACTATATACGCACCAGTGCGGGGGTGGGGAGTAGGGGGGTCACAGTACGCAACGTACGCAGCTACACTGGGCGTACTGGCAGACCAAACCACTGGGACAAACACATACCTGCAAGGCCAAACAGTAAATCGATTTGATGTCAAGGTCAAGGGGGATGAATGCAACATATCTTCAATCCGTCTGTGTCCTGTGGATCCGTGCGTTGTCTGTGCGCGCATGCGCCTGTGTTTGTATGTGATTACTATGTGTGTGTTACAGAGAGAGAGTTTTACACTCGTGTTGCCCAGTTCCTCTTGACTTTGTATGTGTACCATGTGTTTACTCGTACTTGTGTGTGTGTGTGTGTGTGTGTGTGTGTGTGTGTGTGTGTGTGTGCGCGCGCGCACACACACACACAGCCTAGTGTATGCCAGGTTACCACTTCTATCAACCAGCCGCTAAAGGAGGATGAACAGCAGGGCGGACTGTGGACCGGCTGCCGCGACCGGGGTTCGAACCTACGTTGGGGGGGAGACCCGTGCATGTATCATGACGGTCAGTAACCCTGAGCACTACATACCACGGAGGTCCACTTGTGTAAAGCACTTTTTCATAAGATTAAATTCACTTCAGATAAACAGGGAAAAAAAAATAAACTTAATGCACACGAAACAATTTTCAAAAGTGTGTACCAAATACATTAGCGAAAAAAAAAGGCGCGCAAAAATGTTTCTGAAAATAGAGGAATGTCCATGAAAGAAAAGATGAAATTCCACCCAGCAATGATGGCGGTGAGCACGACGGTACGACCCGTGACGACAGCACGACTCGAGCACGACGGTACGACCCTCGAGCACGACGGTACGACCCTCGAGCACGACGGTGCGACCCTCGAGCACGACGGTGCAACCCTCGAGCACGACGGTACGACCCTCGAGCACGACGGTGCGACCCTCGAGCACGACGGTGCAACCCTCGAGCACGACGGTACGACCCCTTGAGCACATGGGGTTATGATGGCCTGGCCTTTTGTCCCTAACCCTTGCCGGCTAGGTCAAAGGTCAGAGGGACAAGGGGTCAGTAAAGCCAGCGGGGATGATGACGTCACCAACTGGGAAAAGTCCAGCATGGCTCGACACGTATTTATTTCACCACGATAACCACCAGCCAACCCCTTCCCATTTTCTATCTCCCATTTCTATATCAATCCCAACAAAGCCTCAACTCTTTCCAAACCCTTCCCTTTAATCTCTGCCCAGATTATCTTGTCCATATATATATCTATATCTATCCACAGACGATACAGGCCTGCGGATAAAAAGCCTTTTGGATCTTATATCATCAAAAGCCTTTTAAATGCTCATATCATAGGCTTTTATGGCTTAAAAACTGTTTTATAACTTTTAGTAAATGGCTTTTGATGTTCATAGTCAAAGCCTTTTACGGCTTACAAGCCTTTCACGATATTGAAATCCTTCCACAACTTTTTTTCTTTTTACGGTTTACATCAAAAGTCACAATGAGTGTCTTTTCCGTCGAAAAGTTTACAACCGAACGAAGGCGTGATCGTTTATCCGGACTGTGTGTACGTCATCAAGCATCCGGATCACTCCAGTATCCGTAACCACCACATCCGGAACACCCGGAACGTAGCTGAAGACCATTAGCGAGATACGATCATATACGTTATCATATCTCCGGGTTAGGTTAGCGACACTTATATATGTATATCCAGGTTGTCTTAATTATTACCCAGTATGTCCGGGTTGAATCAGGATCTGCTATTTCTGCATTATCTGACGTCTGCAACGACCACCCATTATCCCAGTCAACCTTTCAATTACCCTCAACCACCTGACATGTTGACACACTGATTCTTCCACCATGACATTCGAGTCTGGAAGTCACTCGGCCTCAGACATTGGCGCACAGACATTCCAATCCTCCTCAATTACAGTGTCTGGAATACTCACTGGACGAACCAATTTCTGCACATATTCTAAATCTTGTTAACTTTAGAATTCACATGTCTCACTCTAAACCCCAACTCAGCCTTATATGACGATAAGCAAAGACGCTTTTACACACACACACACACACACACACACACACACACACACACACACACACACATTGGCTACCCCCACCAATCCTGCTCCCTGACCTTATGATACTCGACTGTTCTATATGGGCACCGACCCCGACCACACCACCCTGTACTGTGCTTGTGTGTCTATGTGGTGTACACATGGGGGACCCCCTCAAGCCATTTCTGCAAAACTTGCCTCACGTTCTACTATTCTCATAATCCCGTACGTAACCTTAAGTTGGTCCAGTGTCTCGCTCAGGCCAGAGCATATGAAATGGGAAATAAAAGTTATTAAACTCGCTAACTTCCCAGTCTTCTTGAGGGAAAAAAAAAGAGATAATATCCCTGACCTTTTTTCCCCACCCCCACCCGACGAGTCGTCTCTCCCATCTCCCACCGTCTACATTCCATCATATAGTCTTTTAAAACTAGGAACCCCTTATGGTTAAGGGGTGGTGGCTGCATCCTGTCATTGGTCGCTATTTGTTCTCAAACGTCGTCCAACCTGATCTAATGGGGGAGGAGGAGGGAGTCTTTACTGAGGTAATGGGTGTCTTCCAAGCACATTAATGGGGTGCCTTCAATGAAGGTTTTAATGGGCAACAACAACCATCTTGCCACAGACAGTCTTCCCACAGACACACTGTTGGCAACGTGCAGTTAACAACGGGTACAATATTAGCCGCTGCCTCACCTCACCCGCGCCAGTGTTGGCACGGGTGGCAGGCTGTGCCAACACTGACGCCGATGACAGAGAAGCAGTTGGTGATGTCCACCATGACCCTCCCAACTATGACGACCCGCACTGAACACCACACGAAGCCTCTCTAACCTCCCCCCGCCCTCCCAGGCACAGGTTTACGTGACGAAAACAGAGGACATGTCACCACCTACTTTACTGCTAACATTACTGTTCTCCTTCACTATCACTGTCTGTCTCTCGCAGCCGACATTTAATGAAAGAAAAACTTTTGAGGCATCCACCCTCGAGCTATGTGGTTTGAGGCAATGATTAAAATCCGTCTGGAGCACGAGGAGGAGGAGGAGGAGGAGGAGGCACCGAGCCATCTTTGTTCCTATGACTAAAATGAATTGCCTGGCGGGACATTCAATCTTTTTTTTTATATACATAAAGAAAGAAAATGAGATATTTCTCCTCACAGAGGATGATAATTAAATTCTTTTTACGCTTTGACGTTCAGCAAGAAGTGTTCAGCCAACTTGAAATTCCTGCCTTTCCCGATTGTTTCTCGTGGTGGTGGTGGTGGTGGTGGCGGGGGTGGTGGTGGGCGATATATATATGTTGGTGATCTTGGTGGTGGCGGGGGCTGAGACGTAGTCCCCCAGCACTTCCCTCGCGCGGGATGGAACACAGTCGACCAACCTACTTTACATGGCCGAACGAGAGGGACCGGGTTTCATTTCGTGGAATGGTACCGTCTCCTCCACTATCCATACAGAAGACCACTCCCGACCCCGCGTTAAGGAGGAGACAGTTAAGATATTTCACCTGGTCCACGCCGGTAAAACCATTACACACGGCATTAATGACCCAGGTCCTCCCCCCACAGTCCCGTCCCGTCCCGGGAATAAATTGCCCCGTGAGCCGGCGACTCGACTGCCTTTTATTTTTGCTTTCCATTACGACAAATAACAAAATTGTTACCAGCTTGAGGGCCTGTCTCTCTACGCTGCCAAGGACACCAGCCAGTTTGTCTCGACACATCCTAAAGCAGAGGATCCTGTGTGGGCGGCCGGAGGACCAGGGACGCGGCCGGCAAGGACCTGAGTGTGTGTGTGTGTGTGTGTGTGTGTGTGTGTGTGTGATTATTACTAGTGTGTTGCGAGGAGAGAGGTTTATACTCGTGTTGACTCGTCAATAGACCTTATATATATATATATATATATACATATATATATATATATATATATATATATATATATATATATATATATATATATATATATATATATATATACATCTTCCATGTCTTTATTCTTATAAGTACGCACACACACACACACACACACACGCACACACACACATTCCTAAGCCATGTATCCATTTATCGATCGGTCCCCAAGGGAGGATGAACAACTGGGTTGGCTGTGCGCCAACTGCTACGCCCTGGATCCGAACCCAAGCAGGCCTAACCACGGGCGGGCCCGTGCTGACTCATGGTCAGCAACGCTAACCACTACGTGTGTGTGTGTGTGTGTGTGTGTGTGTGTGTGTGTGTGTGTGTCAGAGGTGAAAGAGGGAAAGATAGATAAACAGAAAAGGAAAACAGAAGTGGATAAAAATGTGAAGGGATCGAGGTCACGGAGACAAGAACAGACAGAAAGACGGGCGGGAGCCCAAAGACAAGTACAGACGGAACACAGACAGACCCACACTCCAGCAAACAGGAAGACAGAGAGGCCACTCAAGCAGACGGGGAGAGACAGACTGGTTAAGACAGAAGCTGACCATCTTCAAGCTCCGTGTACCATAACGCGTCAGTAGCCCTCAACCACATAACTCTCTCGAAACTATTCTACAGCAACCTTTATGAACATTTTCTTACACATGTACCGTGCTGTAACGCTCCTAATACGGCAATATACAACATAACATGACCCATCATTTTACTGTAACGAGGAGCCTCCGACTGTATCACGTTCTGTAAGCACTCCGCTCAGCAACTTGCGGCGCGACCGTTAGTAAACTTTCCCTGGTAAGTGCAAGGCGCGCCTGAGTCCCTCAGATACATAGTGTAATGAGAGAGTCTGCCGGAGTTTAATGTAAGGCCCAGAGCCCGCCTCAGACTTCTGCCAGTCTGGGGGAGGTTAATGGAGTTCAAGACGCGTCTCGTACTTACTACCATCACCATTTCCAAGGTGCCTCATGCGTTAATGGGCGACTTCAACTTACAGTAATGGGTGCCTCCAACGTACGGTAATGGGTGCCTTCACCATATGGTAATGGGTACCTTCAACGTCCAGTAACGTAAGGTAAAAGGTGCATTAAGTGCACGGTAATGGGTAACTTCAACGCATGATAATGGGCATTTGTTCAAATTCCTGGAAATGCGGCCTCACCTGACTTAAAGCACCCCTTCCCAACAGCCTCTCCCCCTCAGGTAACAGACGAACAGACAACAGAGCCAGAGAAAGACGGTGGTTACTCACAGACACACAGACACAGACACACATACACATACACACACACACACACACACACACGCATACACACACACAAACACAGACACACACACGACATTCAAGAGATGGGGCCCCATGAGTGAAAAATTCCTTCACCATGCAGTACATAAAAGGTAATTCACCGCGAGTTACGTCTTCAGTTTGCGAGAGGAACGAGTTGGACGGAGGGAGACACCCAACCACAGATCCAATCCCCTTACTTACCATATTGGTAACTGGGCTCAGCCCTACCCACTCACACTCAGTATAATGCTCCTCTGTCCACACCAAGACTTACACTGTCATACGACAGAAAGGACAGGCTAATGGATATTACCAGTGGGCAACAGAGGTGTACCTGATATTCGTAAGTTATTCTTACAATGCGCGGCTTGATTTACGTCAACAACACCTTCCCTCATCTTAAACTTCATATTCTCTCCTACTTTGCAGAGTCAGCGCTCAATCCCTCCCATCCCTTCCATATTCTCCATCCCTTCCCCTTCCCACACCACTTTCCCTTACATAGCTTCTCTTCCCCCTTCCCTTCCACATTCTCTATCCCCTCCCATTCAGACACACTTTCCCTTTCATCTTCTGTCTCCTTTCCCTCGCCACACACCCTTTCCCTTCAACTTTCTCGACCCTCACTCCTTCCCACACTTCCTTACCCATACTAATTCCCGCTCTCTTTACCCCCCCCCCCTCTCTTCCATCTATCCTTCCACATCTTCCCTTTCTCTCCTCCTAGAAATCCTCCACCACATATAAACAAGACGGCAGTAATCTCCTCACCTCCCCAGCATCACACAAAACTCGAAAAGGTTATATGCTATTTTTAACCCCCAGGTTTTCTGTTCCACGTCCCCCCAAGCAAAATCTGACAGGGCTTCCGTCTAAGATAAGACGGGGTTCCCGACTCTGTCAGGTCGAGTGTAACCCGTACGTAACCCTCCGCTGTCGTAGTCAAGGGTCGACATTCACCCCCCCGAGGCGCGTCAAAAGGCACGTCAGAAATATGAATAATTTTCGTTGTGTGGCACGAAGTTGCACAGGAAATGAAACTCGCATGGTTCGAGCCCCGAGCCAGGCAGCGTTGGGAGGGCAGAGGAGGGGCATATATTACACCCAGTGGCATACTTGCACCAAGGATCCATGCAACCCTTGTTGCTAGAGGTGATATATATATATATATATATAAATATATATATATATATATATATATATATATATATATATATATATATATATATATATATATATGTGTGTGTGTGTGTGTGTGTGTGTGTGTGTGTGTGTGTGTGTGTGTGTGTGTGTCCATTCCTCTCAGTCATGAATGCACATCAGAAATGGTATTATCTCCCGTTGCCCTTACATGGAAATTCCAACCTACGTTATCGAGCGGTATGCACATTATTCCCTGGCGGGAGCACCTCTCCCAAGAGGGATAGACCGCGCCGGCGGCCCCTGTGGCCTTGAGGCAGGGGTGTGAGCACGGGTTGGTGGGCAGGGGGGAGGCACGTCATGATGCGACGACATCACATCTCCACGACCATCTGGATGCCATGGTCCGCAGCCCGTGGACAGTGCGCCCCTCCCTACGGTCGAGAGAGAGAGAGAGAGAGAGAGAGAGAGAGAGAGAGAGAGAGAGAGAGAGAGAGAGAGAGAGAGAGAGAGAGAGTGGCGGCTCATCTGGCGAGGATGCCAGGCAAGTCGTGGGTCATGTGATGGCGGCCCTTCAAGGTCAGTTACTTTCACCTCTGGTCATATGTCTGGTTCATAACCAGTTCTGCCGCCTCACCCTTTGCTTGCCGTCCTTTACCAACACGTTCGCCACCTCCCTCGACGCAGCAAAGACCTGATCTGTTGTGTAATGTGATTTAAATTCCCCCCCTCCCTCCCCCCTCGGAGCACGACGGTACGGACCTGGGATACTGATGTTCATCAAGTCGCAGACCGAGCCGAGCCATCGTGCGCTGGGTCGTACGGTCGTGCTTAAGGATGGTATGGAGGGGGGGTCGTGCCTGTGGGTCGTAACGCCGTGATTGATGGTCGTCCCGTCGTGGTCAAGCGACTCGACTACCTACTACGTTCTCTCTCTCTCTCTCGTTCTCTCTCTCTCTCTCTCTCTCTCTCTCTCTCTCTCTCTCTCTCTCGTGGCTCTGACATCAAACCAACAGTGTGGCAACAGCTCTTATGGGGCGCGTCAGACACCGTCATACCCTCAGCGGCTGTGGGCGGGTGGGAGGCGGCCGGCCAGCTAGCCAGCCGGCCGGCTTTGGTTTACGGTGCGCCGGACTACCTCTCTCTCTCTCTCTCTCTCTCTCTCTCTCTCTCTCTCTCTCTCTCTCTCTCTCTCTCTCTCTCTCTCTGAGAGCCAGAGCACCCGGCAGTGTCCCGTGACTTGGCGATGCTACCCAGGCCTGGGCGGGCGTCTGCGACAACAGGGTGCTGAGTGCCGTTCACTCGAGACGTCGTGCGAGCACAGACTTACCAATCAGGAGAGAGGGAGGGGAAGTGTAGTAGTCTCATAGTCTGTAATGCATAACATGCTTCGTGACAGGGCGCGCGGGGCGGCTCCCAACTATCGAACTAAAGGCTCCTCCTCCTCCTCCTCCTCTCACCGGTGCTTTTGTCTTCTTCACCTGAGAGGATCCTTCACAGGACTTTCACCCTCCCCCACCCACCTGCCCGTCTGAGGGAATGTTCTACAGGGATGGAGGGCTCTGCTTCCATTGTGCATCAGTGACTTGGCAACACTTTAAAGGACGTCCCACAAGGCCTTACTCGTCGAGTCCCCACGAGAAATGAATCCAAAGCGAATGCCGCCACGTCGTTGCCCCGTCGTATGCCGCCATACTTGACCTCATCCCCGATCTGTTTATCAATTCTTCCTCATCATCTGCGTCGAGTATGCGTACCGCGTCAGGCCACCGGCGTCCTAGTCCAAGATTAAACTATATAATCACCATTTCCCCCCCAGTTTAAGTATCGATGATCGATTTGATATCTATTCTGCAGTGGCCCATGAGCCCCTACCGTTTATCACTGGACGTCATTCACTCTTACTCCCCCAACGAACGAACACATCCATCATGCTTCAGTACCCCCTTATTCCCTCCGCTACCAGATACCCGTGAAGCGAGGGCAGAGCCTCTGAATGCACCTAAACTGATGCGTCACTTTCAGAACGTTCCCTGGGGGATGCAGCATCAAGCACGGAATCCAGTTTTCCATTTGTGAAAAGGGTTATTCAAACGTGGGCAGATCTGCTGACCCAGAGCAAGGAAAAACGCACCATCGCAACTCGAAAAAAAAAAAATCAAATTAAAACGACTGACGTTTGGGATTGTCGTGTGTGAAGGGCAGATTTACTGGGCCATAAAACACGACGCATAAACAATCCAAATTTATTATTGTGTAAGATGCATCACTTGTCATCTCCCCTCCTCCCGCTTGCTCCTCTTCCATCTCCCCCCTTCCACCTACCTGTCCCTCCTCTAATCCCATCCATTGTCTGCCCCTCCCACTTCCTCCTTTCTATTTCATATATTTCTAGACTTCCTTCCTATTTCCCTTCCCTCATTTTCTCATCTTGAAAGCCATTTCTACCTTCTTCCCATCATTCCACATCCAAACTCTCCCGTTTACCACTTCCCCAACTTCTAACCTCCTTTTCATCCTTTCCCTTCCAGCCTCCATCCACCTCTCCCTTCTGCCCCCAACTCCTTCCCTCCCAAGGTTACCCCTCTCCCCCATGCAAAACTAAGCCACTCTGCGACCCGGCCATTGAGGGGATGGGGCCAGTCTTTTACCTGGACACTGGAAAGCCATGCCAGTCTGGAACCTGGACACTGGAAAGCCAGGCCAGACTGGAACCTGGACACTGGAAAGCCATGCCAGTCTGGAACCTGGAAACTGGAAAGCCAGGCCAGACTGGTACCTGGACACTGGGAAGCCCAGCCATTCTGGAACCTGAACACTTTGCCTAGAAAGGATGAAAAGTGGACCCCGGAAGTAAAACCAGCCTGGAACCTGGAGGGTGGAAAGCCAAGTCAGTCTGGAACCGCAAAGAACCATAAATGGTGACACATCCAGTCCCACCCAAAGAGTCACTGAAGCCTTTCATACCACATATAAGAACTTCAGTGGCTCCAAGGGCCCATGCCTCCACTCCCCCCCCGACACACCCGGATTACTTCTTGAGCACGACGGTACGACCCTTCGCCACGACTCCAACATGACTGTACGATCCTTCAGCACGACGGTAGTACGACCCTTGGTATGGCGTGCCTGGCCTCTGATCCGCCCCTTCAAGTGCCGCGTTAAAAGGCCTTACCAGACGTACCCAAGGGTCGTATCGTCGTGCTCACAGGTCGTACACTCGGCAGCTCGAGGTTACCCCAGCCACAGCTTCCACACTCTGGTAGGGAGCCGCCTGACACTCCACCTTTTATCCCGACCATCTTGGGTGCCGTCTGAGGCGTCTGAACCGCACACGTCTAGCTAAATATTGCCATATTTATCTATGCAAATTGCTGCCGTCTCCCAGGACGAGTTGCGCAAGACTTTCCCCCAAGGTCTGGAGATTGTTATTATTACTTTCTGGGTTTTTTTTTTTTTACACAGAACTACAGGAAAAGTTGCGAACATTACCACTGGAAATTACTAAAACAAAGCTTTAGTTACCCTTGGTTAATACTATTACTACTACTACTACTACACACTATTTATGATAATAATAATATACTGATTTGCAGTTTCCTGCGTCAGCGAGGTAGCGCCGGGAACAAAATAAGAAATGGCCTCATTCGCTCGCATCCATTCGGTGTTATACACCGAAACCAGACTCAACCTATCCACAACCAGGAACACACACCTCTCTGTGGTTTCACCCCGAACGCTTCATATGCCTTAACAGTCCAGTGACAGCACGTGCCCCCCCCCCCCCCATTACACATCGCTCCAATTTCCTCTAACCCGTGCATGGCTTACACCCTCCTGCATGTAATAATAATTCACACTGAGTATGTTGAGCAGGCTGGCTGCTCCAGACAGCTCCCACCAAGTCGAGAGAATGACTGGGCGCGCTCCGGAACACGAGACGCGGGGTCGATGCATAATTCATCACGTTCATATACAACTTGCTTGGCTGGGCCCGGTGTTTCCTGCTGCTCAGCCAGAGTGTGTGAGGGAGGAGAGAGAGAGAGAGAGAGAGAGAGAGAGAGAGAGAGAGAGAGAGAGAGAGAGAGAGAGAGAGAGAGAGAGAGAGAGAGAGTCTGCTTTTCACCCAGGAATTACAGCGACCCCATCATACATACACCACTTTATGTGTGCCTTTCCTCGACTACCAACGTGCAAAATAACCCTGTCCTGCTCTCCCCCCCCCCCCCCCCCACACACACACACACACACAGGTACTGTCTCCCTCACGAAGCTGGGACTCGCCTCACAAGCAGACCACATGACTAACACACTGGGAATCCACATGTAAAATAATTTATAATTAGCCCCCCCTCTACCCCATCCCGCTCCCTCCTCTGAACCCAATAACCTTTTGAATCCACTTAACTAACGACTTTCCTGCTTACCAAAAAAAAAAAAGAGTAAATATTGTCTTAAACTTTTAAGCAACTGCCATGATAGGGTGAATTTTGGAGGCCCTACGTGTAATACTAATTAACAAATACAAATATGGAAACAGAACTATTACGAACAATGGATGGGAAAAAGGCTATGCCATATGTAACTTGCGTTATCTGCCCCTTGTTCAGAATGTTACAGAAAACGATCCATAAAACACCACAGATCCACAAAAGTCATATCTGTGCCACACAGAGAAAATCTCATCCGGGGAATTGAAAAGCAGAGATACAGAGACAAGCTGAACTTTTGAAGTTTTTCAATGTTTTCTGAAGTCTTTCCTTCACTTGTGCAGTGAGGACTCCAGGACACAGGGGAAATGATACGTGATGGAAGCAGGGACACGGAATCTACAGGTCAGGTCAGGTCAGGTCTATAACCATGTATGACACAAGCGGGGCTCTTGAAATATAACAACCAGTGTGTTGTTACAACCATCTAATATCATTACTCGCTTCCTCATTGCTTATCTCTTGTTATCTAACGTCTGTTCCATATCAAGCGTTTCGTATATACATTTATAAGGATATTCATTTAATGAATCAGTCTGACCGTAAATGATTATATATTTTTTTTCTATTCTAATTCTTTCGTACGAATATAATAACATTCATGTCAGCGTCCTGTGCCTCTCTCATGTGCGTGTCGTGGGAAAAGCTCTGTTTCACTGGTTTTCGTCACTGCATCTAATGGAAGCGACAGTTTCGTTGGTCTTCGTGAAGACACATCACGAATGCCCTCTGTGTGTGTGTGTGTGTGTGTGTGTGTGTGTGTGTGTGTGTGTGTGTGCGTGTGCGCGCGTGTGTGTGTGTGTGTTATCAACACCACCAGAGCGACAGTAAAAGTGCAGATTTAATTCTTCATAATACCCTGGGGGGAGGGGGTGTAGGGGGGGTATATACTGGGCAGGGTGGGCCCCCTATGGTGTGCGTGGGTAAACACGACCAGGCGGGACGACAACAACGACGGGTGATGCAAGGCGCGCCGCGCCGGTGGCACCAACACGCGTGAGGCTGACGGATGACTGGTGGCAACAGGCGGGTTAGCTGAGGCTGGTAAGAGGGCCAAGACCCCCCCTCACACATCCACACAAGGTCATCTGCTACACCCTAGCTTCCTACACTACACCCAGGTACTTCCTACACTACACCCAAGCACTTCCTACCTACAGCCCAGCACTTCCTACACTACACCCAAGCACTTCCTACACTACACCCAAGCACTTCCTACACTACACCCCAGCACTTCCTACACTACACCCAAGCACTTCCTACACTACACCCAAGCACTTCCTACACTACACCCAAGCACTTCCTACACTACACCCAAGCACTTCCTACACTACACCCAAGCACTTCCTACCTACAGCCCAGCACTTCCTACACTACACCCAAGCACTTCCTACACTACACCCAAGCACTTCCTACCTACAGCCCAGCTCCCCTACATACATCTTAAGTCCCCATATATACACTCCCCAGCTCTCCTACCTACACCCTCAGCACCTCCCATCTACACCCTACATCAGCCCACCTATACCCCAGCTCTGCCCACCTATATCCCAGCTCAGCCCACCTACATCCCAGCTCAGCCCACCTCCATCTCAGCTCCTGCTTACACATCGCAGCCTCCAAATTTACACCCCCAGCACCTCTCACCCAACAGGGCAGGTGTTGCCGGGTAATGCGATCAAGCCACACACTGGAACACACAATAGTGGTCCTGTATGTCTGTCAGGGCGGGAGGGAAGCTGATGGCTTCGCCGGCCTGGCTTTATTCCTGCCTCAGCGTACAATATACAAGACGGTCCCTCCTCCACAGCATCAGCGATTTACTCCTCACTCACCACACGGCGCGGGGGGGGATTACTTCCATCCCTGGGATTTATGGGACTTGCCCGTATCTTGCACCTTAATTGTGGACGAAAGGTCATCACTTAAGATATGCACTGATTACCCCCCAAAACTCGAGAAGCGAAGGAGCGCATGCTAAGTAATAGTATACTTGAAACGTGAATATACCCTTACAGTGGGTGACACTCATCCCTTGACTCACCATTTGTCAAAGTGGGATTACCTCTTATCATCTGGGATTTAAACCCTTGTATATCACTGGACACAAGACCATCACGGTGGTTGGGATTAATCCCACAGTCACCGTGTATCACCTGGATTATCACCTTCCCTACCGGGATTCCAACCTTGGATGATCATCTTAAGACAATGGAGATTATTTCCAAGTAACTGAGATCTACACCCTTAATCCCCCGAACGGCAGCTGATCCGAGGGGAGATAATGTCACACTGGCTGGGATTTACACCTTAATCCCCCACCCGCAGCTGATCCGAGGAGGTAATCTCACACTGACGGGGGATTCTGTCCATGCTGACGGGCGAGACGCCGTCGTCACGCCAGAAACAGAAAAAAATGACAGAAAAAAAATGTTCTATTTTTTCTTCAAGACGAAGAACCTCAACTCCAGTTTTTTTGGGTTTTTTTTTGTTAAGCCACGAGAGATAATGAGAAAGTAGCGAACAATGAGGCTATAATGAGAGAGACTCGTACAACTTCCCTCAAGCCAGAGACGAATCTTATCTTATCTCTTGGGCCAGGCAGGCAGGCGGGCGGGCGCAGCTGGCTGGGCCTCTGGGAATTACTCCCAGAACCTGTTCTGTTCAGGAAACAATAACACGACGGAGGTCACCACTGCGGGGGGAGAGAGAGAGAAAGAGAGAGAGAGAGAGAGAGAGAGAGAGAGAGAGAGAGAGAGAGAGAGAGAGAGAGAGAGAGAGAGAGAGAGAGAGAGAGAGCCACTGCCAGAGTCGTAAGGCTTTTCGATAATTACATACGGTGCAGGGAAGGAAGGGGGGGGGGGGGTTGGAATGTTCCTGGGTCATGCAGATATAAAGTGGGGGAATCCAGTACAGGAAAACCGATCTTATGGCGCGAGGCTTTAGAGCAGAACTCGTTCAGAACGTAAACAGAACACAGGTTAATCTCATCCACGAAGAAGAAGATTTTGATTCCAGTCTCGTGAGATGTACAACGTAGAGATGGCAATATCTGGAATATCTGGGCTGGGGGTGGGGGTGGGGGGTTAGAATATTGCTCAGGGGAATGTATATACAGAGAGGGAGATGTGTATATAGGCACTTGATGTCCAGCGATATGATGCGGCGCTGGAAGCGATCAGTGTGCGTGTGTGTGTATGAGAGAGAGAGAGAGAGAGAGAGAGAGAGAGAGAGAGAGAGAGAGAGAGAGAGAGAGAGGCAATTGCTTGGAGACGGAGATTGCTTAAAGGGAAGATTGTACCAGCTCTTACATGAGAGAGAGAGAGAGAGAGAGAGAGAGAGAGAGAGAGAGAGAGAGAGAGAGAGGCAATTGCTTGGAGACGGAGATTGCTTAAAGGGAAGATTGTACCAGCTCTTACATGAGAGAGAGAGAGAGAGAGAGAGAGAGAGAGAGAGAGAGAGAGAGAGAGAGAGAGAGAGAGAGAGAGAGAGAGAGAGAGCACGCAAAAACACACGACCACGGCATCGCGTCGGGTCTGTGTACGGGAGGGAAGGAAGGAAGGAAGGGAGGTAGGAAGGCCTGGTGGCAAATACCATATGAATCAGAGAGACAACACGACGATAATGGATCATGAGGTATAAAGGGTGGTTGTAGGTTTGAGGGCAGCAGAGAATCCACAGTGTCAACCACGGTATGTGTGTGCACGGTCAATGTGAGGTTCATGGCAGGCAGCGCCGGGCCTGGGAGGGTGAGGACCTTAAACACACACAAAACAAATTACGGCAACGGAAAATGTAAGACGGGGACCTCAGATCCCAATTCCCATAACTGACGTATAACTGGGACGGATAACACAAGGGACTTCACACACTAACACATCCTTGGGTATTTTCGAGTCTGTTTGGGACACCAAAAATAGACCAGGAACAAAAAAAAACTTGAAATAACTAAAATAAGTAATCAAAACTACCATATAGAGGTGAAAGGAAAAGATTACGATAATGAAATATCAAAAATGTCATAAAAGTGAACAAAAACTATAAAATAATAAAACTAACAAAAAACTGTACAAATATAAAGTACACAAAAAGCATAAAACAATTAAATGAATAATAAAAATACTATACAGAAGTAAAACAAAAAGTTTAAATATAATAAATAGTCTACTTGAAATACTAATACAAACAACAGTCCAGTACTATAAATAAGACAAACAAAAAGCCAAGAACTAATAAAACTCAAACAATACCACATGAAAGTATTATAAGTTAAGAGACGAGAAGAAACTTATAAATACAAGGCGAGAAAGTGACTAATTCGTAGAGATTACAGAGCTCTCAACTATATAAAGGTCAAAATCAGGGAGCCGCTTCCTCATTCTGGCCCCTGACAATCGCCCTAGATCTGGCAGGGCCTCACAAGGGCCACCTCATGATGCAGTAATTAACAACACTTTGCTCATGTCAACACAGCTGTGACGTCAGTGGTTAATGAGGCATGATGGCGCTCGTTAAACACACGTGACTTCCGGTCTTCTGTCTTATGTAACATACCTACACCCATCCTTCACCCATTGGTGGCCTCTGATGTGACCCTTAAAAGGTCAGGTCAAAGGGCACGACTGCCACATCTAAAGGGTCGGCCCGTTGTGGTCAAGGGTCGTAGAGTCGTGCTCAAGAGGTGAAACAATGGGCCAGATTTTCTTTCTTAATCAACTCATTCCCACACTTCCTTAACCCTGTAATTACCGTAAACTGTGAGCAATTCGTCATGGCACGTAAGTACATCAACAAAACCCAACCACACACATCCACAACCACCATAAGGACATACTCTACTGAACTCAAAACTCTAATGGCGCCTCGTTCCTCCACCTTTATCCGAGCGAAACCCTTAGAGACGCGGGTTGAGGGCGTCAAAGGGGTTGGCTGCACTGTCCAAAGACTTCGCTGGACGTCAAAGGGTTGTTGGGCCGGTCACCGCTGGGGGTTTCTCACCTCTCCAGCAACTCGACAGTGAAGTTCTTTCCCCGTATCGCAACACCATGCCACCCACACATCACGTATGGTTTATTCCGTACACTTCCTGTGGTATGGTTGACATACATGGCATGAGGAGGGAGGGAAAAGCGGAGCCAACCCACGCACTCGAGTATCAAAATCCCGTTCCCAGTAGAGAACTACGCCAATTACCTACGGTTACCGATTAACACAAACTGGTAAACACCAATCCGTCCCTCAGTTACAGAGTCCACGATATAAATCCTACGTATATATGGATGGCTAATTAGCAGACCAGATAACATGAGCAGTCTTCCGTCTGTTATCTGATACCACGAGTCTCGACTCGATTCTACCCAGGTAAGGCATCCCCGACCTGCCCACCACCGCCATCTACCAGTATCCATGAATTATACACACCCCCCGGCCACTGGCACTCGCCACTACCAATGAACTACACCCCGGCCACTGGCACCCACCACGACCCCCACCCAGTACCCTAGCGCCACTACCCGGGCCGTGCGATCGATTCACAGTGGTCCCCTTAGGGGTGTGTGGCACTCGGTAAATGAGCTCATTGTACCCACAGTAAACTTCCCGACAGGTTATCGGGTAGCGATGGTTCATTACACACCCAACCTTCCCTGTCCTGCCCTACCCTGCCCGCACTACACGCTCTCCTGTGTCTCCTAATACACACACACACACACACACACACACACACACACACATAGACACACACACAGACACACAGACACACCACACTCAAACAAGAGATGGAAGCCACATGAGTGTAAAACTCCACCCCCGTTATGTACAAAGTGGGAAATCACACATATAAAGCCAAGAAAATACAAACAAACATAAACATGGACATCCACGTAAATACACATGCATATATACAAACATGCAGAAGCATAACCACGAACAACACACAAAAATACAAACACCAACAAACACAAACACGCAACAAAAGAACGATGCAAACTGACAACTGTCACTGAAAACGAAACATTGAGGGATGTCCTTTCATATATATATACACAAAGCCGTAAAACTGAATCTGACTCCATTCATTTTCCCTATTATTGTGTGAATATATACAGATGATTCCCGGACACCCGGTCTACACTGCCATTCCATCCCCGATATATATATATATATATATATATATATATATATGTGATGTCTCCATGGTTGTTTAATTTGTTTATGGATGGGGTTGTAAGGGAGGTAAATGCAAGAGTCCTGGAAAGAGGGGCAAGTATGAAGTCTGTTGGGGATGAGAGAGCTTGGGAAGTGAGTCAGTTGTTGTTCGCTGATGATACAGCGCTGGTGGCTGATTCATGTGAGAAACTGCAGAAGCTGGTGACTGAGTTTGGTAAAGTGTGTGGAAGAAGAAAGTTGAGAGTAAATGTGAATAAGAGCAAGGTTATTAGGTACAGTAGGGATGAGGGTCAAGTCAATTGGGAGGTGAGTTTGAATGGAGAAAAACTGGAGGAAGTGAAGTGTTTTAGATATCTGGGAGTGGATCTGTCAGCGGATGGAACCATGGAAGCGGAAGTGGATCATAGGGTGGGGGAGGGGGCGAAAATTTTGGGAGCCTTGAAAAATGTGTGGAAGTCGAGAACATTATCTCGGAAAGCAAAAATGGGTATGTTTGAGGGAATAGTGGTTCCAACAATGTTGTATGGTTGCGAGGCGTGGGCTATGGATAGAGATGTGCGCAGGAGGATGGATGTGCTGGAAATGAGATGTTTGAGGACAATGTGTGGTGTGAGGTGGTTTGATCGAGTAAGTAACGTAAGGGTAAGAGAGATGTGTGGAAATAAAAAGAGCGTGGTTGAGAGAGCAGAAGAGGGTGTTTTGAAATGGTTTGGGCACATGGAGAGAATGAGTGAGGAGAGATTGACCAAGAGGATATATGTGTCGGAGGTGGAGGGAACGAGGAGAAGAGGGAGACCAAATTGGAGGTGGAAAGATGGAGTGAAAAAGATTTTGTGTGATCGGGGCCTGAACATGCAGGAGGGTGAAAGGAGGGCAAGAAATAGAGTGAATTGGAGTCATGTGGTATACAGGGGTTGACGTGCTGTCAGTGGATTGAAGCAAGGCATGTGAAGCGTCTGGGGTAAACCATGGAAAGCTGTGTAGGTATGTATATTTGCGTGTGTGGACGTGTGTATGTACATGTGTATGGGGGGGGGGGGGTTGGGCCATTTCTTTCGTCTGTTTCCTTGCGCTACCTCGCAAACGCGGGAGACAGCGACAAAGTATAAAAAAAAAAAAAAAAAAAAAATATATATATATATATATATATATATATATATATATATATATATATATATATATATATATATAAAGTCCCCCGGAAATGAAACACGATAAGTTCCCAAGTGCACTTTCGTGTAATAATCACACCATCAGGGTAGATATAAGAAAGAAATATGTCAATTGATATA
>NC_092234.1:5649093-5744093 GCF_036320965.1 Panulirus ornatus
CAACACGACCCTATCCCCCCACCACCTCCCTCCCTCCCTCCCTCACACGATCCTATCCCCCCACCACCTTCCTCCCTCCCTCCCTTCCCTGTGTGTGTGTGTGTGTGTGTGTGTGTGTGTGTGTGTGTGTTTTACTATTCTCCAGGTCAGCTACAGGACTAAGGCAACATGCCCACACCCTCAACCGCCCGCCCCCTACATTCACTTGCCTACCGTCCAAGATCTTGGCCTCATATTCCCCTATCAACTTCGTCACAGCTACGTCACTCTCTCCTCATGGCCCCACATTACACCAGCTTCACACATTCGCTTCGACTTTAGACGTTCTTTATAAACTTGCATCTCTATCTTTTAAGATACGTGACGAAGGCCTACAATCTAAATTCTCCTTTACTGCCCATTCTACATCTATAGTGAAGGGTGGGGGAGAGCCCCTAGCTTTACTGTCCTGTCTCCATCTATAGAGGTGGGTGGAGAGGAGCCTCTTGCTTTAATGTCCTGTCTCCATCTATAGAGGTGGGTGGAGAGGAGCCTCTTGCTTTAATGTCCTGTCTCCATCTATAGAGGTGGGTGGGGAGGAGCCTTCTGCTATACTATCCTGTCTCCATCCATAGAGGTGGGTGGAGAGGATCCTTCTGCTTTCGTCTCCCGTCTCTGCCTATCTAGATCAGAAACTAAAGATAACATTACCGTCCCTCAGCAGATAACCTCCTCGATGACCATCAGGTCTCTTCTGTCCTCTGGCTCTCTTGTGCACGTACTTACTCCCCGTTATGTGACCCTTTACAAGAAAACTATGAACCACTTCGTTGTCGTACACACACACAGTCTGGCGAAGGCTTAACGAAACAATATCTTACCCTCCTGGTGGGTGTTTCCCCCTTCCTCCAGCATGTGGTATGACATCCGCTCCTACCACCACATTCCTACCACCACACAATCCGGGGAGCTACATGCCACTCATTCCAACCTCAAAAGAACGTTTTCCTAAAACGGGATTTAATGGATCCTTTGACTTGTGAGCCAAGCCACTTACGACCGCCATTCTTTCCGACAAATCGATAAGGCTTTTAGGGAATTTCACAAACACAACAGGCTTTCCTTATCTGGCGATTCCCGGGGGTTCGGCTTTAGCAGCTCCTTCTAACAGGATCCTAGAGCATTACTTTCACCGTGTTCTGAAATTCAGACTCGGTTTCCTCACACAACCACAAGTTAGGCTGTGGCAAGACTACACCTACCACTCTGAATCTCCATCACAGGGGCTCAATCATAGTGCCAGGAGTCCAATCACGGTGCACCACTGCGGTATGAATGCCGGCAAACAGCAAGGCTCCCGACTTTCACTTGGGACTTTCAATGCTCATTCATAGCCACCCTCCCCCTCCACCATCACCACCCACTCACTCACACACACACACACACTGACCCTCTCTCTCCTACTGTACGTGTAGTGAAGGAAGAAGTAGAAGAAGAAGGAGAGAGAATGGGAGAATGAAAGAAAAGAAGAAAGAGACACAAGACGATCCCCTGGCCAGTTATGTTACACATCTCGTGAGGGCACACCAAGCGCCTTACTACATACCCCCCCCCCCCCTTCTCCTCCTCCTCCACCCCAAACCCCCATGTCTGTCTCCCCCTCCCTCTCTCTCCCTCCCCCCTAACCACGTGACGATCGCCCAACTTGAGAGTCTGAGTCAACCACTCTGCAACACCAGCCTTATCTACTCTCTCTCTCTCTCTCTCTCTCTCTCTCTCTCTCTCTCTCTCTCTCTGTGCCGGGCCTCACACCCTCCCGTGTGGCAGCCTTCCTCCTCCTCACTCCCTTATCTGCGCTACTTCATGTAATGTCTCCTATCATCGCGTGAATCATCCTCGCTGGGTGAACCTCCAGGAGGACCGCTGCGGGTTAAGTCGTCGCCCTGACGGAGGCAAGTCGTCCTCCTCCTCGAGGGATTACAATCGTCGACCTTTCAAGGAGGGGTCAAGTCCTTGTCGTCGTCGCTGTCGTCCTCAAGGGGTTACATCGTCGTACTCAAGGTGGTTACGTCATCCTAAAGGGGTTGACTCATCGTACTTAAGAGGTTAAATCATCGTACTCATAGCTAATGGCCTTTTTACATCTAACCCCGCAATCTGGCTGGTTTTAAAACGTGAAGAAGACAGCAGGACTGTACGTCATGACAGCTAAATAACTCTAAACAGAGGTGTAATCATGACAGCTACCAAATACCTTAAAACAGAGCTACGTACCTAAAATGATGTTAAACCACCCTAAACAGAGCTATGTGACTTAAACACAGGTAAGTACTTTAAACAGGGCAAAGTACTGTGAGTGAACAAAGTTCGTCAAACACAGCCAGTTCGTCAAACACAGCCGCCTACTGACAACACTATCACCAATGATTACGGGACCTTGGCTTTGCACGTTCGTGCAATCATAGCACAGCCCCTCCTGTGATAAGGCGCTCCGTTGTGTTGCACTTAACAGCCAAGTCTTGCCACATAAACACTGCCAGATCAATACTTAAGGTCGTCCCTGTGTCGGCGGCCACTAAGGTTTAAGATCTCACGTCCTGTTGTACTGTAATGGGTAGTAGTATCGCTAGGGTTAGCTAACTATATTGGGTTTACAGTACTTCACAAACTATGCAAAACTCCCTCTACGCCCTCTGTAATTTTCACTTCATTCTCCGCTAACAACACCGAATCATCTGCATAAAACCTAGTGTCACGTAAGACCACGTCTTTTCCACGCCTTCCTTACAAGGAATCGAAGTCTTTTAACTCCGTTAAATATGATGTTAGACAACAGACATATCTCAGTACACGTTGCTGAGTCCATACGACTGTCAACATTTCCCTTAAACTCTCCCCTGATGATTTTCTCCGTGCCAAGTATCTATTCTTAGTTCTTTGTGTTCTGCAAGATAATCACTTCCGAGCGTCAGTCTGATGACAGCGGGGTGTGTACATCTTCATAAACTTCAGGGGTGTACCTCTTAAACTTCAGGGGTGTACCTCTTAAACTTCAGGGGTGTACCTCTTAAACTTCAGGGGTGTACCTCTTAAACTTCAGGGGAGTGCATCTTCTTAAATTTGAGGGGTGTACATCTTACACTTCAAGGGTGTGCATCTTCTTAAACTTCCAGGGGTGTGCATCTTCCTAAACTTCAGAGAATGTACATCATACCTATTCTAAATCAAAAGGGTGTGCATCTTACCTACTCTCAACTTTCTTCTTGCAAAGACTCATTTCCTCTTTTCTTTCCCCTGACCTCACCTCACATGACAATCACTCGACCCAGCCTTTAATCCACCTACTTCCTGTGACACAGGTCTGAAACAGACCTTTCTTTTCCTATTGTCTGTGACACAAACAACGGTCTTCCGCCTCCATCAACTCCTGTCATCTTCAGCCTCTCCGTGTCACACTGCGTACCATGTGTTAATGAACACAAAGGAATGTTTACAGTGATGTCTCTCGCTTCAAAGCCAATCATTCATTGTTTCAGCATAAAGCACGAGTGTGACTCAATGATACTTTGATGCAATCGTTCGTTTGGGGGTTTGTTATGACCTGTGGTAAGAGTTCATCCTCTTTATTCCTTGAAGCTCTACTTACAACATTCCCACCACCTGCCAACCTTTACCATTACCTTCCAACATCTCTTGACACCTTCCCAAACACGACCTGACAACCATTTCGTTACCTGTTAACGTTTCCAACACGACCTGTAACTACCATCCCCATCATTTACCAACATTCCTAACACGACCTACCACCTGTACCATCCTCTTAAAACTTTCCTGCCAACCTTACCATCGCCTTCCAACCATCTACCAACACTCCCAGCACGACCTGCCGACCACTACCATCATTTGCCAACTTAACCAACGTCTTCCAACCTACCATCACCTGTCACATCATAAAAAACACCTTGTCTCCACCTCCAGCAGTATCCTGAACTATATTTAAATCCTCCCAAAATTTATTCACATTATCACTCACTGAATAACGCCCGTATAATATATATATATATATATATATATATATATATATATATATATATATATATATATATATATATATATATATATATATATATATATATTCTTATTTTCCAATGATAAACAATATTCTTAAACTATGAATCTACTTTTTTTTTCTTCTTCAATTCTCGTTTTCCAGATGACTTCAAATCCAAGGTCAGGCCTTCCTCTGTTCCAGAACTCTCCGGCCTCGTTCCAGAACACATAGTCCAGTTCCCCAGTCTTCTTGTACATAATCACCAGTTGCTTCAAATTCCAGTCCTTGATATACGAGTTACTGACATCCTTTATGGCCAAATGACGTCATTCATATCCTCGGACAGTCAGCAGTCAGCTGTTCCAATGTCGTCTGACCTCCTCGATTCCAGGCCATATACAGAGGCTGGACTTAATGCGCAGATGCAGCTGGAACATTCCACGTACACTGAGTGGCTTCCATGTACTTGTCTTATCATTTTTCTAATTACCTTCGGCCTTTTATGCCTCTTCTTCATCCTCTTTATAGGATTATCATAATTATCATTAATGTCAATCTTCTTTTTCCTATGATTATCCCAACTATCATTACTATCATTATCATATTTACTCAATAACTATGGTCGTCAATAATGAACACGTGATGGTAGTAAGCAAACCACGTGTAGGGTCCACACGTAGTCGGTCCCCAGTATTGCCACACACACACACACACGCACACACACACACACACACCTGAACCACTAAACTAACGAGAACAACACAATAGTGAAATATACCCGAGTAGTTAGCCGGGTTACTGGTGAGTGCAACAAGTATACAATAAATCATACATGTGAGTGAATAAACATGTGACGAGGGACGTGCACTCTGGCCGTCATGCACTCGCCCTGTCACGCAAGGGTGGTGTTTATACACCACTCGGGCTGCCACGCAGAGGTGGGGGGGGGGGTCAATGCACTACCGTTGTGTCATGCAGGGTCATCATGTGTTCCCAGGTGACAACACAGTCAGGGGTGCCACTAGGCACTGAGGCACACTCCTCGTGCACTCAGGAGGTGCACGTGACGGGTAGGGGGTGCACGTGAAGTGCGATGATGTATATGTACCGTCCACTGAGATACACGTGTATGCGCTGGGGTTCCTTGACCACGCAATGAGGTACACGTACCGCAGAATAAAGGACACGTACCGTGTACTGAGGGACGCGTACCATGCACTCAGGTGACACGTACGGTGTGGTGAGATACAGGTACCCTCCTCTGGTCAAGGCAGCTGTCCTGGTCAACACCACAGCGTACAAGCTAGTCCCATCTTCCTTCCGTCAGCCACTGTAATACTGTAACACTTCCTGTAACGTCTGCCGCGGTACCCGATACAGCGGCATGTCAACAGACCAAAACGACAACAAACATGTGGTGAGGGTAGAAAGGTTACACCAGGCGGCCACCTCCAGCCACACCCTTCACTAACACCCAAACCCCCCTTCACCCCTCCACTACCCGCACGCGCGCCTGCACACCAGCCATCAGTAAAGAGCTATCCCACACGCAGGCCAACCTCGCCCTTACAGCACATCTCCGCTGTTTAATGCGCCTGTACGTCATGCTGACGCAACTTCCAAGCAGCAAAACGTCACAATAAACTCTTGACTTCGCAAATATCAATTTCTCGACATAATTGATAATTCTAACCTCCAAGAAGATGATCAAATCTCAAATTAACAAAGGAGTATATATATATATATATATATATATATATATATATATATATATACACACACACACACACACACGAGTGTCATTCCCACTTTAGCGAGGTGGCGCCAAGAACAAACGAACAATGGTCTGATCCGAACACATACATTCTCTGGCTGTCATGAATAATATGTGCACAAATCAGAGCTCGCCATGCAGAGCCAGGCCACACTGACCACTCCACCACGCTCTACATAAAACACCTTCTATACCTTATGTTTTGCCCAGGGACAGCATGTGCCCTCCTCCTCCCAACCCCCATATACCACATCGATCCATGTCATTGTATCCCATGCACGCCTCTCGCCCTCAAGAATATTCAAGACCCAATACCCCAACGGCCAAGGCCACCTTCACCCCCCCCCCCTCCTCCCCCTAATCCTTCCATCCCAATCCTCGGTCTACACCTTCCCTCTTGCTCCCTCCACGTTTGGTGAGGAGGGAGTCTGCCACAGGAGAAGACGTGGCCAAGATTAAACACAGGATGATCTATCTATCTATTTATCTATCTATCTATACACGCGGTGGACGAGGGTGGCACGCGTGGCTTCGGGCAACACCTGGTTTCCCTCAGCAAGTGTCAGCGCCAGGAAGGGGGGGGGGGAAGGGCGGCAGGTGTTGGTGGGTGACTCACACCCACCAACCAAACACTCCACCTTCCCTCCCACAGTCCCTGGGGCGCCACACTCCAAACACTGTCTCACTCAACACACCCTTCCAGGACGGTCGATAAATGCGTACCTGGCCTTAAGCTGCTGTTGTATTACACACACACACACACACACACACACACACACACACACACGCTGTACAGATGGGGGCCACAAGGGTAAACCTCCAGTCCCGTACTGTACAAAGAGCAAACCACAACACAACCAAAATAGCCTCTCGTTGAGGGGAAGACCTTTCATCCGCTTCCATCCTGAGGTGCATTACTTCCACGGTAGGAGAACCACCACAGAGGCAGGATTGCAAGCTGCGTTCGTCCATCACCTTCACTGATGAATGCTCTGGGAGATCTGAACAATCTACATGATATTTTTCACGTTTTTAAGTATGACTCCAGGTTCCAGTTAATCTAAAATTCAGTATACACACACACACACACACACACACACAAATATATATATATATATATATATATATATATATATATATATATATATATATATATATATATATATATATATATATATGCTGACCAAAGAAATATTGTCTCGCTGTGGAACGTCTCACTCCAAAAGGGATCCATCATTTCCCTCTTACTGGAAGCAGCGCAGCCTTGAAGCTACACGAGCTCCATAAAGCGGGGTTCTGGAGCTGCATATAAAAAATAATGATACTGAAAGATAATCAAAACTAATAAAGAAACCATAAATTATATAAAACAATTATCTAATTAAATAATAATCACAAGTGACTACTATTGGAATTACAACTATTACAATAAATTAATAATTGACAAGAAATAATAATAATAATAACAATAATAATAATATCAACAACACATCAGGACACCAAGCAGAAACTAAATAAAAGTATTGCCAAAAAAAATCTAAATGCCAGTCCAAACATTATTGCCAGACACCAGAAATCCCCACATTAAAAATGGTCTAACACAACAATGTCTCACATCACGTGAACAGCGTCTATAATAGAGCTCTTTGCTGCCCATTCTTCAGTGAAGCTACGAGGCAAAACAAAATTCCTCTTTGTGTCGTCAGAGTCAAAATAAAAAGCATCGCATCGGGCCCACAAGGTCGCTAGTACGCATACATGTAGACGCGAGCGTCATCACCCTTTGCTACTGGCAAGGAGGGTTTAGATACTTATTGCCCCCGTCAAATTTCCCGTTTTTTAAGAACCTGCGTCGCGATGGGAAAGAAAATCGTAGGTCTCCCGCGCTCTCTAGAGGGGATATGAACCATCGGGTGGGCGTTTCAATGGTTATAATTCACACACACACACACACACACACACACACTAGGGGTAGACTGAGGGCGATACACACCGTGTACATCGCTACCGTTACCACGTTACAGCTAGGTTGCACTGTGTGCGCGAGTGTGTGTGTTAGCCTGGGCGCGCCCGCGCACCATCACGTCGCCAGTAAACACCCACCGTGTCTTAATCACGTGCCGGGCATCATCCTCACGTGATAATTACCCGCCAGGTCATCTACCACACGATAATGGCGGCCCTGGTGTACGGGGGACCGGCTCCTCGTCTACGGGAAAGCATGCACAGTTCATCAGCAATTACCGGGGGAGAGTGAGGCAGGTTGTGGAGGAGTCAGTGCTTAGGGAGGGGGACTCTGCGTGGACCAAGCCGATGGGAGTTGCTACAGTTTGTACAGTTCTCTGTAGAGTCTGTGAGGAAGGGGACACCTGTGTCGAATGTCGAGGGGGTCGGGGAGTTAGAGTGACTGGAGTTTTAAGGTATTAGTGAGCGGAGTTAAGGCAATTATTACTGGTGTAAGGAGAGTGACTGAGCCGGGCAAGTTAATGAAGTGGGGAGAGTTAGCAGAGAATGGGGAGGGGGGGATTACTGGAGGAAGGGGAAAGAAAGGGGGGGAAGTAATTAGTGGTGTCGGTGGAGTTAATGGTGCGGTGGGCAATTATGGGGTAGGGAATATGTCATCAACGTGGTGTGTGTGTGTGTGGGGGGCGGCTGGGGGAAGCAGGGAACACTTGCCTCGCCTGGCCCAAATCCTGGTAACCAATTCTGGTTGGCAATCGTGGCAACCAAACATGACAGCCAATATGGCGGTAACCAATTACGGCAACCAAATCGTAGCAGCCAAACCTGGTCACCAATAGTAGCATCCAATCTTGACAACCGATTACGACAAGTCAATCCTGGATACGACAACCAATCTTGGTAACCAATCCTGGCTACCAGTGATGACAACCAATTGTGGACACCAACCAATCCTTGGGTTGACCCACGCCTCGGCAAGACGCAACTTCCGCGCCTGACCTACATGTAGCACTGGTCACGTGGCTTAACACTTTCTTCTCTCATTTCCTGCAAGGTATTTTTTTCCTCTCTTCCAGGCGCCAGTCATGGTGGAGAAGCTGCCGCGGTTGCCTCCACTTACAGCCGTGATGGAGCCGGGCTCTGCACGCGCGCGCGTGCGGCCAACACCCTTATCCACAAACTGGAACGCACGTGACGCGCCTGCGCAGGAAATCAAACCCGCGGACGTAAACGCTCTGTCATGCGCAGACCCCCCTACCGTCTTCTGACGCACTGTCAGCCCCTCTACAGGGGCCCGTTGGACAAGGTGAGCGAAAAGGGTCTCTGGTCCACTTGGAAACGAAGACCCGAGCACATTACAGGAGAATTACAAAATACATACGCCACATGAGCAGCGTGGCAACGTGGTGTAGGATATCGCCTACCTGGACAACGGTGGATTAATCCCGGTTCTATGGCGTCTGATCAGTTCTTGCCGCCATTTGCACACAGCCAAGATCAGTGTTAAGAAGTACTTCAGTGCGGATCCGTGGGTCCAGAATGCTACCACACACACACACACACACACACACACACCGCGCCTCAGGCCATCCATCCACGACCGAAGCTGTTGCTTAAACCTCTCATAACCAAACCAAACCAGCCTAACCTCCTGTTACGCCAAGCTTGATTTAACGTTTAGCTGTTAAGTTTACTATGGATTAATTAGGTTCGTTCACTCTCCTACAATAACGAAGGAAATGTCTTCTCTCTCTCTCTCTCTCTCTCTCTCTCTCTCTCTCTCTCTCTCTCTCTCTCTCTCTCTCTCTCTTCAAGTTCTAACGTGGAAATGCAATAATCTAAGTTTAAAGTCGGGTTACATGATACATACATTCCACAGGATCTGTCTGGGTACCTGTCCGTCCATCGCACGATACAAAAAAAAATTTAATCTCGCATAAAGGAATTGAGGAAACACGTCCAAAAAGATGACTATATTTTACGCTAAATCAGCACCGCCATTACCCTACTCTTCGTTACGCTGTAATTCATATTACGTCACTGCCATTTTGTTACGCTGCGTTACAACCGTTTAGTTTTATTACATCAAACGTAATATTCTTGACAGGAATATGACGAAAGATTTAGCTTCTGTGTCTTGATCCTGCGTTTACGCTTACCTGTTTCTCTAACAATTCTCTTTCCTCCTTCTACAGTCACTGTATAATCTTCCCACACACAGTCTACTGTGACTGTAACCACTATAATACCTTTATACTGCCTCTGCGTCAGCCCTTACACTTCTACATATCGTGGACATTAATCCACAGTACCTGTATAACAACCCTACAGTGTATCTGTATAACCCGTATAACAACCCCACAGCGTACCTGTATAACAACCCTACGGTTTACCTGTATAACAACCCTACAGTGTACAACCTGTATAACAACCCTATAGTGTACCTGTATAGCAACCCTACAGTGTACCTGTATAACAACCCTACAGTGTACCAGTATAACAACCCTATAGTGTACCTGTATAACAACCCTACAGTGTACCTATATAACAACCCTACAGTGTACCTGTATAACAACCCTACAGTGTACCTGTATAACAACCCTATTGTGTACCTGTATAACAACCCTACAGTGTACCTGTATAACAACCCTACAGTGTACCTGTATAACAACCTTACAGTTTACCTGTATAACAACCCTACAGTGTACCTATATAACAACCCTACAGTGTACCTGTATAACAACCCTACAGTGTACCTGTATAACAACCCTACAGTGCCTCACCTACACCAGGCCCCTGGACTTCCGCTGGAACCATTAGAGGCACCATTCCTGCCACGCTCATTTTCCTGATGGTGTATATACTGTCTTCCCCTGGGGCGCGCGCTCCTGCTGACGCTGCTCCTGCTGCAGCGGCCCTTGTGGGCTGCTATAACTTCTGCTGCACGCTAGTCCTGTCGCTCCTGCTACTGTTGCTGCTGTTCCCTCTGCTGCAGCTCCTCCCACTGTTTCTGCTGCCGCTACTACTGTTCCAGCTGCTGGTCCTGTAACTGCCTCTGCTCCTACTGTCGCTACTGCTGCAGCTGTTCCCCCAGCGCTCTTCCTACTGAAGCAGCTGCTACATTTACCACCCGGACGGCGGCCATGACGCTGCTAATGCAGCTGTTTTCCATTTCGACCAATTAAAACACCTCCACTGATAATCCATTTACCATGTTCTATATATGACACCGAAAACCATTTTCTGATCATGTAACCCACAGGCTCTGGATTCAACACTATAAAAGTATATCTGATAACCCAATTCCCGGGCTGTACATTTTAACACTACAATTATTTTCCGATCAAATGCAACACATAATACATCTAACATAAAACAACTGTTGTGTTTGACATTATCTTTTTATCCTTATTTCTTTAACTCTCTGAGTAATGTTGAAATTCAGTAGATCTGTATCATCAAAATTATTCAAACGAAAAATACAATAATACATAATTCTTACAATTATGTAGTATTTTCACTCCCATATTCCCAGATGCACAGGGAATATATATATATATATATATATATATATATATATATATATATATATATATATATATATATATATATATATATATTGCTTTGTCGCTGTCTCCCGCGTTTGCGAGGTAGCGCATGGAAACAGACGAAAGAAATGGCCCAACCCACCCCCATACACATGTATATACATACACGTCCACACACGCAAATATACATACCTACACAGCTTTCCATGGTTTACCCCAGACGCTTCACATGCCCTGATTCAATATATATATATTCCCTGCACATCTGTACCTCCACAAGAGTCAAATGAATCCAGCCAATCATAAGGTAATTAAATGTAATTACATTTATGGCTTTGTCCAATTACTCTCCCTGGGAAATACGTCAGCATGGCAACGCTGAGTCGATATGACTTATGTTCCAAAAGATTTTTACGGTTACATATATATATATATATATATATATATATATATATATATATATATATATATATATATATATATATATATATGTGTGTGTGTGTGTGTGTGTGTGTGTGTGTGTGTGCCAGAGATCAGATAACACTAGGGGACACGAAGACACAGTCTTCATGACCCATGTTTCTCCATTTCTCATTCATACAACTGGACGGTAAGAACACACAGATGCATGCACACAGGCGCCAGTTACAGACCATCACAATAACTGATGTTGGCTAGGTTAAGGCTCACCTGGCAGATCTCTATCTATCTAAAGATAAGGAGTGGGCATCTGTCTATCTTTACCTGGGGAGAGGTGAGCTCAAGCTAGCTATCTTGCTGAATCTAAAGTAAACTTCATGTTACTCATACCCTGATTCCTTGGCAGAGTTTCAAGACTGCAAACCCCATGTTTCATACACTTAACCTCGCCCCCTCCCCCTAGTAAAACCCAGACAGCTTTGTGGATCCTGATCTGACATGGTTCCATCGGTCATTGTGGCTCACGTAAGAACATTAAGAGGAACTCCTAATCCACGCAAAACATGTACCCACAACGACTCTACAGTTGGTGTGTGACCAGAACCTTCAGCACATTGAAGATGGTGTTGATCTATATTGGTGAAATTCAACTTTTTCAAACCTGAATTCGATTCAGAGGCTCTGACGAATCATGAATTGAAATACCCGAGTGCACCAAACTGTAATTCGTGAGAGCAAGATTTGGTAAATCGTGCTGAATTTTCTTCAACTCCTTGAGCACGACGGTACGTTCTATTGAGCACGACGGTACGTTCCACTGAGAACGACGGTACGAAAACCTTAAGCACGCCGGTACGCTCCAATGAGCAGAACGGTACGTTCCACTGGGCACGACGGTACCATCTCTGCGCAAAACTGCAAGACCCTTGGGCACAATGACCAGATTCTTAAGGGGAAAGGTCAGGCCATCATCCAAAAGGGTTCGTACCTCTCGGGTTCAAGGGTCAGACCGTCGTGCTCAAAGCGGGTTAAACTGTCGAGATAATCCCACCCGGTAAACCTCAAGTGAGGGTGGCCTGCATGTTATCAACTCCAAGAAATCTCAACTTCACTCCAAAATATCTCAAGTTCACTCCAAGATATCTCAAGCTTAATCACAAACTTCACCGGTCTCTCGCTCTCTTGACGGAGAAAGTCGAAGAGTTTTATATTTATTTTTTTTCTCACCGACACCTCCGTCCGCCTCTGGCAACGACGTATTTAAAGAAAACCTACATTTGGGCCGGAGACTTTGAAGCGGGTTCCCAGCGAGCCAGCACGGCTCAGGTGACACTCCACGGGAGAGGGAGTCCTGGTGATCAAAGGGGTTGTTCCCCCCTCCTCCGTGGAGGCCTAGATCTGTAAGGCGAAGAGCTTTGTCCTCCACAACGACCCGTGGAGGAGGTAGTAGAAAACCCTCCGAGGCCTTCGTACTTCTCCTTGAAGAAACGTTTGGTCTACACCTTTTGATGTCTCCCGGAAGACCTTCTTGAGCATCGTAATGTCTCCTAAGAGACCTTCTGGACATGAACTTTTGTGTTTCGTAAAGCCTATGACCACAAGCCTGAAGGGTTTCCTGATCTGCGAGGTGCAAGGTTTTTGCGGAGACTTGAATGGAGACGAAAGGCCACATTCTGAGAGATCGAAGACACGGGCAGCAGTCCAAGGGCTTCAGACACCGTCCTTGTGGAATCAAGCGGTCATGCCCTATGGGCCGAGTTATCGTACTCTTGAGCATGAGGTACTTCACTCTTTACGACAGTTATCGTTCTGTTTGGCCTGAATTATTGTACAGTTAATCGTACTCTTTGCCTTCAATTATCATGGTCTTTGGGTTGAGTTATCGTACTCGTTGAACGGAGTCATCGTACTCCTTTGGTCTGATTTATCGTACTCCTTTGGTCTGATTTATCGTACTCCGGTATGAGTTCTCGTACACTGGAACTCCTTCACTCACCGTATTCAATGACCATCCAGCAGAGTCGGAACTTTAATGCTCTTGGGGCAATAAATCGCTATACACAAATGACAAAACTCTAAATGGTTAAAGTTCCATAATCTAACGGATAACTACCTCCACATCGCCTTTCAGGTCATAAACTACGTCGTTTTCCTCTCCCCCATGTAACAAAAAAAGTGCAAGTACATAAACACATAAAACATAAAAAAACATACACATCGAAGACAAATTTTAAAAATCAGCTATTTATACGCCCCTGCTACACATGAAATGGATATATCTATCCCATTTGAACGGTGCTGTTGCCAGTTCTAATGCCTATATACCCCTCCCGTTTCAAGGGTACCCATGCGGAGCTTACTAATCCCATTTTAACGGTACTGTTGCCTAAACATCTCTTTTCAACGGTGCCGCAAAGGTCTAATACCGTTTAAACGGTATACCGCTGTCTAATGATCACGCTTTGATAGCGCCGTTGGCTAATCATAATGCATCAACGGTACCGTTGTCTAACAATCCGACTTCAAACAGTACGGATGCCTTACTTAACCATCCCGCTTTAAGGGTGCCGTTGCTCAACCAACCACCCCGTTTTAACGGCACCGTCGCCCACATACAACGGGCGAGATTGTGGCCCTCGAAGCTAACGTATCCATAAAGATTATTTGTCACATAAAAATTGTTTTTTAAACCAATTTTCCGGGCACAGAGATATGGCCAAACTTGCTCTTTTCTTTTCTTTAAGGCAACATTCTACCCCTTATTCTCTACATTCGTTCAAATCTATGAAAAGCAATATTTACAGATGTTTATATGTTAGTGTCTCACAGAACTACCATTTTCGTCAAACCTAGTTCATATATATATATATATATATATATATATATATATATATATATATATATATATATATATATATATATAAAAGGCTTAAATCACGGACTGAAGCCATTATCTAGGCCAGTTAATCAACGACAAAAGGTCAAAAGTTTGACAAAAAAAGCAACACATATCAGAGGCATTCGTAAAAAGTGGGTTACTATGCCGGAGGGAAAAACAAGGACAACACCAACAGGGCCATCAATATAGATGACTATTTACATATATATATATATATATATATATATATATATATATATATATATATATATATATATATATATATATATATATATATATTCTCCCCTGCAGTTGCACCAGTCATAAAAGTAATGTGGTAAAAGCGAAAATATCAGTGAATTAAAAATAATAAAAGAGGATTGCATCGTTCAACATGAATGACAGCGTTTGGCACACCTGGAGCTGTGCTGAAAGCAAGAGTTGTCATCACACGACACAAAATGGATTAACAACACCCCCCTGTACACTAGGGCCAACTCACAGTACTGTTGCCATAAACTGATCCAGTCTGTCAGCACACACTATTTTTCTTTACATGAACACTTCCGATACATCTGCCTATCTACCAACACCTCTATCTACTAATACCTCTATTCCCAACTCCCTAGGGTGGGAGGTTACGTTACATACACACATTCCTAACCTCCCCCACGGTAAGTGTTACAACGAAACTATTTTATACAACGTAGCATACACTATATGGTTCAATTTCTGACACTCCTCGTTAGTGTACACCCATCACCTGATGCTCAGCTGCACCCAGGGGTCCGACACAGCATCATCAGCCATAAAGAGGAGCGAGGTTGCCTTAGCAAAGATTATATGTGGAATCATCCATCCCCTGCGAACGCTGGAACGAACCTTGGCCTTGACTGTATACGCACCCTGAGTACAATGGCCAGGCCCACCATACCAAGTCCTGCCGTCGTGTTTGAGGGTCGTACCCCCAGGACCAAACATTAGCAGCGAGCACAACGCACACGTCATACACTCCTATATTCTCAAGCTTAAGGCGAAAAAAAATTAAGTTATCAACACTCAGAAACTTCATTGTTACCAGCAGTGTATTTCTATATACCACACACAGACACCTCCCAACCCATACGACACACGGAGTGAGTTCTAAGTTGGTAATGTTTATATAGGGAGATTAGCACCTGCTACGTCAGTACAAAAGAGCCATGTTTGGGTCACACGATGATGTCATTCTGAGCTCCTGCATTTTCTGTGAGTCAGGATACCGCTGAGGGAGAGCTAGAGACTGACAATTATGAGTTAAGGTATGAGTCTGCGTTACGGTAGGGCTTCGCGGGAGAGATATAGACGGGGGAGGGGGTTTGAACAAGCGAGTCACCCATGAACAAAGGATGATGGTACACTCTGGCCCAAACCAAGACATGACACCAAGGTCCCAGTACATGGTGTGCATGTAAACTTGACTGGGAAGTGACGTTAAGTACTCAAGGTCAGAGATGAGTTGATGAATGCTTTGTATGTTGCCCTGAGACATGCCGTCAACAGAACGGACCACGAGTAATATAATGATGTGGTAGGCGTCATCCCAAAACAAGTCAGATCATAGAAAAAAAGAACGTGAAGAAGGCGTTTAAAGCAACCAGTCTAGAAGGAAGCCCCGGGGAAGCCCGAGCTATAAAGACGAGAGCTCGCTGCTCCTTCAAGATAAACAGGAAGGCCTCCATCAAGGTACCTTTAAGGACGGGTGAGGGAACGAACGATGGTGGTGGTGGTGGTGTTGGGGGAGCGGTGATGCTGAGACAAAAGTACTGGAGCAGTGCGGTTGGAGTGGGCCAACACAGCCTCACCATCAACAACACTCACGACTCTGTATCTCCTCCCGACCCTGGTAATGGATGGGCCAGTCGAAACCAATTTCCATCCAGGATCATGACCTGGACGCGAAGTTCCCAAGAATTTGAAGTTCCCAAGAATTTGTCTCCGGCAACCTGGGTTACATGTTCTATCTATTTATCCATCAACTCATTTATGTCTATTGTACTATACTGTACTTACCTGCTTTTCTTTAAATGTTCCATCTATCTTGAACTCCTTTAGGAAACAGACGAAAGAATGGCCCGACCCACCCACATACGCATGTATTATACATAAACGCCCACACACGGACATATACGTACCTATACATTTTAAAGTATACATACATATACATACACAGACATACACATATTTACACAGGTACATATTCATACTTGCTGCCTTCATCCATTCCCGCCGCCACCCTGCCCCACATGAAATCGGGCAGCCACACACACACACACACACACACACACACACACACACACACACACACACACACAATGAACAACCTTTACATCACATACTGCAATAAATACTACCAAAAGTCATACTTCATTTTACAGCAAATTTCATATTCATTTTTTCCAGCAAATAACAGAGGCAAACAGGAAAATATACTGACATGGACACACACACACACACACACACATATATATATATATATATATATATATATATATATATATATATATATATATATATATATATGGGATGCTCCGTCCTTGACGAGACGTCACGCAGAGCAGTTAACAACCTCCAAGCACCAAACACAGAAGAATCACAGCCACAACAGACGGCTCAACAACACCTGAACACGATCTATATCAAAAGCTTCACGTTACAACATCTGCATGGGCGGCCCATGTAGGCCTGCGTACGTACGGTGTGTGGAGGTATGACAAACGTGGACGTGCCTTATCAAGGTTCCTTTTACATAATATCATCAAGACTAGATCTATACAGGAACCATGACCCCAATGTATATGACCGTGGCATGACCTAGCACTGTTACCAACTCCCCCCACACCTAATGACGCCACCAGTGTTGCCGATCGCCCACGTAAACCAAAGAGCCAGCGTTACCAACCAAGACTTGAACGTAAAACAGCCAGTGAGTGTTACCAACTACAGACACAATGGAGCTGTCAGTGGTACGAACCACTGACGTAACGGAGCACACACAGTATTACCAACCGCCAACTTAACCAAGTGACACACAGCCAATGCTACCAACCATCTACGTAAGCAAAAGACCTCTTACTTGCCACGCATTTAAGGGAGGATGGGAGGATTTCCTTCAGTGATGCCACTTCCTATTCCATACACATTATGTCCCATAAATTTCTATAATTACGCTGTATTTCAAATATTACATTACGGTGAACAAACCCATGCAGTAAATGACCAGCAAGTTGTATTTAGATTGGTCAGGCGAATGTACCGAGACATAACTTACACCTGTAAACAACTTGTAAACATGGGGAAACCCACGTATCTTTTTTTTTCTTTTTACCTCCAACTCTCCAGCAGTCCTAAAACACTGAAAGAAAACGGCATACGTGTTGTTATATCAACCTGCCGGATACGTCACCCGTCAGTTCCCGGATGTTCCACTCTCCCCAGCCCATTCTCTACTGCGACACTAACAACAACCCCCCCCCCCCCCATGCTATCTACACACACACACACACACACACACACACACACACATCAGTACATACGGCACCGCTTCCAAAATACATAAAATGAACGAACGTATTCCATCATGACATTTACTTCATCCCGGCCGTTATGCAACCTACGGGCGCTCTAGCAGTGGGGCGCCGCTGGACTAATTTCCATCCTAGGGTAATCATTTCCTTGCCCAGCATACAGTAATTTCCTCTCCATCCCTAGCCTAGCCTCGACCAAGCCCTTTCCTCACTAAATATAGCCCACAAGGTCTATACATCATCACTATACATCATCACATCATGAAGTAGGAGGGGGGGAAAAAGTGTGGCTTATTGTCTCACAGTGTCTTGGTTCCTGCTTGAGAACAAGCAGTCTCAGGCAGTTCACCCCGTGACCAGCTAGTGGCCAACGACCACAAGCACGCACTCCCTCCCGGCTCTCTCCAACCATCACACCGTCCGACGTTTGTGGTAGAAGCTGCTCCACCATCCCCGCCACCGACACTTCCTGACACCAGAGATATCCCCTCGCCCTGGGTTGCAGTCCAGCACCGTGACCAAAACAACACCTGGGCCTCATCGAGCACTCCCCCCCCCCCCCCCTACGATGCTCATGCAGCACTGATGCCATCTGCAACCCTTGGGGCCTACGCACCCTACACAACCAGGCTGTTTGAGGCAGCGGCCCGCAGCAGACCTGCAACGTCCCCTCTACAACCCATACTGTCCAGGAACACTATATACACACTTTCCCCATGAGTTCCCTAACTCCTCCTTTCCTTCCCTCACTTACTCATAGCTCCATACGAGAAATAAACATCAAAATCAAGCCATCAAACAACACGACAACTTGTCAATCCCTGGCCGTCATGAGGTACCAGTTCGGGTGTTTGCGTAGGTCGGGGGGACACAAGGGCGGCGTTACTGGGAAGTCAACGGCACTTCCGAACTACAGGCACTGGCGGCTCCCAACCCCCCCCCCCCCCCCTCCCCTCCTCCACCCGGGTAAAACCGTCCGTCCAATGTGGCCGGACGTCCGCTCATGGAAGTCCTGTGTATGTATGTATGTATGTATGTATGTATGTATGTATGTATGTATGCTCGTAAGTTCGATGTAGGTACAAAAAGGCTATCAGTAGGTATACAAGGAGAGGACCTGGTAGCGAGCACCATAGACACGTAGCGCCCACCGCATGGAATAGAAAAACAGCTACACACAGGGTTAAGATAGGTGCTGGAAGGGTTGAACTTACAGGCCGGGGGGAGTGTATAAACAAAGGCCGGTACGTATCCTAGGTGCACTAGACTCTCTTGGCAACACTCGATAATTCTATATTATCTAATTCATTATTTCAGTTTTCAATTGATCCCCCTTTACCACTGTACTCTCTTGTGACACATATACATCTTCAACTTGTTTCCTTAATAATAATAATAATAATAATAATAATAATAATAATAATAATAATCTTTCTTTCTTCTTCTTTCAAACTATTCGCCATTTCCCGAATTAGCGAGGTAGCGTTAATAATAACTATAATAGCATAATACCAATGGTAATCATAATCACAGAATATGCAATAATAACACTAACAGTACTAATAGCAGTAATAATATAATAATAATAACAGAAGAACTAAGCAAGGAAAGGACGGGCGGGGTAGTGATGGAGGGAGGGGAGCAGAGGGAAGGGAGGAGAGAGAGCGGGGAGGGGAGGGGAGGGGAGTAACAGTTACATAACCGGCCCTCACTCCCAAGCCATTACCATGGGGCCTTGTACGTCTAGGACCCCCGGACTACCGACACCCACCCCCTCGTACGTATCCAGACACTACTGGTACACACCAAGCCATGGAAATGTCTTCGTCCTCCCTAACCTTATGGAAGCGGGGTTCGATCCCCCCCACAAGTACGCAGATGTTGTGACACCAGACCGTAACTGGAGCCTCTGCATGGCAGGCAGACTCTGGAGGCGCCGCGCACGCGATCCGGGAGCCGGCCACCCAACACCCGTTGTATAATACGGCATCCGGCAATGTGAACTATTTCCAGAAAAGCGGTACGATCGCTCGAGCACGACGGTGCAACCCTTGAGCAACTCGGGTACGACCCTTGGGCACGGGTACGACCCTTGGGCACGGGTACGACCCTTGAGCACGGGTACGACCCTTGGGCACACGGGTACGACCCTCGGGCACGGGTTCGAGCCTCGGGCACGACCGTGCCGTTGGGTCGTACCGTTGTGCTCAAGGGGGTCACATCACCGTGCTCAAGGGTCGTACCGCTGTGCTCCAGATTCGTGCAGTCGTGCCGTTGTGCTCCAGGGTCGTACCGTTGAGCTCCAGTTTCATGCCGTTGTGCTCCAGGGTCGTACCGTCGTGCTCCAGGGTCGTACCGTTGGTGCTCAAGGGGTCGTGCCGTTATGACGAAAGCGGGTTAATATTCACGATGGTGGGACACCACAAGGAATGCTGGGCGTGGCAGGTAGCGTCTGGAATACCTAGCAGATTTTCTTCCATCCCTGGTGAGGCTGTGTGTGTGTGTGTGTGTGTGTGTGTGTGTGTGTGTGTGTGTGTGTGTGTGTGTAAGTGTGTGTGTGTGTGTGTGTGTGTGTGTGTGTGTGTGTGTGTGTGTGAGATTACAGGTGTGGAAGACAAGTGGATGCGTGGAAGACAAACAGATGTGTGGAAGAGAGAGGTGCATGTGTAATAAAACACGAGTGAAAGTATATTTAGATGAACCACAAATAACGAAAGAATGTGTGATGAACCAGCGACAGGATGACACAACGCGATCCGGAGATATATTTACCCCCAGGCGTTATTCCGGGTTACACAGACGATAATCTAGGTCCAGCTCACGTTATCGCTGCCCAACATTCATCTTGGGATGGTTTCCGGGTGTCGTCTAAACCTCCTGTAGTTTGGGATTTGCTCTCTGATGAAGCAGGCTGTTGCTATAAGCCGCCTCCAGACACGTATATGACCTCTGACCTCACCCTTGCAAGTAAGGTCAAAGGCCAGGCCCATCATACTCAACGGATACAGCGCCCTGCCCGAGGGAATTGCACCTACTTTTTCACAAGAACAAGTAACAAGTCCCATGATATAAACCCGTACAGCACTCGCCTCAAAATTAACTACACATGGACCTACATCACCGCCTATACACCGTCTGATATCTATCCTTCCCCCACAACTTATCATAACTCTAACAGGAAGATAACTACCGTGCTTCGCCAGGGCGTCGCAATATATCTCGCAGTGGTCGATTTCGCCCCTATGCCATCTACCCCCCGTTACCCGACACCGTGACACGCGTTACACAAACGATGGTCACGTTACACAGCACTGGGAGCAGAACTCCTGATCAATATTTAAAGGTTATGAGCTTTTGAGTCCTGGGACTTTCTACTCCCTGTGCATAAACTCACTACTACTGACTCGTTTAAAAACCAAAATGTGGCAGTCGTGGAATAAACCACATTACCGGAGTGACACTACGTCTCGTTAGCAAACATCTGTTAGGGTCAGGAATGGCTCAATCACACACACACACACACACACACACACAGTATGTCAGTATAGAATGTTCGAGGGACGTGCCCCTCCCCCCACGAGTGTTGCTTACTTCATACCTGCCACAGACTGGACGGGAGGAGGAGGAGAGGCTGTGCGACATCCTTCAAAGCACCGAGGGATACACACAATACAGCATCCCCCAGAGGGATACAGACGACGCGTTATACAGTATCCTCAGACGAGGATGGGCGCTAGAAAAATCCTCCAGAAGACCTGAGGATTTCCTATGTCCAACGCAACAAGGAACTGCTGAAGTAACAGTACACCAGACGTAACAGAGGCGAAGCAACAGTTCCCCAGACGTAACGGAAGCGAAGCAACTGTTCAACGGCCGTAACAGAAGCCCAGTTAAAGCTCTATGCTTATCCTCTTTTAACAACCTCGTACATATTCATATTAACAAAAAAAATAATATGGTTACAGATAACTATTTCCACCACTGTTCACGGTCGTCTGCCCAAAAGAGCCTAATAACAATATACAACGATAATGACCTCACATATTCATATGAAAATAAATAGTTTATTACTTTTAACTCCCATTCCTCTGTTCCGTGGACCGAATCACGCACATATATCCTCTCAGTCAATACACACACACACACACACACACACACACACACACACAGCCTTGCTCTCATACCGTCTACAGATCACCGCGTCTTCCGCGCGTATGCTGAAGCATCACCCAGGTGTACAATTGCATTTCATGACGAATGCAGAACTGAGCATTCGAGTTATGGAGCTAATCTTCCTCGAGATCGGGGGAAAAACAAGTTTAGGCATTTCACGCTGCAGAACTGTGCCTTTGATGGTGAAAACAAAGGCAGGAGAACGCGCAACGCAGAAAAAAAAAACTTGAAATAGAAGCTATGAATGTGTAAACATTTGAAAACAACAAACCAGTGTGAAAAAGAAACTGTTACGTAGTAACGTTGAAACATGCAACATACGAAACACACACACACACACACACACACACACACACACACACACACACACATGCCAGCAACTGGAGACGAGATCTAGACTATAACAATAAATCTAAAACGAAAAAAAAATGTAAAATGAGGAAACTGTATTCTGAAACAAAGAAAACGTGATCAACAAACCTACATGAAAAAAGGGGGGATACCAAACAACACAGTACGATGTTAAAAATTCAGTTAAGATGAGGAACTCTCACACACATGGTAAACAACGAAGAAAAACAGCAACAGGAGGCTATAACTGAGCACAGTAATGGAGGGAAACCTCAGAACAACACCAGCTGGTGAGTCACCGAGGGAGGGCGAGGAGGAAGCCAAAGGACGGACGGACGGACGGACGTACGTACGTCTGTTACGTGCACACACGCCATCACCGTCCCTCCGACTCCCACTGCCCCACCCACCCACCACGACTGCTTCACCAACCAAGAGTGCGTCAAAGCAAGAAAGAAAAATAAAAGAGCAACGACGAACGCACTCTGTCTCCCTCCACACACACACACACACACACACACCTGAAAAATTATTTCCAAAATGATAGGCAGTAACTGAGTTATAATCATCGACAGTGATTGAAATGAAATGGATAATGGAAAGCGTACAATGGCCAATAAATACTGTGTGACCTTTGACCTTTCAAAAAAAAGCTGAAAAAAAAGGTCTAATCACAGAACCGACATAAGCATATCGTTAGGATGGTAAAAAAGATATCTTAAACAAATTTCGAGAACACTGGCCCGAATACAACCACGAGATGAAAACGAAAATAACCTTCTTAGTAACCCCTGACCCCTGCACAAAGAGATGAGAAGAAACGTTCCAATCACAAAGTTATCCTGTGCAATACACATATAGTTCTTGTATATAGGGTAACTGTCTGCATTTTTCTTTTTCGTCTCAAGCTGATTGAGACGATAGAAGATCGCAAAGGACATCAATTTTTTTTTTTTGTGGTATGATCCATGACGACGTAAACTCCTTCAAAAACCCGTATATCCAAGTGGCAAAAAAAAGGTGTCCCAATTGTAGAGAGTTGAGATACATACATGCCTGTGACGTTTTATGGTAACCTAACCCAAATTAAGGATGAGGCTTCAATGGTATCCGAACAGACAACTCGTTACTGGCATTTCCACGTTCCTCCCATACCATGTCATACTCCCCGTGTCATCCTTAATTCAAAATGCACACCGGAAGAGCATCATTACTGCATCTAACAGCCCGCGGAGAGCGAGTGACTCAATCAAAACAAAATCTTCTCCAACGCTTCCTTATCAAAAGAACTCGAGTTCAAATACAATCTTTATACCTATAAACAATACGAAGACCAAAACACACATTGAAAATCCTCCCAGTGACCATTGCCGTACTGAGGGATGGGGAGGCAAATTACACGAGGCCGTACGAAAGCCTCGCCCTGCAATCTACGCGAGGCCGTAATCCTGTCGCGGGGGGATCTGATCGCCCCAGGAGATTGCCTGAGCAGCAACGCAATACAGCATCCAACCCCGCTGTCTGATAGTAAATGGCGACGTAATGCCCCCTCGCGGGGGACCCAGGCTAAACCGGCCATTCAATTCTCAACAACTATTTCCGGAGGCTTCGTCGGAGGAACGAGCCAATTGGTTATGCCATCGTAAAACAGAACCTAATCCAATCAGGTTCACCGTGAACTCCTGGAGGAGGGTGATGTAATCTCTCTCTCTCTCTCTCTCTCTCTCTCTCTCTCTCTCTCTCTCTCTCTCTCTCTCTCTCTCTCTCTCTCCAGGTATCGCCATACATTATGGCAGGCCGTTAACACGGTATGCCAACCTTGGTTTCCAGTTAACGCTGACCGGAGCAAAAACAAAAGTTATTTTCTATTTTGAGGAATTCTTTTCCTTGTCAGCTATTCTGACGTCTTCTGCATCTATGCTTGAGCAGACAGAGCCAATTGTGACGTCCTCTGTGCCAATACTGAACTCGATCCAGCTATTCTGGTGTGATTACGGTACAAATCCACTTACTGTCTGAATCGTGTCAAAATAAGACGTCCGGAAATGCTAAATTTGCTACCTGCGAGTATCCGAACAACCCGTGGCTCTGGCTGTGGCTTCAAACAGCCCGCTTGATCAGATGCGGATGTGGGAGAGGAATCCAGACTGAGCTTCGGAGGTAGAAGAGCCTCCAAATCGACCAGGGGTAAAAGTTAGACGAGAAAAATACACATATAAATTTGGCGATGCTTAAGTGGAAATAATGTTAGTAATATCCACCATGCTTTACGTAATATACGCTTTACGTAATATGCTTTACGTAAACCATTTGTTGTGTGTGATCTCCTGATGTATTAGTGTATCTCATAGTCATCAGAGAATTTCCCAGGGCTTAGTATATATATATAAATAGAAATAAAAAAAAATACTGCAATGACACTCGCACCTAAATATCACCGCCAAAAAAAAAAAAAAAAATGCATTGACAAATTTCTGTACCTGGAAAAATAATGAATGACATTAACAAGTCTGTATATCTCGCTGACATCTTTAAAGTTCTATAAATAAATGAAAAATAAAAAAAAAAAAGAATAGTGACTCTCACACACTCCTATAAATAACTCCGAGAAAAGTGATGCAAATCATAGTCACATTTTCCCGCGCAACCTTAACAGTCTTGAGCGGCAGCAGACGGACGCCACAACACACACACACACACACACACACTCGTTATGAAACCGAGGCACACGGTACACATGTACTCTCCCCCCGACCCAGTCAAGCACTTCCGCGTGTGATAGATATCCACGTCCACACGCACTCTGCCCTGACGTAACTTAACATCTACGCATCGCAAACCTTGATGGCAAAAAAATATGGTTTACACTGAGGCCTAATTTTGAGTCACTGATAACCTAGAAATGTGTGAGGGAATGTGTATTATTGCAAGCCACGACCATAGCCTTAGCTAATGAGGGTACGTACATATCGTATTACACATGTGATGATATGTGTGTGTATCAGTCTTATACCGAATATATATATACGACACCCAACCTTACAAAAAAAAAACGACTTTACGTTAGAATCAATAATTATAACATCCTATATGCTAACATCCAACATCTTAAACCTATAACCATTCTCCTCATTATTACCTCTTATAAAAAATCACACAATTCCAAAAGCTTGATGGAATAAAGATGTCAGCTGTATCCGGTCCCAAGTAACACCGACCACATTCTAATGGGAGCAGCAGCAGCAGCAGCAGGAGGAGCAATCCCTCATTCCTCGACTACCAAGGACGAAAAGCTGTGTCCGAGTGACTCGTCATATCAAGGCCATTCGTCAAGGACGCCACGTACAAGGACGCCACGTACAAGGACGCCACGTACAAGGGGGTGGGGTTTGTCTTTCCCAAAAGATCTTAACCCTCCCTCCCCTAAAACTCCCCCTTAAAAAAAAAACATTAACTATGAAGAAAATCTGAAGTGGTTTGATGCTCATATCCGCAGTTCTGAGAACCTTGATTACTACAGTGGTTCTCCGGCACGCTAGCACTGCAGTAGCACACACACACACACACACACACACACACACACACACTCCCGAGCATGTATGTCATGAGCTCCACCCGCCACTGATGACCCACTGCGTCATGCCCATCCCTGATGACCCAGTGGGCCACGCCCACCACTGATGAGCCGCTGGGACACGCCCACCAGTAATGACCCATTGAACCACGCCCACTAGCGATGACCCACTAGGACGACGCCCACTGGAAGTTACCTACTGAGCCACGCCCACTCGTGATGATCCACTGGAACATGTCCGCTAGAACTGACCCACTGTGCCACGCCCATTGGTGATGACCCACTGGGACGAAGCCCACTGGAAGTTACCTACTGAGCCACGCCCACCCGTGATGACCCACTGGGATACGCCCAACTGGACTGATCCATTGAACCACGTCCACAAGTGGTGACCCCACGATGGGAAATCCACCACTTAAGACCCACTGTAACAAACTACCACTGATACACCCACCGAGAAAACATACTTTGGAAGAGGCGTTCAATTCTCGAATGAAATCACATTTACAAAACCATCATTCAACCCTATTTCTCTAGATGGAGCATGAGATAATGTGGATCATCACACTACAGGCAAACGTGTCTCTCTACCAATTTAGTCCAAAGTTCAGTCTTGACGTTTCTCATTACATTAACCTCATTTAATATTTCATCCGGCAACGATAAGAGAAGAAAAAAAGTTTGCATTATGTTTTTTTTCACCATGAATACTCTCAGCGACTTTATAAATGAAATGAGATCATGAATAATTTATGAATAAACGAAATACTTGACATTCATCTACAGAATACATTATAAATGAGCCTGTAGTGACTGACCAACAAGATTCAGGAATATATCCAGAGTTTCAAACTGGTGCTACACATTTCATGTCATAAATTGTTTTCCTTTTGAGTTTCTACATAATTTTATCAAATTTGGCTGAGCTGGTTAGGCAGTTCCATGTAACGTTATGCAAAATGTGTATAAATTCCTTCAATCTTATAATCATTATCTTAGTTTTATCTCCACAGTGATGTATTACATCAAATAAAGTGAATATCAGCCTTTCTAAAAACTTTAATCCAAAGTTTTACATTTCAAAGATGAATTCAATCACATGAGAATCAAAAAGTGTCACCATTTATCACACACTTCAACTAATCTCGAAAACTTGAAGTATTATGCAGTTCTAACCACCCACTACAGTTTCCCTACCAAAGAACATTTGAACTTAAAACCCTAAAAATGTGTTCAAAGCCACTCTAAATTCACCTTCAGCTGAGAGCAAATGGCGCCACCGTGTTTTTAATTAATCTTTTTTTCTTTTTTTACCTTTGCTTATTTCAGAGGAAGATTGCCTCTCCTCCCACCCGCTAATACTTCAGGAAGGGCGACCCAGTTTTTTTTTTCATCTGTTCCCAAAGTGGCGTCAGGAAAGTAAAATTTCCTTCATCAAGCACCATAATTTCCTTTTTCTTTTTTATCTAATTTTCTTTATGCTTCCATAAAATCTTTTTCTTCCCAACAACTTCCCCGTTTTCCTAGTGATGTGCACTGATCCACTGGTGACACACACACACACACACACACACACACACACACACACACACACACACACACACCTTCGCTCTTAACTGCTCCTCCTATCAATTTCTTTGGGCTACTGATCAACAATTCATCTCAGCATCGATGCTCTGGTCTTCAGCACTTCGTAAATGTTCCTCAGTCGTAGACTTTCCTCAGTCGTAAACCTTCCTCAGTCACATTGTTCAAATTCCCGAGGTTTCTCTTTCACATGATTTTGTTCAGGTGATAGCGTCTTCATCAGTCAACCATGAACAGCTATGGGAGAATATACTCTTCAACGTTTTCATAATCATCATAAATTACCTGACAAAGCAACTGTTACCAAGATATTTCTGATCTGCATTAAGGGCCTATCTTACATGTATACCATCCGGATACATTTCCGTGAACACATGTATCAGTTAATCAGTATACTGCAAGACCTAAAACTGGTATACTGAAAGACCTAAAACTGGTATACTGAAAGACCTAAAACTGGTATACTGCAAGACCTAAAACTAGTATACTGAAAGACCTAAAACTAGTATACTGAAAGACCTAAAACTGGTATACTGAAAGACCTAAAACTGGTATACTTAAAGACCTAAAACTGGTATACTGAAAGACCTAAAACTGTCATTGTGTAATACATAAAATATGTATACAACACATCATTTTAGCTTTATGGAAATTAAAATGAAATGTACTGGTAACTCTGTACTGCTCTGATGAACTTACAGTTGGCTGACGGGATAAAACGCACCTTTGTTTGCGATACACAAACCACAGAACCATCTTCTCTTCCATTCCTTTCCCAGACCTGAACTGACATTGGTAATTTCAACAGCAATAATCATAATAAAAAAAAAAAAACTCCCAAAATAACTAGTTATATAAAGGACCTTGGGTAAGGTTTTTGCCTATCAATCAAAATACTAAAACCATAATACACCAATTAAAAGTACTATTCTCAGTAATACAAGACTACCCAATTTACATGTACTACGTGTACTTACAATCTTATACAACTGACTCTTTTCCTAAATTTCACACATACATCGTAAGAAAAATGGATATCCAACTAAATGCACAAGAACGCCACTGAATTCCCATGCTAAATAAACACATCACATTTCACGAAAATGTGCGAGAGAGAGATATCAGAACATGGGGTATAATTCACAGCTCACCAATACTCTGCAAAAATTACATGTAGTCAATGGATTTCTAACACAGAGTTAAACATATTCACAAAGTCTCTCTCTCTCTCTCTCTCTCTCTCTCTCTCTCTCTCTCTCTCTCTGTCTCTCTCTCTCTCTCTGAGCCCTAGAGCTGAAAATTCAGCTTTTTTTTTTTCAATAATTACGGGAAACTGAAGTGTTGAAAAATATATGAAATACAAGAGGATGATGCCCTGTGTTAGCCACGCCCAGCAATAAAGACGCACTCCCATCAAATGTTGAACCTTAGCCACGCCCACGGGTCATAACTTCACTGAACCACGCCCATAAATGATGAACATGACTGAGTTCAGTTCACCAATAATGACTCATTAGGCTATTACCCACCTGTGGTGACCCACTGACCTGTAATCAACTGGGGACATGTTTGACCCAAGTCTACCAAAAGATAACTTGAGTTACACTCAGATGAGTAAGTGATGACAATGAATCGCATATTCACAAGTGGTAACTCACTGGCACTCACTGAGTACGACTCATCCACCGGTATTCACCAGTGGTGATGATGATGATGATAATGACCCACTGTCTAAATCTACCAGTGATGACACCACTGACCCACGCCCACCAGTTACGACCTAATAGGCCACGCCCACCCTGTGAGGACCCTACGGAGCCACACCCACCAGTGAAGAGCCACTGAGCCACGCCCACCTGTGACGCCCACAGACGGTGACCCAGCCAATGAGCCTCGCCCACTAGAGATAACAGTGACCCACCAGCGTACGAACACTCCTCCTGACTTCATTAACACCACGAAACACGACGCATCACCATAAAAAAAAAAAACGCAACTTAATATTCGTCATAATTAACCTCGACATCATTAGATGAAACAGTGAGAGAGAGAGAGAGAGAGAGAGAGAGAGAGAGAGAGAGAGAGAGAGAGAGAGAGAGAGAGAAAGAGAGAGAGAGAGAGAGAGAGAGAGAGAGAGAGAGAGAGAGAGAGAGAGAGAGAGAGAGAGAGAGAGAGAATGTCTGTATCTTCCTGCTGAGCGAGTCATGACCAGGTTGAGGTTACCGAGAACGCCATGTGTGGGGTTCAGTCGAGCGCGTTCACACACACACACACACACACACACACATATATACTACAGTGAGTCAACTCGGAGCTTCCACGAAGTGCCTTCAGGCAATACTCTAGATACGGCTCGCAAAGAGTTACTTTCAGGGGAAAAGACGGAAAGTTATCTGTACAGGATAATCTTAACTCAATTAAAAGATAATATTCAGTTCAGAATTATCCCCTTAATATCGTTTATGAATGGCAATTACTCAATCATGGGAATTCCAAGTACTACGGTACATTTTTGGTACATAGAGTACGTGGGTACATCCACCTGTCCACAATATTTTGCCTAACTAATGCCTATTCTATGATAGGTCCGTAAATCATCTAGTTTAGGATAATACATATGACTGATAATACATTACCTCATCTAACCTTCGAATAACTGGGGAAGAACCAGGAAAACTACACACGCCTAGCTCTCTAAGAAATAGAAATCATATGGAAGAACAGTATAAAGGAAATGCGATATACTGTACACCTTTCACAAATCATGTAAAGTGGCCATTCTCCTTACTAGTACACTATCTTTGTTTTAATTGGAAAAACTATGAAACTAAATCAATCAACTGTTCGTTACCATTCTGTTCAAACTTATTTATATCAAGAGAAACTTGATATATTTATATATATATATATATATATATATATATATATATATATATATATATATATATATATTCTTTTTTCTCTTTTCTTTTATACTATTCGCCATTTCCTGCATTAGCGAGGTAGCGTTAAGAACAGAGGACTGGGCCTTTTAGGAAATATCCTCACCCGGCCCCCTTCTCTGTTCCTTCTTTTGGAAAAAAAAAATATATATATATATATAATATATATATATAATATATATATATATATATATATATATATATATATATATATATATATATATATATATATCGCGCAAAACTAATTGTTTTCAACATATTGCGTGACGCAGGGGGAAGAGCATGTACGCCTTGGAACATAGAGATGACACGAATCAGTATCTTAAAAAAAAAGGATAAAAGGTATCTTAGCTATCTAATAATCTAAATTATCTTTTTAAAGAACACTAATCACAGTGCTGAGTAACATCACACCTGTGATAAAAACCATCTCGGCAAGAAACAATTCCTAGCATCTTCCTTAGCAGTTCCCAGCATCTTCCTCAGCAATTCTCAGACAACATGGCAATGGTCACAGCCAACAATGATCCTATCATTTTGACTAAAGCCAATCAAAGGAGTCTGATTAAAAAAAAAAAAAAACATATAATTCTGATGAAAAGGCATGTAATTCTGAGAATATGGCGACAAACCATAATGCGTGACAAAAAGAAAGAAAAAAAGTTAAGGACTCTGTCAATATAACAACCTTGGGAACCTAGCTAACATTCCTGGAAAAAACTACTTTTTTTCTAAAAAAAATTGGTGGCCCTGTCCAAGTAAAACTGCTACGAATTTTAAGATAATCTGGTTAACAACCCTAAGATTTCTAATCAGTTTTTTTTTTTTGGAAATTTATACAACCTTGTTCATACAACAACAATAGGACTTTTATTATTATTTCTAGCAACCTAAAATCATGCTTGACTGGCAAGTGTCTATAGGTGGCAATTTTGAGGCACGATAGGTTAGGTTTTTGAATTTTCTACAATCCTTGATTTCGACATTACAATCGACAATGGGGAGGGCTATGAAGAACTGATGCCATGTGTTGTTAATTCCATGGATTTCCCAAATAAAAGCGTCATAAAACGCGATCCAAATCATCTATATTAGCCATCACCTATGTTATCCAAATAACCTAAATCTTCCACAATTAACAAAACTTTACCTGATTACACATCAACCTAACATTCCTTACCATACTATCCCAAAACTAATCTTACCTCGCCTAACCCTACCCAACCTTACCTTACCTTACCTACTGAAAACCCTACCCAACCTTACCTTACCTTACCTACTGAAACCTACAACATATTGAAACATTACACCACCGCACCTCGTTCCAATGAAACCAATGTATCAAAACTTATCTCAGATCCAAACATTATTCTACTTAACCATCATAAGCAACGAAACCTTAACTTTTACAGGTAAACCGACCCAACCAAACCTGACGAAAATCACATTTCTTAACCAAACAACCTTTACTTACCTGATGAAGCCAACCCAACGAGCCTTATCTAACCAAACAACAAACAAACCTTACCTAATCACCCTAATCTAACAAACTTTACCTTACCTGACCAAACCGAAACTTTTAGTAGGATCTCCCTAATTGTGCTCGGTGAGGAACAGGTTGGTTGGCTGAGAGACGTTTTTTTGCCCTTCTTACCTTACTTAGGAGTCTCCAGCGATGCTGCAGCAGAGAGGCGGCGAGCGAGAAGGAAGTGATGTAATCTCACCTCCACTGTAAAGACACATTAGCCCTTCGTGGAAAAAAAAAATTGACGCTCATTTGACTCAATTAAAGGAGTCATAAGAAACGACGGAAATGCAATGAAATAATGGAAAATCCGGAATTTTTAAGAGAGCATCATCACACTCTATCCTTCCTCCGTAAAGGTGGATACATTCTCCGCTAAAACAGCAACCCATTTTCCCAAGCACGAAAAAAAAAAAAAAACCCTGGGGCAATTCCCCGGCCATGGAAAAGAGCGAGCGATTTCCTTATACACGTATATGCGGGCAATTCTCCCATGGAAATCAGCCTGTTATTTTCACGCCATGGAAAAGAGCAGGTGATTTCCACGAGAGAAAAAGAGGAAACTATTTTCTTGATAGTGAAAAGAGCGGGCAATCCTCCCACCGAAAAAGAGGCGAGCAATTTTCCCGCAATAATAAAGGGGTTGATTTTCCAGCCAAGAATAAGTACTGGGCTTCATTTCAACCCATAAATTGAATGATGCAATCAAAATTTCCCATAACAATCGATGAAACAATCCTCATTAATCTGTTCTTGGACGTCAACAAATAACGTCATTCACGAGCCTTATTAAGAGTATTCGTTAACTTTAAGGCGGTCCATCCATCTCTGACAGTCCTTTTATAATATGATATCTATATCAGAACTCTTCGTAAACACAGCAGATGTTCTGCCTGAAATACATCTAGTACCTGTGTGATGCAGTCTCTTCAGCAACTACTGCGCTTCCACTGGATATAATTTACGCATACAAATTTAAGAAGTATGTCGGTTATCCATTCAGCTCTACGTATCTGGACGGTACAAGGAAAAAAAAAACGAAAACTTGTGTCCAAACAACATGTAGACCCCCAATGGTTTTGGCATTCAAAAATCAAGGGAAATAATCGCCTGGTAATTTCAATTAGTAAAAATGAAATCAAATGCGCTGTTTGAAATTCACCAGTGCTTGTGGAGAATCATGCGCAAAAATAAATTACGTTGAACGGCAATACCAGCATTCCTCATTACTGGACGCGTCCTCTCATGTTTCAAGCCACCGTACTTAAACTTACCTTTATCTACTTTATCTCACTTACTCTAATCTTATCTACCTTACGGTTTATTCCTGCGACGTTCAGTCTTTTCACCTCGAGGACGTGATCTGCTCAAGAGAACCGCTGTTATGTCATATATAACGAAATGCAAGGTAGCGTAACTGACCGACATGTCGACAGCAACGGCGCCAGATGAGTTTACGCCGTCTGCCGATAGATGACGCTGAATGAAGTATATTGACTGACAACAGTGTCGTAAATATGATTCTTTAGCGTGAGAACAGAGACACTTCGCTGGGAATGTTACAGATGCCTGAGGAACGTAAGAAGTTTATGGCGTGGCAACGCTGTCATCATACAAAAGGTAGCAATAAAATCAGCGACCCTTGCCTGCAACGATGACTTTTTGAAATATATAAAGGAATTTAGTTGACGTATTCTCTCATTCTTTTCTTTTCACTTTTCCTTTCAAGTATGGTAAAATGAGTGAATCTGAAGGTCAAAATCATTCCATAAGCATGGCTGAGATAGATAAGGAAACTGCTTTAACTATGTTACCATGAAGCCTGTAATGTATCTCGTTTTCAGCCAAAAGAATGACCTGAACAAGACACTATCAAACACTTTTAATTCACGAAATGTCTGCTGCTTTATAGATTCCGGTACAGTAAATGTGAGTTACAAATTTGGGTATCAAATTCAGTCTACACGAAACCTTGTATTCTATCTTTTCATTTTTCAAGGAAGCAAAGGAGGTTATCAAATGTTGCAGTACAACTGGTGAAACAATAAACCTTGAGGCAAAAATTAAACAAATAATACACAAGAGTGTATAGAGGGCATCTCTTTAATTATACCAAAATTCATACTAACAAGGCATACAAATGGTAAATGGGAGAAATATGGAGGTCATTTCACACTAAAAATACTAATGCTGTATTCAAACTGGAATTCAGAAAATAAAGGTCAGTATTACAGAAGTTGCAGATAACATGTTAACAGGTGAGATACAGACATCAATACGTTAAGTTACATTAATATAATAAGATATAAAATAGGAGCTACATCGTATGGGCTAGGAGATCTTTACAATTTCTTTAATTCTTTTTAATCAAAGTTGGCCCACAGCCAACCTAGCAGTTCATCCTCCCCTGGGGGCCGTCGATACATGTGCTAAGGGGAAAGTAGTTTTACATTTGTACTGCCCCATCTTGACACTTCATAAATAACATTTTTTTCTCGTGTGTGCATACACACACATAAACCACCCTAAGCCAGATACCCACTTATCGATCAGAACGGGGTAGAATGAACAGCTGGTTTGGCTGTGAACCAAGTACCGCGCCCAAGATTCGAATACATGTAGCCAGTTTGTGATTTCTTTTCTATTGAGGGTAAGGTTTTAGGTCTATCAACTGTCTAGGGTCGTTAGGCATTATATATATATATATATATATATATATATATATATATATATATATATATATATATATATATTGATTTTCCAAAAGAAGGACCAGAGAAGGGGGTCAGGTGGGGATATTCCCTCAAAGGTCCAGTCCTCTGTTCTTAACGCTACCTCGCTAAATATATATATATATATATATATATATATATATATATATATATATATATATATATATATATATATATATATATATATATGCAACAAGCAAGGTAGGCTGCACTAAGGTTCTTTCCCAATGCATGCACGAGGACAGACCAGGTGCAAGACTGGAGGGTGTATTTGAGAAGGGAGATGATAAGAACTGAAATGTAGAGTGAGGGTGGGATAGGATAACGAGAGTGGGTGGAACTAGAAATTAAGGCAGGAGGGATGTGGGACCGAGGAAAGGGCTGAGCAGTACGGGAAAAGGAGTTAAAAGGACGCCATGGTGACTTTTTGTGTGTAATGAACGATAAGTTTTTCTTGCTTTACATTTCTGATTATCATAAATCGCTGACAGAAGTGGGGATGGGCTTTGAAGCGTGAGGAAAAGTTGGAGATAAAAATGACAAAAAAACCTAGCCTGAACCCACCCAAAACCCCTCGCCGGTGGGCCAAGCCGCCTACAGCCCTACCTAACCTAACCACATCTGACCTAACCCATAGTGAGCTTTACACCCTGGGGCCCCATCTAACCAAATATGAAAGGCAAACATGATGGCTTCTTTAATATAAACCAGAATAAGGAATGAAGGAGGTGGTGTGGAGTGAGGGAGGGATAGGGAATGTAGGAGTGAGGGAGGAGCATGAAATGAAGAAGTGGTGGGGGGTTGAAGGAGAAGCATGGAGCGAAAAAGAGCTGGGAAGTGAGGGAAGGGCATGCAGTAAGGGGGGGGGGGCATAAAGTGAAGCATGGGTAGGGAGTGAGGGAGGGGTAAGAGCAGAGAGTGAGGAATGGGAAGGAAGAGGCAGGGGTTGGCAGAGTGGGAAGGGTAGGAAGTGAGGAAGAGACCAAGAGTGAGGGAGTAGGAAACGAGGGGAAAGCAGTGTGGGGAAAGTGGGAAATGGAATTAGCAGGCATCCTGGAAGGTAAAGTCTAACAAGATCAAAAATAAAAGTGAAACGAGCGGAGCGAACTTGCTAGAAGTGAGAGGGCCAACCAGAGGGATTGTCTGTGTGGGAGGAGGTGGGAGCGAGATGCAGGCAGAAAGCAAGTAATGTGTTGAAGAGCTTATGGTGTACCGGGGAAGTAATGTATGCAAGCAAGAGCAGCAGCAGCAGAGGGAATGTGTATACGGATGGAGTATAGCACCATGGGGGAAGTACAGGTATGATGAGGATGTTTGGGTGTTGGTAGGCGCCAGGAGTCTGTGCCTCGCATGCCCTGAGAGATGTAGCAAGTGTGGTCTTGGAACCCATGAAGTGTAAAGGGGAAGGAGTGGCTGGGCGGAGGTGGCGAGGGGCGGGTGTTCCGCGCGAGGGTCTAGCACGGAATGCGGGAAGCAACGCGGCCTCGCAAGGTTAACCCGCTGGGAAACACACCGCCCCACCGACCTCACCCCACCTCTCGACTTACACGCAAAATTATCCAGATCATCTCCACTCCAGCTTCCAACCCTGGTGTTCTGACAGGTTCTGGTTTAATGCAAGCGCAACAAGCACAAGAGTCATGTGAACAATTTATTGTGGAAAGCAACTGCTCGCTCAACACCGAAGTGGTCCGAACGTCCCGCGACATCCGTCTCTACTCACCCTTTCATAGCGTTGCCTGTCCTCTGCCTTGCCAATCTTCTCGTTCTCGAGGTGTATGATCGTCGCCCTCAGCTCCTGGATGTACGAGGAGGTGGACTCGTGCCTCGTCGCCAACTTCTCCAGCTGTTCGAGAGCACTAATCACTCTCGGCATAAGCCCCGTCACCGCATCTGGTCCGTTTCTGTCTATTATTTTCTCGAACTCCTTGCCAATCTCTGAAGCCAAGTCATAAACATCCACCACACTGATACGGAGATCCTCCTCCTCCATATCTCGGTCAATTTCGATTTGGAACGGCATGAAACTAGAGGATTTTTGACACACCCACACGTTCACAAGGCTGCCAGACAAACACTGGCGAGGCATATCAGCTGATGGCACGGCCTGCCATCTGGCGGCCGCCGCGGGAAGCATGCGCCGTCAAACCCGTTTTCTGTGGCTATTTATCGCGCAGTTCAAGGGCGACCCCCACCTCCTCCTCCAAGATGTGTGTCAACTACCGTCTTAGCGAAAGTTATTTGCAAGTAACTGTGCTCTGGACGAGTGCCTCTAAACCGTACACGTGAACTATATAATGTTTCCCAATAAATCAATTAACATGACAGTGTAATAACAGCATATTGCATGCAATTCCAGTGACATGAGTATACTAAATCGTGTTTTTGACTTTTGATAAACACCGAATTTGAAAAAAAAGCAATACCTTCACGATGCACGTTCAGGTAATCTCTTCCCTTTGGCTCATTCATCTGTTGCATGTCATGGAATAAAAGAGTGTGTGGAAAGTCTAGACCATATTTGGCACTCATTGAAAATTTACATTATCGGTGTTCTAATGTTAATTACCGTTATGAGAGTAAATATGTCGCTGCAGAATGTAGTTAAAAGTCCAAAATCAACGTCGGACAAATTCATTCCAAAATCGGGATATTGAATAATACAAGTTTTTGTAAGTCATCCTAGGATGCAAATGTCACCAGCCTGGTCTGGCTTGGGTATAACTGTTTCCTTAATCACTAAGTTAGCGGCTGACGATACACCTACGGCTCTCAATTAGTTGACCTTGGCCATGTCTTTCTCACATATAATAGTATATAATAACCCATTCATCATGTCTTGAATGGTGAGAGAGAGAGAGAGAGAGAGAGAGAGAGAGAGAGAGAGAGAGAGAGAGAGAGAGAGAGAGAGAGAGAGAGAGAAAAAAAAAAATTTCGCTCCAGTTCGTTCGTTCAGGCTGTTCACCTCTCGTCCCAAGACGCCGTGAATGATGACTGGCTCAATAGGACGCGGGCGGAACAATTGGCTGTGCCTCTGGTCCATCGCCCGACCATCTTCACCCAGATGTTTACATGCTCTTCACACAGTCATCGCTCACAACATTCGTCGCGTCATTTCCACAAGAATTTATAGTCTATATTCTTTTATCTTACTACTTTTCTTTAATGCCCTAATTTCAGTATAACTACTTCATGAAACCGTTTAATAACTGGTGAGAAGACGTTGCTGGACACTTTCCAATGGAGTCGCATGCTTGACCACTCGCTAGACAATACATGTATGGCTTAACTCGCGCTCGTAATACCGAACCTGTAATAGATTACCGACAGCAACTGGGTTGCATGTCTTCTTGGGGCGACAATACTGTGTGTAGGCCTGAGAAGGGTGAGGGAGGGACGGAGGGAGTGGGGCAGGGACTAAAACAGTACAGTTGAGACTTCCTAACGCCCGTTGGTCGATGACGTTATTCAAGCCTTGTCCACCGAAGCCGCGGATATGAACTAATGCCCAGAAACTGAGAGACGAATGGAGGGATTGACTTAACTGCCTCATCGGTGTGAACGTGGCGACGTAACCCAGTTACAATGGTCCACAGGCCATGGTGTGTGTTGCTACTGTGGAGTCGTCGTGATTGGTTACAGTGTCTGACGTGAGGTGAGGGTGGAGCGTCTGGTGTGTTTGTGATGTCAGGTACGGTTGTTATGTGGCTGTGGTAACAAGTGCGAGGTGCATTTGTAGCGTTAAGATGTGGTTGTGGTGTCAGGCGCGAGATATAAGCGGTTGTACCGTTAGCTGCGGTTGTGGTGTCGGGTGTGTGAGGTGCGACCGTGGTGTCGGGTGTGTGAGGTGCGACCGTGGTGTCGGGTGTGTGAGGTGCGACCGTGGTGTCGGGTGTGTGAGGTGCGACCGTGGTGTCGGGTGTGTGAGGTGTGACCGTGGTGTCGGGTGTGTGAGGTGCGACCGTGGTGTCGGGTGTGTGAGGTGCGACCGTGGTGTCGGGGGTGTGAGGTGCGACCGTGGTGTCGGGGGTATGAGGTGCGACCGTGGTGTCGGGTGTGTGAGGTGTGACCGTGGTGTCGGGTGTGTGAGGTGCGACCGTGGTGTCGGGTGTGTGAGGTGCGACCGTGGTGTCGGGTGTGTGAGGTGCGACCGTGGTGTCGGGGGTGTGAGGTGCGATCGTGGTGTCGGGTGTGTGAGGTGCGACCGTGGTGTCGGGTGTGAGGTGCAGCCATGGTATCACATTGGCTATGGTGTTGGGTGTAAGGTGTTGCCACGGTGTCAGGTATGAGGTGCAGCAGTGGTGTCAGGAGCAGGGGTTGTTGTCAACAGTTCAGTGGGGAGGACGGAGAGGCTGTGGGCCAAAGATAACATGGGCGATGATACACAAGTTTGGGTGCAAAGTTTCTTATTCTATACCTGAGTGGAATAGGTTTCTTGAAGTCTTGACTGTAAAAGAGAAAATAGACAAAACAGAAAACGGGGAAAAGTGCAATGAGAAACAACAGGAGTAAAAGAGAAGTGGCAAAGAAAAAAAATCAGAAAAAGAGAGGAAAAAAAAACGCAGAACAGTTATCTTAAAAATGAACTTGTCAGTCTTCCCAAGGGAACTATTCAGAGCCTCCGAGACTGACGCTTCCCCATTGTTCATCCCTCCTGATATTCTTAAAGTCATCTTCTTGATGGCCCTGCTAAACACAGCCGTTGAAAAACATATATCAAAATTCTGTCTCTTCTAACTTAACAGAGAGATCTAATAAGTAGAAAAAGCTCAATTTTTGGTGTACGTGATCAATTTTCTTACGTCTGGACTCGTACAAAATGTCTGACGTGTTTATGGCAATGCGAATATTGTCCTTATCTTCTTCTTCTTCTTCTTCGCAACGTCCAGAGTTGTGTGTGAACAATGGGAAGGAAGACAATGGCGGGCATTATATACTTTCTTTCCGTCAGAGAGACACCGGCCATCATCATCATCATCATCATCCAGTCTGTGAAAGCTTAACCACAGGAGAACTCCACGCTGGCAACTGCCACAGGCAATGATGGGGGAGGGGGAACTGGAGAAAATGGCAAAGGTTGCTGCTGCTACTGGGACGAGAAAGACCATGTCCTTATAAGAAGATGGAACGCCTTGGAAGACTACAACCCCGGCCTGTGAACATCGCTAACTACACCCTGAACAAACACGACGGTACGATCGGTCTGAGTATGATGACTGAATCCTTATGATGGATAACCTTGCCACTGAGAATGATACCCAAGTCCAGCCCACCACCACACAATTATATATGCTCAAGGGTCGTCCCGTCGTACTTCAATGGTCGTACAGTCGTTCTCATGAAGACGCTGAGATAAAGCGATTTGATTCATCAAATGAAGGGATTCGAGGGGATTAACCGAACGCTCAAGTCACGCAAAACACGGCAATAATACGATTGTACTAAAAAAAAAAAAATTAACGCAGGCCTAATGACCATCCTCACATGTCGCTTGATCTGGTTAGGTTGTCTCGGGCACATGTGGGATCGACCCGGATTCCTGGAGGAGTGTGGTGTCGCCATTCTTCATCATGGTATGCTTAAAGCTGGTCACTCTTATGACAAAGCTCCGGGCGGGGGCAGTAAGTACGTTCCTAAACCCCCTGAGGTCATACAGTTAAGTCATTCCCTCCAGATTGATGGGGGAGTCGAATAATTTGGTCGGCGCAAGTTGCGAAAGTTCATTCCAGGGGGTTCTTGTCGCAAACAAAATTAGTGTATTGACAAATTCTCTCCGTGAAAGTTAGCTAAATGAATTAATTACAGTGGAAGCTTCTGTGTGACATATAAAACTATGAAAAAAAAAAAAAGAATTTGCATATAGGTCAACCGGATATCATAAATGCAGCACTGGAAAATATATGTATCAGTCCATTTAATCTTACAAATGGAAAATGACATTAAAATTCATATTTGAGCACGAATGATTTTTTTTATTGATTCGATTATTACAACTGACAACACAAACATTCGCAATTGGAGTCAAACTTTTGCTGACATCTTTTAATCTTTATGTTGGAAATTGGCAAGCCTTCATCACACTAGCAAATGAAAAAGAAATAGTGCCAGTAGCTTCACTCTGAGGTAAAAAAAACTTTTTTTGTGTGTGTGTGAAATTTACCAATCTGGAAGAGGGAGTTTTACATACGCAGTGGGTCCCATACGTCGAACTGTCCTTACAACCACACATCTTTTTAAACTAGGGTGTGTTGTGCGCGTTCACTGTGTGTCCTTGTGTTATTCATACCATTCACCTACCGAATGTTGTACTGTAAAAGAAGTCCTTTTAAATCTTGTTAAAGTTTCTTGTTTAAATTTGTTATGTTCTCTGGTTGTTCTATCTGAACATTTTTGGAGAACTGGTCAATCTACATAATAACTGGTTTAGAATCTTTGCGATTACAACAGGTCACCACCTCCAACTCTTCTCTCTTCCATAACGGTAAAATCTATGGCCTCTAGTTTTTCCTGGTAACTCAGTTCGCTTAAATCTAGTACCACCTTTCTTTTACCCTCTTCGAGACTTTCTCTTTAAGTTCTTTGTGCTTCTTAAAGCGCCGTGTGTGTGTGTGTGTGTGTGTGTGTGTCAATAATTCACAGTTTGTGATGAGACCTACAGTTACAGGAGACAGTTAGACGGGAAAGTTATATAACCCGTTACGAGTTCGAGGAGGTCAAGAAGATGCAAGGCGTGAGGCGCGTGAGGGGGAGGCTGTTGTGCGTTGTGGGGTGGAGATGTGGAGGGGACGACTAGTATATAGTCGTGGGACGAACCTTGTCGTACCGTGACTTTGGCCGTGTCGGGTGGTTTTCGGTCCACGATCTTTACGTCCGGACAGACAGAGGTCTTGGGACACGTCCGATCGAAGCTGCACCGAACCCTCTGTGTCGACGAACAGAGAGACATAAGACGAGTCCGTATAACCTCGAACGTGCGTCGCGTTGAAAAGACTTCAAATATTGTCCTCGAACTTTACCCCTCGACTGCGCGAACGGACACAAGTCTCGAGACGCGCGTGAATGAAGCTGTCTCGACTGAGAAAGACATGGTTCGTTCGGTAGAGCTTCGATCAGGCGCCATACCGACATATACCAGACGTGTACGAGCAACTCTGGCTGACGAGGCAGGCTCCCCTGACCCCGTGCCTAAAACCCGCCGGGTGACACGAACCCACACGGGTAAACATCACCCTCTTCTGCCTTTGGACGAGGAATCATCATGACCGTAGATGATAATGATCTACCACAGCTCTCAATCCACATGTCACTGGCGTTAAAAAAAAAAGAAACACTGAATATATTTACTTTTTTTTTATACTTTTCAACTTTTGTTGACGAGAGGATGAAGACAAACTCACAGGGAGCTAAGATTCAAAGGGATTCTGGGTCGGCAGACTATCATTTCCTCAGATCCACTCACCCGCTGTAAAGATTAAAGTCAAACGGAATGGGGAAGAGGACCATAAGATATGAAACATTTTAAAAGCGGAGAGAGTGGCATCATTTATATGTAAAGTTGCGCAAGAGAGAACGAAACTTGTGAGTAAGAATTTCAGAGATATAGTGATGAAAACGACTGGAATAGAGTGCGTGTGCTTGTGTGAGGAAAATGAAGCCAAAATTGTGGTGCAAGGAAAATGGGAATACAGGCTCCGGGCAAAGCTGAGTTGCAGGGAAAACGGGAAGAGATACTCGAGGGCCGAGGCACAGCTGTGGTAGGGTGAGGAGGTACAGAGAAGCGGTAGTAAAGTAGGATGTAACAGCTGCAGGAAGGTAGTGGACCAGAGGGAAGCTGGAGGACCCTGAGAGGCTTCAAGCCAACACCAACAGGTAGGCGTACCAAGAGACAAGATGAAAAAAAGAAAAAAAATAATGGATATCATGATCAAATTAGGTCGATGAAAGGAGGACGCAGAACGAATGATAACCTCCTGTCGTATTGATATATCAGATACGCAGGGGGGGGATCTTGGACTACGAACAAACACAGGAGTTAAAGAAACTGTATCAATATGTGGCAGGGACAACGTCAGAGCGTGGCATATGAGAGACATATTGGAGGGTCGCGGACCCAGAGCAAAGATATTGAAGAAGGGAGAAAGAGGGAGGGCTTCGGTGACTTCATCTGATTTCGTATTGGAATAGAAAGGGAGGACTGCGTGCCAGTGGAAAAGGATTAATACCATTGAGTGAAATAGAAGGTATATATGAAGAATGAATGAAGGGAGGATAGAGGATGGCTTGAGTTGTGTGCAAGGGATAGGATATAGCAAATACAGCGCAAAGAACCTCCTATAACCGTGGTGGTTGAATACGATGGACATCTGCTTGTGGATCAGACATTGACTTCTATGTGAGAGTCTAAGAATGTAATTAGAATAGGAGAAAAAACTTACGGCTTCTTGGATTCAAAGACATCAGACGGTCGTTAAGATAGAGTTGTGAAATATCCAAGATTAAAGATGGTATTGGAGTGAGAGGATCTTGGAGAGAGACAAAGGATTGAGCTACATCTGAGCTTACGTTATAAAAAGAAGATAGGCTACTGATTGGTTAAGTATCGAACCGCCTGAGCACGATCCTTGAGGGTCATGACATGGCCTCTGACCTCATCAATACGAGTGGGGTGAAAGGCCGGGGCCATCTTCCCAAGGATCGTACAAGGCCCTCAGACCACCTTCGTAACCCGGCCCACACGTCTGTATATATATGGTATACGTCTGTATATATAGTGCTGACCCAACTCGAAATATGTATGTGTATTTCATGAAATGAATACATGGGTCTGTAAACCCACTTATGCAACATGTTTCATATTCGCTATCATTTGAATAACTTTATACAGTCACGTTTGTCGAGTGCCTATGATGTCTGGCCCAAGCCAGAGCGTGCGAAGTAGGAAACAAAGTGAATGAATTAAAATAATCTATTAAACTGTATGTCGAGGGCTGACGGAAGGAATTTTATAACTTAGTCGAGTTACAATCTTATAGCCTAGTCAAGTACGACGAAGCGGACCGACCAGCTGAGTGGAGATCCTTGGAATGGATTACCACGAACGGTATTGTATTGTACATGAGAGGGTAGGTTGATCAACATGAAACACCATCAGGTATACGATTCCCTAAAACCAGTTTCATGGCTCGCGACCGAAACGTTTGGCACAGCGCGTTTCTTTTCCTTGTTGTTGTTGTTGTTTCCATTCTATTCTTTCATTGTGAAAATCACCGACTGTTTCCGACTCGGCTTATCGCATCCCTCATGAATGACTGACATCGATAATCGTGTGAATAATGAGGCCGTTCATTATGTTAATTATTGCATAAAATTTAGTGCAAATTCTAATCAGGTATCAGACGTCACTGTGGCAGTTTCGTGAGTGAATGACAATACATCTTTTTATAGTAGCTATAAACATCACACTAAAAATAAAGTTATTCTATTTATCGTAGGACGTACTGTGATAGCTGCGCGTGGAATAGGAAATGGTTTAAAGGTACTGTATCAAGAGGAGAGGCGAAGTACGTGGGAGTACACAGGATGTACAGATAACCGAACACCTGGTGGTATATGAAGAGGGTGTCTGCTGGAGAGTAAACGGGCAATACAGACATCAGAAGACCTGATGGTCTATGATGAGGTTATCTGCTGGAAGACATTCCATGGAAATCCTTTGGAAGACCAGATAAAAGGAAACCAGATGGTCTATGAAGAGGTTATTCCTGGAGGACAATCACAGAGAGGCAGATAGGACGAGGGAGTGGAGGGGGAGGGGTGTTCTGGGGAGGAGGAATATTCCATGAAACCAGGGAGGTGCAGGATGGCCTGGAAGGATGCGAGGGCAGTCGGAGTAAGATTAGGAAGGATGTAGTTGAAGGATAAGCTCCAGCTTATCTCATGCCGCTGATAAAATCAACCTTTAAAACAAGAGCTTCAAATTTAAGCCAGTAACACCATGCTTATTGCCATGAACGATTACTGTTAGTTGACTCAGGATGACATACAAGTTATCCTTAAAAAAACTAAAACCAAGCATAGATGAATGTCTCCCACGGATGATTTTACTTACATGTGGAAAAATTTCAGAACTTTTCGACAATATACCTAATGACATCATTATAACCATGTACTGTTATGTAAGTGACATCATTAGGCGATCTCTTTGACTTCAATCTGAATGTTTACTTCCCACCATATCCACTACCGAGAAATATTACTCCCATAGAAATATAACGACAATGACATAACAAGAACAGAATGCCATCACAACAATAACTACCGTTCACAACTTCCACTTTGCTACCATGATACTATTAAAACTACAACTATGCTGCCACGAAATCATCACAAGCCTACCAATATAATACTCGCAGCTACCACTACGTAATCACAATAGCAGCAGCCCACCACGCTCTTACCACCATCACCACCACCAAGAGACTAGGCTGCACCTGGTTATCTTGAATTAAATCTCGATAGCAGAAAGCAATTATTTTCTCTTCCAATTGAAAGTGTTTCCTCATTTACAGAATTAGGTCGGGAAAGAACTGAACCTAAATATATAGAAGAATATAAACAGACAAGATAATGTTTATGTTATTTCTACTAAACTCAAATTTAACAATTGGGCCAAAGTTTACAAAATCTTAGCTATAACAGAGAATAGAACGTGTAATGATAATGAGGTTGGGAAATTTCGCAACTACCTTTTTCAATAACTAATATTTACGCAAATATCCATTTACGGAAGACAAAGCTATGTGTAGCGAATCATAATCACAATCAATACATGCGAGCGAATACGGTCACAGTACTTTTTGCTCCCTAGAAATGTTCGCAGGGAACCTCCTCATAATGCAAAAATATTTGTGCATACCATCACATCCTTTTCCATGTCAAAGTATTCCAGTCACGGGTAGGAATACTGACCGAGGCCACATTACGTAAAACCCGAAAATGGTTGAAAACGCCACATACAAACCTGGACAATACCAAGTCGACCAGGCTCAACTTCAGCCTCGTAGGAATTCCGTGGCGGACACAGCGGGAGTTCCACGAGCCTCACCTACACACCAACCCTGAGCAATTTCCTCCCTTGGTTGTGTATGGTGCCTAGAAAACTTGTCTCTTGATGCCTATTAGTATCATCCAATTTTATTCTATTTGTACAAATATTCTTTAAGTTTTGCTTCCCCACCCCCTCCACCTCCAATCTCTTACAGGTTTGAATAAGGGAAGTTGAACACAAGCAGTAACTTTTTCCCCCAAAAAGTTTTAAGATGCCATAAACTACGTTTCTAAGCTTTGTCGATAGACTAACATGGTACGAACAAAAGCCATGTTGGGTGAAACAAATATCATGAGAAACAGTGGAAATTAATCAAGGATCCGCGGGTGTTTGAAAACTTGACTTCTAGGGGTACAAATGGCTATAGGAACAGAGAATGGCGAGAGGAGGAATATAATTCCACAGCTAAACTGTTTAAGGAAAGAAGGGGGGTAACATAACGTTCAGCCCTTGAGTGGCTGATCTCCACAACACACAAATGTCTCTGGGAAGCATCATCCCATGTTTCGGGTGACAAGCTTTGGAAGCAAGGACAGGCAATTCTCTCTGTTGTGTTACCGACTACGAGCTAGTAGAGCAGAGGCGGGGGGAGGGAATTGAGAGAGAGAGAGAGAGAGAGAGAGAGAGAGAGAGAGAGAGAGAGAGAGAGAGAGAGAGAGAGAGAGAGAGAGAGAGAGAGAGAGAGAGAGAGAGAGAAGCCTAGTCGCTTCCAGAAACGTCGTTCGTTCGCGGAGCAGAAAGGTAGCGTAAAGAATAGTCATTACAAGCGATCACAATTTTACTGTTATATCTTGTAGTTGAATCATCATTATATTCCAGTGGCAGGGAAATAAACACTTTCTAACACACACTACCACAAGAAAACTGTGTATGTTAGGACTTGAGAATAATATGGCTTCATTTATCTAACGTCTCAAAAAAATCCTTACCCTACCGTAACTTTAATAAAAAAATGCATAATGTTTTTCGAGTTTTCAACCGGGGATGTTTGTAGAGAGTTCTGGAAGCGATCTTCCCCTGGTAAGTGTAGTCTTTCCCAATGTATTTCATAATACGTAAAGAATTCGTTTTCCCAACGGAAACATGATTTATCTTGTAATTTGGAAAGTTATCAATAATAGTTCTATCCAGGCAAATCATACAATAACATTTTGTAATACAGTTCAATGGTATGTTACTATATCTTAAACCAAGATAATTTAAAATATGTATTGTTCTCCCCCATGCAAATATGATTCAGGCTATAACTTGGAGCGTCAGCAGTAATAATTTTGTCTAAATGAACTGTGCAATAACACTTTGTAATATAATACACAATAACATGCTAATACATCATAAACTATGATAAAAATAATGTGCATTGTGCTTCATCCACGTATTTGTGATAAAAAGATTGTCATAATCACATGAAAGGACAACCAACACTATATTCCTACTGAGTAAATCATGGTCTGATTTCGGCCATGAACAAAGACGAACGATCAATGGAGGAATATGATAGTAAAAATGAAAAATAATCAAAGTACTATTGCCTCAGAGGGGATTGCAGGGGAGGAAGTTGCTTCTTACCTAAGTCTGCCGTGCGATGGTTCCGTTCTCTGAGGCGACGGGGTGGCCAGACAAAGGCAGCCACCATGGAAAGTGAGAACTTGGCAGGGGACTCCATGGCGCCTTCGAACCTCCCGCCCAACGCCATGCATTTCTAAACTAAGTAATACATCCGCTTTAAAATCAATTTATTTCGAGAAATACAATACATGAGACCTAGTCATAAACAAATATTGGGTTGTATGAATTAAAACAATCAGTTGTTTCTTGAATGGATTGTAATTTTATAGATTAAGTCAGTGTTCATTTGGAAGTAAGTAAACAAATTTGTTTGTTTCAAAAGTGAGGATGGAAAATAGTGATGAACCTTCTAATAACAACTCGGACACAAAAGAGGATAGTGAGGAGGGCACAACAAACACCTCTGGGACTAAACCAAAGGTGAAATTTGAAGGTAAGTGTCTGAAGCGCTTCGAAATATGAGTGAGATAAGTGAGGATGTGAGGGTGGCTCACCCATCGTGACTCATGACACCTGTTAACCGTACTCACGAACATGCTGAACCAACAACTATTTCCCATTTTCCCACGCCTTCAGCTACATAACTGAACCTTTCCCTGCCGAGGGTAGTCATTAGAGCGGTAAAGAAGAGGAATACATCACGATAAAGATGTTATTTGTGTATTTCGAGAACTGTATTGACCTTGCATTCCGAGAACTTTAGGAGATGCTGTGATGACGGAATATTATTAACTTCTTTCATCATAGTTTCATCTGTTCTATGGTCACCAGTACGACTTTCCCACATTATTACGAATGTCTTAAGAAAATTATTTTTTATTATTTTTGGTGAATGAATAATACAATTATTGAGAGAATACTTGGTTTATCTCTGTCGTAATATTTTTCATAGTTTTGGACATATTTATATAGTGATAACTTTTGTACATTGAATGATGAAGGTATTATACACTGATAGAGCGCTTGGTATCTGTCAAATGCTTAGGAAGAATGTTTGACCTAGTTAGAAAAATATTTTCATGCCTAACTTTAAGTGTATAGATATTGTGGCTGGCAGAAGACATATATCTTACCATTCATGTATGCAAGAAGAAAATATTGAAAATCATTGTCTTCAACATTTTACAATGGTTGCTCCAGCATTAACAGTAATTATAAGAGTTATAATACTGATATGAATTTTTTTTGAGATCATCATTAAATACATGTTGGTGTCCATCATTGAGAGGCATTTAGTCAAAGAGAAATGAAAGAACATATTCTTTAAGTGAAATAAATGCAAATTTCTGCTATGATTCATTATCTCTTGTTGCCAAATGCATACTTTATGTCGAACCTGCTCTTTTTGTTTATCGTCATGAAAAATGCTTCATTGGTTTCATATTTTCCAACTTTACTCATGTTTGATTTGTTGTGTAAACATCTTAGTCTATTTATCATATATTTCCCCAGTTGCATATTTCCTTCTCATGTTTGATTCCATATTGTTAACCTTTATAAGTCATGTATGATCGTAACATTTTTTGAATTATGTGGACTAAAATTTTCAAGATTAATTACAGTTTTTGTCATACTTGTTTGAAAGATTTACAAAAGGATAAGCTTTTCATGGTTAGATAAAAAATACTGTTGTAGTACTGATTGTATGGGAATATATGTATGTCAAATAATTTCCACTTTGGAAGGGAATGTGAAATGCCATACCTTTAAATGAAGCCCTGTGGTTCGAGTGTTGTATTTCATTCTGGCACTTGCCAGTTTTAGTTTACTATGGTGCATATTTTATTTATGAGCGATTTTTGCAACACTAGTGCCTTACATTATGAATCTTAGTGTTGGCTCTGTTACTAAAATTCTACGGAGGAGGACTTCTACGCATCTTACTTTCATTTAAATAAAAGAGAATGAACAAAGATGACTTTGTGATGTTGGTGATGTTGAGGGAATAATGAAAATTGTGACTTTGAAGAGTTATCATAAAAACTTGTTGGCAGAATTACAGTATTGTACCTTATTTGAAAAACAGATTTATGTTCTTGATAGTAATCACTAAGCACACAACTCATGTAGTAGTAACTATGACCTACCTTTTAGGTTCTAAGTTGAAGCACTTGTTTGTGAAGATACATGGTGTAAATGAAATATTTTGTTTCATGTCATGCTGTTGTGTTATGTATAATGCTTCAATGAAGCAGTTTTTCCTTACTGCAGAATCAACATTCTGTTATTTAATGAATAGTAATCACTCAAAGATGTAACTTTAAAGTGAAGTGAAATAATCTCGTAAGTAGTATTGCTCCGTTTCAGGTGTTCATATGATCTAGGTATGGTTCTGTGGATATTGAATTTGTTATATTTGCCATGATGATATCTAATGTTTATGTTATCCTAAAAAAATCTCTCGTAAGTCTTTGTAGTGCGTCCAGCTTATATGTTATATTGCTGCTATTTGTGCATATGAATAGCAGTTAGTATTGGTCATTTACCTGCTTAAGTATAAATTATTGCAATCCATAGTAGAAGCCAAATGTTTTCATAGTATATGTACTGTATCAGAATCAGATATTTATAGATTGATGTGATCAGAAACTACCCTTTTGTTTGTTGTTGCTGTTGTACCTGTTGATTGGTCGGTACAAAATTCATACTTCCATTTTTATTGTGAATGTACTAATACTAGTGTGTTTCTCATTGCTTGAAAAATTGAAGTAGGACCTGGACAGTGAAATAATTTGCATTGAAACAACGTTTGACTTTTTTAGAAGTGAAACATTTCATGTACAAACAAACAAACTGACTTTTCAGTCACTGAAAACAAGGAGCTGTATTTTGCATAAGGTTTTTACACAACTGCAAAACTTTTATGATTGTATTATGGTATGGCAGTGTCATCATCATTGTCATTATTGTCTCATTGTCTGTTGTCAGTACACAATTGGTTTCCATGTTTTAACTCTCGTTTCTATTGAATTTTATAAAGTTTTAGTACAATGAGTGATGCCCAGCCTCAGCTTTGGGGATTGATGCTCTTACTGTTTCAGAAAAAATGGCCAATTTTCAAAGTTGATCATAAGTAAGGCTGTAATATTTATGAATCATAATGGAACTTAGAAGTGAATGTTGGTAATTATAAAGATCGTAGCCATAGATGATAAGAAGTAAAGTATAAAAAGGGCGACCAATTTCCAAATATGCAGACAGCTAAGGTTGGAATACTGTATATTGTGATTTGTAGCTTAAGTTGTATTTTGCTCCTATTAATAAAGCTTTTTTTCATTAAACTAGATTAGAGAATGTTTTTTATGATATGTTCCCTGTCTTTGAATTTTTGAGCTTTTGAGCTCTTAGGTTCTTAAAAGAGATATGAATGAATGAAGATTAACGTGCTTTTGTGTAAAACATATTTGGTTAAAAACTTGAATACTGTGTTTCATAACTATGTGAAGTATGTTGTTTACATGAAAAGTAAGCAGTATGAAGAAACATTCTTCAGTTTTGAGAGTCAGGGTTACATTTTTTGTGACAGTCTCAGTCAAATATTTGGTTAAATTTCCAACTTTTAGTATTACCTTCAGAGTGTAAGTGAGGAAAGAAGAGTCCAGATAAGTGAGGGAAGAAAAGTCCAGAACAGTGGCAGAAATGTGATGCCTGTTCGTAGGTTTTAGACTCTACTTTAAAGAATTTTGGTGAGATTAGATAATACATCAGTACATTTTCGTTATGTTTTACTGAAATTTTTAAGGAAACCAAATTTTGGTAAGGATGATTTTTCCTGTACTAATGGGGATGGTTGAAGGCTGTCCCACTTCTTTTGATTTTAAGTATAGTGTGAGCACTTTAGCTAATGTTATGGGATTTGCAGTTGGACCAGTAATCTTCTTACTTGTTCTATTATTTGTGTTATTTACAAGACATGCATTGCCACTTGGTTATTTACCTTGTGGGCAGTAGACTGCAACTGAAAATAGATTGGTGATTCCTGCTTTAACATACCATTACCTCCATTTGTCCCTTCCATGCATTTGTAGTTATTTGTTAAAAAGAATTGTATTTTCTCTTCTGTTTGTTTGCTTTGTTTATTTTATTTGCATGTTATATTTCAGTCACTATTATTTTAGGTGTTGGGTTGTATCACCAAATTGTTTATGTGACTCCAGAGTAGTTCATGTGAAAAGTTGTTAGATGATTGAAAGGTTTATATTCTTTTAAGAAACAAGCATAAGAAAGCTTTTTGTTGTTAATTAATGCACCTGTAATGAACATTTTGTATTTACAATGAGCTTGAAATAGGCAGATACAGGACATGAACAATACAGGTGAGCAATGATAGAATACATTTAGATCATTACAATATAATGAAAGTAGTACACATACAATGAACAATAAACTTATTGCAAACTGAACCCTGAATAACCTAGTATTTGAGGTGAATTCAGGCTAAATTTTGATAGTAAAAAAGAAAATAATTTTACAGATATCTGCACATTTATGTGTCCTTTTGTCCAAAATTAATTTAATACTCATGTTCTTAACAGATGCCTCAAGAACAAAACCCTGTATTACAGTAACGTTCACAGTTTGCTCATTAACACATTCACACATACATTTGTGTTGCCTCGTACATTAACCTACACGTGCTATTCTGTAACTTTACACATACACCCCAGCATACAGCCAGATATAATTTCTGTTTATGTGTTACTGGGAAAGAGTTTTACACTTGCATTGGCCCTTCTCTTAACCTTGTATATACATAACCATGTCTTTAACATGCACAAAAAAAAAACTAGCTTTTGCCAGGTACCAATGTAATTGTATGTGTTTATTTTGTTTTTCTCGGATGATTGTCTTTTTTTTTCTTTTGTGTGTGTGTGTGTGTGTGTGTGTGTGTGTGTGTGTGTGTGTGTATGTGTGTGTGTGTGTGTGTATGTGTGTGTGTGTGTGTGTGTGTGTGTGTGTGTGTGTGTGTGTGTATGTGTGTGTGTGTGTGTGTGTGTGTATATGTGTGTGTGTGTGTGTGTGTGTGTGTGTGTGTGTGTGTGTGTGACTTTGTAAGATGTACCTTTTGTATTTCATTTGCAAGTTTTTCTTTTCAATGTTTTTACAGATTATCAAATTGAACAGTTGCATCTTTGGATGTGTTATGAGTTATGATATTATTAAATGAGTGTGGTTAGCTGTCAAGGGAAGTTCGCATCTTAGGTTTATTTATAACAGTAAGCTAGAGTGACTCAGGGTTGGTGTGGTTGGAACTGGACCTTGGCAGCAGGTTTCACAGGATTTTTTTTCTATCTTTGCTTTTTTTTTATCCCTTAGGAATGCATGGTATGACATTTGGGTTTATGAATATAAAAGAATTGTTATGAATATAAAACAATTGTGCATGAGCTCAATTTGGCTTGTGAAATAACAGAAATATTTCAAATTACTTATTCACATATTTGTATGCATTCCATGTTATACTTTGCAATTGTAATTTTGTAATTTAAGAAATTCAAAGTTGCAAAAGTTAGACTTAACTGTATTTCACAGTGAAATTATGGATTTTTTGCTCATCTTTAGTATTGATTGAAATGCGTATAAATAGCAAATATAAACTGAAACAGTCATTATAGATTTTGAGTATGAAGTATATCATTTACATGTCCTAAGTTTAGCATGAACTTACTCACTTGGCAGTCAGCCTCAGTACCCCGGTGAGACTAGAAGCACTTGCACATGGTTCAACATGAAAAAGTGAAAGGTGAACAAGTAATTCTTTGAGTTTATTCAGTTATGTATATTCCTGTAGAATTTTATTTTTGTGGTATAATATGCCATTGATATACATGTGATTATTGCTTTTTTTTGTGTATGTGTGTGACTTTATGTGTAATTATTGATTTTACGTCTCTGAAACTGTTATTACACTGAAATAAATATGATTGGTAGGTGATTAAGTGGTTAACAGTACAGTTTATATGCTTTTGCTAAACTTGAGGAAAATGCACCATATGATGTCAGAGATATTCCATACACCAACTTGACTTATCTGTCAGTCTTTTCATTCACTGATTTCTTCTTGGTATATCACCATGGAATATGCACATGCTGAGCAGACTGTCAGTGGAAACAGAAATGACTTGAAGAAGCATAGGCTATGTAATTTTGTACCTTTAATCCTGTTATTAACATGTTTATAGGTACTGGATAATGGCTGAAAACTAACAGTAAAGAAATATGACTAGAAAAACTTTAGCCAAGTCTTGCATGATACACTTGGGTAATTATGTAATTTGTTGAGATTGTGTTGGTTGACTGTGTCAATGAGGTCAGAGTAAATGATGCAGGTTACTGAAATGTGTGACCCTGAGTGCCACCGGAAGGTGTTGAAGGTATGAAGATAACAGTGGCTGTGATGGTGATGGTGATGCAAGGGTGAGGGGAGGGAGATGGCTGGAGGGTGATGGTTGTGTTTGTCATATATTTTGTTGATGAAGAAGATGGGAATGCAGACTAGATGAATAGCATGAAGTTGACAGATATTTCTACAAGAGAGTGAAGATGGTTGGGTAGATAGTGTAGAATGTAAGATGATATGAAGAACAAGAAGGGTGGGTGGAAGAAGATAGCATACCATTCTCTAGACTTGGCTATAGATACTCGTGATGATGACATGGAGAACAGAAGATGATGTACAGACTTTTGTTCATGGAATGAAGAGGCTGATAGTGATGTTATTAAGGTCGGAGATAGACAGTTCTCTTTAGATAAAGATGGTGATGGTATAGAGGACAGAGATGACTTCAAATGGAAGATGGTACTGTAATATGTTTTATGGAATGAATAGATAATGAAAATGTTTAGGCGTATCTTATAAAAAAAGGTGTGGTTAGATAGATCTTGTATATGAGGTAGAGATTACTATAGTAGTAATGATGCCAGGAAAAAAGAGGGATGATGTTGGTAATTAGGCAAAGAACAAGTATTTATTGATGTGAATGTTACAGACAGATGATGGTTATAGTGAAGATGATAGGTTTAAATCCTCGGTGAAGGTTAAGTTGATTTTGTTTGGGAATCAGCAGTAGCAAAGCTGAGTGTTGAGGGCATGAGCAACGGTTGAGTGTCAAGTTTATGAGAGTCGCGGGGTAATGTTAGTGGCAGAGATAATGAAGAGGGTGCAACCAAGATAGTGATGATTATCACAGTGATAATGGACCAAGGAAAGGCAGCATAAAATAGAGAGTGACGGTAATGGTGAATTGACCAAGGAGAAGTAGCTTAAAGGTAGTAAGTGATGGTGAAGGTGGTGCTGGAGAGAGTATGATGATGATTGTGATGGTGAAGATGGTGGTAGAGAGTGCGGTGATATAGCGATGGTGAAGGTGGTTCTGGAAAGAGTATGGTAATGATAGTGATGGTTAAGATTGTGTTAGAGAGAGTGTGATGGTGAAAGTGATGATGAAGATCATGCTGGAGAGAATATGATAGTGATGGTAAAGATATTGCTAGAGTGAGTGTGATTATGAAGTAAGTGATAGAAAGAGTATGATGATAAAGATCATGCTGGAGAGAATATGACAATCATTGTGACATTGAAGTTGGTGATGGAGAGAGTATGGTAGAGAGAGCAGGGGCAAGAAAATTGACAGCACCTTGACTAGGCTCCTAGTGTGGCAGGAGCGGAAGGTGATGTTATTGTCTGGCCCTCATTATCTGCTAGGATGATGAGACATGTGATGATGACGGTAATACCCGGAGTGACAAGCAGGGGCTTCCCCCACCTCATCGTCCTTCGCTTCACCAACTTATTATCATCCTGCACCTTATCCTATCATCCTTTCACCTCATCTCTTCCCTTAACGTCCATTCATCTAATCCACAACCCTGTCATCCACCTTCGCCTCATCCAACCCTTTCTTCACTCTGTCTGTCTAGTGCACGGCCCAGTCTGTCTAGTGCACGGCCCATCCATCACCTCCCATCACTTCCCTTCTGTAGTGTGCGCCTTCGCAGCATCCATCTCCAGCTCATCCAGTCCATTTACTATCCGACTCAGGCCACATATTCTCATATCTCAGTCTCCTGTTCCTTCTTACCACTATCCACAAACCTTTACCGCTTCCTCATCATCTCCATCACATTCATCATCTTCTCCATCACATTCTTCAGCTTCTCCGTCACATCCATCATCATCTTCATCTCCACCTCCACCATCGTTCTCCATCACAAGATGGCACAATAGTGTGGGGGGGGGGGGGGTAACTGAAGCTGCCAAGTGTTGCAGTGTTTTACTTTCGAAGTTTTGGGAAATATACATTTTTATGTGTGTGTATCTTGTGGGGGAACTTGTTGGCCGTCTTTTGTATAAAGTTTCGGTGGAATTTTGAGTTTGTGTTTTTGTAGGGAAGTTGTGGCTTGTTCTGTATAGTGTATTTGTGGTTTGTTTTGTTTTTGGGCTACAGCTTAAGAGACCTTTTGAGATCTTTTAACTGGTGTTTATGGTTAGCTTGCATAGTTTTGTACCGGATTTTTGGTGGATATTTATTATTGAGAGAGAGAGAGAGAGAGAGAGAGAGAGAGAGAGAGAGAGAGAGAGAGAGAGAGAGAGAGAGAGAGAGAGAGCAGTCACATCGCATATCACAGTTCCATGTGCGAGGAACCTTTGACGGGCAGCATATCGTATAAGGATACGAGCAGGTGTTACCGGTCACTTTCTGATGACAGAACCGGTATATTGTGTGTGTGTGTGTGTGTGTGTGTGTGTGTGTGTGTGATCATCTGAAATTGTTACTCACCTTGAAAATATTGTGTGACATTACTGAGTTAGACAGAGGTCCCTTGAGGAATGGACGGGTGGGCGTGTTGAGGTCTTCGAATGACGGGTCCTGAGTGTCGGTTGGGCGTGTGTTGAAGTCCCTGAGTAACAGGCGGGCGTGTGTTGAGGTCCCTGAGTAACGGGATGACATATGTCAAAGTCCCTGAGTGACGGTTGGACGTGTGCTGAGGTCCCTGAGTGACGGGTGGACGTGTGTAAAGGCGAGAGTGTTGGGTGAGCATATATTGGGTTCCTAAAATCAGCTTCGGGTGAGTTCCCCTAAGCTGTGGCGGACGAGCGTGTGTTTAGGTTCCTGGGTGAAGGTGAGAGTGAGAGTTACGGGTTGGCGTGTGTGTGTGTGTGTGTGTGTGTGTGTGTGTGTTGAGGTCCCCCGGGTTATTATGAAGGAGTTCCCTGCCAGCGGTGGTCCCCGGCGTTGCAACGCCAGTCGTTCATCTGCTTCCGTCTTGTGCGCTGCTCACGGTAACTGGCTCTGAACCCCAGCCCCGAGTCGTCATGGCCCTTGGGGTTGTTGTGAGGTTACTGGCTCGCCTTGCCGTGGGGTTAACCCTCTATCAGGGCTCACACAGGTGCCAGCAGCGCTCTAGGGTTAAACCTAGGGATTAGGGTTGAGCCTAACTGACTAGGGTTGAGCCTAGTTGACTTGGGTTGAGCACAGGAAGACTAGGGTTGAGCCCCCAAAAGACTGAGGTTGAAGGTAGCAGTCTGGGATTGAGCCCAGGTGACTGGGGTTGAGCTTAGGGGTATTGAGGTTGAGCCTAGGAAGACGGGTTGAGCCTAGGAAGACGGGTTGAGCCTAGGAAGACTGGGATTGAGCCTAGGAAGACTGGGGTTGAGCATAGGAAGACTGGGGTTGAGCCTTGTGGATTGGGGTTGAGCCTTGTGGACTGGGGTTGAGCCAAGTGGATTGTGAAGTGATTGGTGACGTGACACAGATACCGTGCGTCGTTGTGTTGTGATATTTTCGTGTTTGTGTCCACGGGTTTACGATGCGCTCGCTGAAGCCCAGGATGATGTAGTTGTGACTGGTGTTATAAGAGACACGGAAACGAAGAGGTCCGAAGTGGTAGGAATGTGTTGTTAAGGTCTAGAATCGTGATTTTGAAAGGCACCACGTGATGTACTGTAAAACCTGTGTCAAGGATGTGCGAGTACTGTAGAACTCTTGTGTGATCTTCGGTAGAAAGTTGAGGATTGGTGACAAGATCATGCGGATAATGATTCGTGAGAAGTGAGCGATTGGTGAGGAATATTTTCAAGAACACGGGGTTGTTGTACCGTTGGGAAGAAGGTGGTTGTTAAGTGCTGGTGGGGCTAGATGGTTAGGGGGGGTGTGGGTGGGCGTGGGAATCTCAACAAGTGATGAGTTACTCTTAGAAGGAAGTTCTGTGGGATAGTTCATACTGTGTCACCCGCCATCTGTTATGATAGACAAGGTATCAGGTGGATGCGCTGATAGCCTAGTTGGCCTGTGTGTGTGTGTGTGTGTGTGTGTGTGTGTGTGTGTACGTAAAACCGTGGGTAGGGAAGAAAGAACACGGGAGAAAGCGCCTCTGGTGCCGTTCCGATTACACGCGTGTGATGAGGAGTTCACTGATAGTAGGCCACCATCGTTCGTGTGGGTCGACGGGACACCTGATCAAGCTACGTTTGCGACAGGAGGTGAGTCGCGACGCGAAAACACTTCCAACGAAAACGGATGCTTCACCGACCTGACGACTCGTATATGGCGTCAGGCCAGGGTGCGTCGAGTGCTGTCACTCGAGGAGGAGGAGGAGGACGTCAGGAGGGACGTGACGAGGCATTCGTGGAGTACATCGCCGTGTGAGTTGATGGCTTGGTGGATAAGGCTTGTAAGGGAGGCTCATCTCTGCTGCGGTGCAGCGGGATCTTCGCCTTAACAACAGGAAGTGCCTGGCTAGAAATCTGATCTGAGATTTGTCGCAAGGGTGACCATGGGCAAGATTCTGGGCCAGCTGATACTCGCCCCACACAACCTTGCACTCGCTGGTCTACGCTCCAATTAATTTATATATACATATATATATATATATATATATATATATATATATATATATATATATATATATATATATATATATAACAGGAGGAACTGTGGTAACAAAGGTAGAATCGAGGCGAAATAGAGAGCGTTTATTTTGAAGTAAATTGCGGGTTATTTACGACTGGTGTGTTGCTCTCCTCCTCTCACAAGCGCAAGAATGACCAAAAAAGAATTTCGCGGGCCGGAGTAAAGTAGCCGTTGAGTGGCGCGAAAATTTCGCCAAGTGTGGTGATTGGCGAGATCGAGATCGCCTGGAGGAGGATGGTCCTTGGTGATTGGCGAGGAAACATCGCCAGGAGGAGGAAGATAATAAAGTTGTTAGATAAACTTGAGGAAGGTGTTTGATATGGGCGTGATGACTCAGGCCAACCTGGGGCGTGGGCGGATGTGGGTGATGGTGCGGGCGGGGCCCAGCAGCCACGCCCACTCGCGGGTTCTGTACGCCCAGCTGGTGCCGCCCCCGCCCCCACGCCCCCGCCACCACGCCCATCAGCGCTACTACCCACGCATCATCTCCACCTTCCATCAGTTCTACCCAGGTGAGCAGAAGTTAAGATTACTTTTGAGGATTACTTCTACAACTACTTGTAGAATTACTTTTGACATTGAATGTAATCACTGAGATTACTTTGGATTACTTCTGGAATTACCTGTAGGATTATTTCTAGGGTTACCATTGGTCACTTGTGGGGTTACCTATTCATTTTTTAGGATTACATATGTAATTACGTTTAGAAATAGCTCTGTGGTTACTTTTAGGGTTACGTCGAATTACACTTGGGATTACCACAGGGAGAAGTTATAATGTCACATCCATCATTGCTTCTGGGTTTACCTTTGTGATTACGTCTGCAGTTACCTCGCAATACTTGTGTAATTACGTTTTGGGATTACTCCTGGGAAATGCTGTAGAGTTACCACGAAGATTTACTCCTAAACTTGAGTATGAGGATATATATATATATATATATATATATATATATATATATATATATATATATATATATATATATATATATATATATTATTTTCTATGTCCCCAGGGTATATATTAGTTGGTGTCCAGTATAGATGTAGTGTTAGTTCTGTCTCCTCATTGTAGATAACAAACAGTCTTTGTTCTGGCTTACGTCACGTGAAAGTTGGGTTTAGAAAAAAAAGAAATGGCATTTGCATATCATTATATGGCATCTTTCCCTTTTTTTCCTAAATGTAATTTTGTATTTTTATGTAGTATCCTGTAGGATGGGTCAGGTGGTGGAGAGGTGTGGGGTAGATAGATGTGTGTGGAGGATGGTTGACGTGGTGGATAGGTAGATTGAGGATATGGTATACGGAGGTAATGTATGGGAACGTACGGTGTAATGGTATGTATTTATTAAACAAACTAAAAAAAACCCCCATTAAACTGGTAAGATTGGTTTATACAGTTAGGTCTCAGGTCATTATCTTTCTCTCAGGTCATTACGTGACCCTGACCCAATTTGACTCGTAGCATCCGTGTTCCTCTTCCGATGGTCTTATGTAGCGTTTGCCTCTATGATAATGATAATAATTATAATGTTTTATTGAGTAAAAGTGAAGCCAAAGGCTAAAATTTTACAAATGACATGCAATAAAGACACCTGGGTGGGAACAAGATGAGAGTGGGGGTTTCAAAATGTTCCCAGTGGTTAATATGGGGATGATGTTGTGGTGGTCTGTACGCGCTGGAGGTAGTAGACTCGATGCGGCTATGGTGCCGAACTTCAACTTGGGGACGAGGGATCTCAAGTGCTGGCAGGAAGTGACGGTGGCGGGTGTGGTGCAGTAGCTTCCAAACCATTGGACTGGGGGTCCGGATGATGACTGGATGAGGTATGAGGTTACGCATGTGTCTTGGGCGCCTCTCGGTGATGAGATATGAGGTTACGCATGTGTCTTGGGCGCCTCTCGGTGATGAGATATGAGGTTCCGCGTGTGTCTTGGGCGCCTCTCGATGATGAGATATGAGGTTACGCATGTGTCTTGGGCGCCTCTCGATGATGAGATATGAGGTTACGCGTGTGTCTTGGGCGCCTCTCGGTGATGAGATATGAGGTTACGCGTGTGTCTTGGACGCCTCTCGATGGGTGGTATAGAGAGGGACCCAGGACGATCGTGCGAGACCTTTCCTACGCCTGGTCAAGTTGTCCCTCTGGTGTGGCGGGATGGGAGGAGGAAGACGGGCGGCGGGGGTAGGGCATGGGTGAGTTTGGGAAGAATGAAAGTCGTGTGGACATTCTCGAGTTAAGACGCCGCTCCAGTTTCCCCTCAGCTAAGGTTCCTAGGCCGGGGGACCAGTTGCTACCGAAACTTCAGAGAAAGTTATATTCTCTCTCGCGTGTTTTATTGGAAAGTTTTGACATTCCTGTTAAATCTCCAAGTTTGATTTAATGTGGCGCAGTGGGGTTTTTTTTTTTTTTTTTTGTTGGAATTGGACGCGTCTTGTGGTGGTGTTGATATTGTTTCTTGTGTTAGCATGGCAATAATGTTGGCAGAGCCTAGCGTTGATGTTGGCAGTGCCTGGCGTTGATGTTGGCAGTGTCCTGTTTCTCAACAGGGTCTTTGATGTTGGCAGTGTCTGGTGTTCGAACCTGGCGTTGATGTTGGCAGTGCCTGGTGCTGATGTTGGCAGTGCCCTGGCGTTGATGTTGGCAGTGCCCTGGCTTGGCAGTGCCCTGGCGTTGATGTTGGCAGTGCCTGGTGCTGATGTTGGCAGTGCCCTGGCGTTGATGTTGGCAGTGCCTGACGTTGATGTTGGCAGTGCCCTGGCGTTGATGTTGGCAGTGCCCTGGCGTCGATGTCGGACGTCCCTGGTGCGCTAGTTTGACCTTGATGTTGGAAGCGCACGGTTCTTCAACTTGCCGTTGATGCTGGTAGGTCAGAGGTCAGGCCCGATTACACCCAAGGGGTCGTACGACAAAGGTCGTATCGTCTCGCTCGAGGGGGGGTGGAGGTCGTACTTTCGTGCTCAAGGGGCGAGACATTGACGCCTGCGTCAAGAATTTGATTGTGTAGCTTGTCATGTGGCGTGGTGATTATGTCGCTTGTTAAGTTAGGCAACAGTTAACCGCGGTATAACTGTTCGTTGTGGGATGTGCAGAAGGAGGGGTGGGTGTTGGTGACATTGCTCTAGGGGGGGGGGGGGAAGTGGAGGGTTGTGACAGGGTTTGTGGAGGGCAGTGACGACGGGTGGTGGTTGTGGGGTGTAGTAATGGGATGTGGATGTTCGCCCTACGAGGGTTGTGGAGCTCAGGGCCAGAGGGTTGTGGAGCGCAGTGCCAGAGGGTTGTGGAGCGCAGTGCCAGAGGGTTGTGGAGCGCAGGGCCAGAGGGTTGTGGGGCGCCGTGCCAGAGGGTTGTGGAGCGCAGGGCCGGAGGGTTGTGGGGCGCAATGCCAGTGTTGTGGAGCGCAGTGCCAGAGTGTTGTGGAGCGCAGTGCGAGGGTTGTGGAGTGCAGTGCCAGAGGGTTGTGGAGCGCAGGGCCAGAGGGTTGTGGAGCGCAGGGCCAGAGGGTTGTGGAGCGCAGGGCCAGAGGGTTGTGGAGCTCAGTGCCCTTTGGAAAATCATACAGTGTCCCAGTACTGCAACCTCGCATGGTAGGAGTGTAGTGAACGGGGAGGATGAGGAATACAGTGAAAGTGACGTGCGGTGATGACATCAGCAGTGATCATCATGACAGATGTAGGGTGGGTGGAGGAGGAGGAGGGGGGGATCATCTGGGTCATGGGACTGGGGGGAGGGAGGGAGGTGGAGGGAGGTGGAGGGAGGGAGGTGGAGGGAGGTTTGGTAATAATGCCAGTCAGTCAGTCAGTCAGCTGATGTTTGTTATGGTTGATTCTCACCACCCAGGAATTTGAATTCAGAGAGAGAGAGAGAGAGAGAGAGAGAGAGAGAGAGAGAGAGAGAGAGAGAGAGAGAGAGAGAGAGATTCACGTACTCTCTCTCTCTCTCTCTCTCAGATTTGTATGTTAGTGATGAATACTTGGGAAATGTGATAGACAGAGAGTTTGGCTCCAATTTAGGCTTGTCTTTTTTTTTATGTCATCACATGATTACGGTTTTTGCTTTGATATAACCATGGGGTCATGGAAGAGTCATAATAACCATGGGTTATTAGAGGGTCACAACTATGGGTCATGGAAGGGTCATAACCATGGGTTATTAAAGGGTCACAACAATGGGTCATGGAAGGGTCATAACCATGGGTTATTAGAGGGTCACAGCCATGGGTCATGGAAGGGTCACAGCCATGGGTCATGGAAGGTCGTAACCCTGCCACATAACAGGACCTGCCATGGTTAACTGTGGGTACATTAAACCTGTCAGACTTCCGGATCATCCGCATCAACGTGACCGTTTGACCTCAGCCCTACCTGCCCTCAGGTTAGGCAGGGTGTGGGTTGTCGGGGGTCGGGTGCGGTGCTCGGCGGTGTAGCTAGGCTGGCTGTCGCTGGGGGCAAGAGAGGACGCGCCCCTGCAGGGGGGAGGACACAGTGGTGTGAGGATTCCTCACTTGGAATCGTGTGCTTTTGTCCACGCTCATTCATCAGGTCATGCGGTGAGGTGTGGGGCAAGACATTTCTCGTCGCTGGGCAGACTCAGGTGTGTGTGTGTGTGTGTGTGAGAGAGCGAAGGGCAGGTGTATGTGGGAGCAAGAGAGAGAGGGGAGAGGGGGTGGTGGTGAACAGAGAGGGTGCAGCTGCTAATTACAAGACATCCATAAAAAAAAAGAGAGAAAAAGCCGCAGAAAGATAGAGCCAGGAGGACTTCCTCCTCCTCCTCCTCCCCGCCACCGCCACCACAACACTAACCTTTCTGAACTTCGCTTTACAGCCTTTTGACCTTGTGAACTTGCCACAGAGGCTGTTGAACTTTTTTCTCTTCTTCTTCTGTTCAGGACGCATAGAAAACGAGATATCAGTAGGGTACTTTTGTTTTTATTTCCGTTTTCCAAAGCATATGGTAGTTTAGTCTAAGAGAATAGGGCAAGGTAGACGAACTCTGTAAAGTGCAGTATAAGTTTAATTGTAAAGAAGCTCTACTTATATAGACGCTGTTATGGCTTTATTTTGATCTGCTGTTATGTGAAAATTGTTCAGACATTTGGATTACGTATCTTTAAGTTGGCGTCCTATGGATGTTGACGGTATTTGGCAAATGTGTCTGTGCGTGGTTGAATGTTGTCTGTACAAATGTCTCTTGACTATAATAGCTGGGTTATCATGAGTGTCTCTGTGGTATTGGTACTGTCTGTGCTCATTGGCTGTTAACTGTAGTGAGTTAGGTGATGAGGGTCTGTAGATCGTGAGCTGGTCTGTAGCAAGGATCTGTGTGGCAGTAGACTGTGTTGTCAGTCGACCATAGCTGGCCTGGTGTCTGTATGGCTTTAAAGCAAAATCTGTGCTGCTTTCTGTTGACCAATAGCCGGTCTGTTGTAACTTGCTGCGTGGCATGATGTCTGTCTGTGCCGTGTCTTTTGACCGTTAACTGGCCAGTAACGGCTGTTGACCCGTGACAGACAGGTTCACTGCCTGATATTGATTGTTGGCCTTTGAGATAGACGCATGCATCCGTTTTATTGACCCGATCCTGCACACCTCGTGGTCCTGGGTCAGTGCATCAGCGCAGTACTGCTTGAAGGTCAGGCTTAAACACTGATCGCATGGGGGGGACAAAGTGTATTTCAATTAGTGCAACACTGTTTGACCCTTGATGGATAGGTCAGAGGTCACGCCGTCATACCCAGGGGTCGTTCTCAATGGGTTAAGGATATATTTATTCCGGATTTGGCTCTGTATAATGTGACACACACACACACACACACACACACACACACACACACACACACACACACACACACACTTGGGCAGCAACGCACTTTTGTACACTGAGGCCCGACTTGAGGACACCTTCCCTTCACGCAAGCACACGCACTTGACGGTCGCTCTCAAACACCTATACTTCCATATACTCTCACAAGCACGCGTTATTAGCCTTTTGAATGGCTCTCTCTCCCTCCGTAGTCCTACGAAGAACAGAGAACATATAGCGGCACTGAACAAGATGATAGATCCAAAACTACCCAGTTCGTATTTAAGAAAAAAACAAAAAAACAGACGTGAGGCTCAATTTAGCGGATCCAGTCACATCCACCGACGATTAGCCAGTCATAACAGACGACCCTCACAATCATTTCCATTCACAACACAAGTGTAACTGCTCATCATCAGACTTAGGCTTCGAGGTTATATAAGAAGTAATTGCCATTAGGGATTTCATCAGTGATCATTTCGTGAAGGTAATTTACCCTAATCACAATTATGTCATTAATTGTATTAGAGTCACTGTATGCAAATGTTATTAAGTAAAAAGCACAATTTTAGACTTTCCCAAAAAATGCTTGTATAATACGGTTACTAATATGATAAGCTAAGCTGTGTTTAAACAATTGCATTTTGGTATCCTTAACTCAGTGTTTATTTAAGCTGGTTGGCTAAGATAAGCTTGTAAGATATTCGGCTGGGGTAGCCGAAAGGCCGTTCTGTTAAGCTGGGTGACCCCAGTTAAGCTTATGTTACATTATGTTCCATCTGCTGTGAGTCTGTTTGTGCGTGGTACAGATAAGCTTTGGTTACGGTAAGCTGGGCCAGCTGAGAGGCGTTGTCATAAAGTTCGTGCTGTACCGTAAACACCAATCGTACCATTGTAACAAGTGGTACACCACCAAAAGGCCGGGTACAGTGTTGTCGTACCATTCGTACTATCCTGCCAAACGCTACACGACCATAAAGCAGGTACTACTGTACCGTTGGATCACTCGGCCGACCTTCGGTATAGCAGCAACAGCGGTCGTTGGTGGAGGGGGTGTAATTGGGGGAGCGGGTTAGGTACGTAATCACCCTATGTCTCCTGGAACCACGTGACTTAATCACTGGTAACGAGGCTGACCAGCACGGCCCCCGTCGGCAGGAGAAAGTTAATGTAAATGATAGTGATTAGGGAAGCCCCGCGCTGGCTCAACACACACACACACACACACACACACACACACACACACACACACTATTGAAGTACTTCATCCTGGAGTTAAAAGCCAAGTTACAGATGAAGGTCCAAATGACGTGGGGGACAGTAGTGTAATAGAACCAAGTTAGGGTAGGACAAGTTTGTTTGCTAGGATAGACCAGGGTGCGTTAGTTAGGCTAACTAGGTTAGGTTGGGCTGTGGTATGCTAGGATAGGGTAGATTAGTTTAGGCTAGGCTATGATAGGTTAGACTAGGATAGGTTAGGTTAGGTTAGGTCGTCATGAGGCCGTCTTCCTCCACCCCTCGTCATGCAGTGAAGCGGTGTCTCTCGCTTGGGCTGCGGTGTAGAGCACCCAGCAGCTGCCTGCGCTACCTCGCTCCAGTACCTACGTACGTACCGCTTCACCCGACTCACGAGTGAACCCCCTTCCCCCTTCACCGCTGGAGGAGTCTCTTTTTTTTTTTGGTCTACCCCGTCAGCGAGGTGGTGGCTAAGGTAAAGGAGGTAACAGTTACCGGGGGTTACTTCATCGGCGTCCCGGTTACACCCCCCCACCCCCCCGCGCCCCGGTGGGACGACGGGGCGAGGACGATGAAGATGGGGGTCTGGAGAGAGAGAGAGAGAGAGAGAGAGAGAGAGAGAGAGAGAGAGAGAGAGAGAGAGAGGTGGGGGACGAGACGTAGCAGAAGCATCGTCCAAAAGGAAGACTTTTTACTTGAGGGGAAATACTTGGTCTTGTGTGTGTGTGTGTGAGTCGGTTTTCATGAGGCAGGATAGAGAGAGAGAGAGAGAGAGAGAGAGAGAGAGAGAGAGAGAGAGAGAGAGAGGAGGGTGGGTTGAGTTGGCTCAGGGGAAGGAGGAAGAAGCAGCAGCAGACCAGATAATGATCCTGCAGGACGCTGGAACTGATCGCCAAGGCGTCCTTGATTACGGATCGTCTGCTCAACCATCATACACTTAACGATAGCACCAGTAATGATGATAATGATAATAATGATAATGATAACGATAATAATAATGATAATAATGATGATAATTATGATGATAATGATAATATCAGTGATAATAGTAACAATGATAATTATAATAATAATGATATCAGTGATAATAGTAATAATGATAATTATAATAATAATGATATCAGTGATAATAGTAATAATGATAATTATAATAATAATGATATCAGTGATAATAGTAATAATGATAATTATAATAATAATGATATCAGTGATAATAGTAATAATGATAATTATAATAATAATGATATCAGTGATAATAGTAATAATGATAATTATAATAATAATGATATCAGTGATAATAGTAATAATGATAATTATAATGATAAGAACAATGATGAATATAGTAATGATAATGTTCGTTTATTGAAGTGACTGTTGATGGAAGACTGGAAGTGAATGAAAACAGTTCCATCACGTGACAGTCATGTCGGCCGACTTAGCAGCACCAGTCAAGTGGTGGTATAATATCCGGCTGTGTGCACAGTTCATCCAATCAGCGTACAACTTCCTGTTAGGAGGAGTGACTGCACAGCGTCTGGTGTGCATGGACCCCCCCCCCCCCTCTCTCTCTCTCTCTCTCTCTCTCTCTCTCTCTCTCTCTCTCTCTCTCTCAGACTCCATTACCAAAAGATAACGGAGTTCTGGGATTGTTTTTTTTTGCTATTTTCTTATTACTGATTTATGTAAGTTTGTGTTTTTTCTTTTTTTGGGGGGGGGGGGAGGATTTTTGCTTCGAATCGGTAATTGTCAAATGGGAAATTCATAGATTTAGCCAAAACCTGGTGCAGAGTGCTTGTGTGTGTGTGTGTGTGTGTGGGTGGGTGGGTGGGTGGTTGGGCTTGTCGCTGACTGTGGATTCCTTAGGTCAGAGGTCAGGTCAGGGGTGATTAGGAGGTGAATAGATCAAGAATCAGGGTCTCTGTTGCAGTAGATAGAGTATTAGTATTATAATTCTAACTGGTATAAACCAGTATGTGTGTGTGTATATATATATATATATATATATATATATATATATATATATATATATATATATATATATATATAAACTTCTGTCGGTTAGATTTATAAACTTACGGGTCAAGACACAATTAGCTATGAGAGGTCAGAGTTATTAATACATTATACATTGGTAATTATTCATGTTTTTGGACTGTAATTATGTATGTTTAATGTCTCACTCGTGCACGTCTCCTGTCATAATGTCCGGATGAATACTTAACGTCTTTGATGATCAGCAAAATACACATTTATTTTTAGGTGTATTATACATCCTACAGTCTGGGTAGTCTATTCCTGGATGATTATGTGTATAGTAGAAGAGTTCCGTGTAAGCAAGGATAAAAATTCAGACGGGAATTAGCTCATGTTCGGATTATACAGTTATTTTTAGTGCGTGTCATTTTCTATGTATAGAATGAGTCTTTGATCATCCGGGATGGTAATAGGTACTGATTTTTAATTGATGAGAACATGGGAGCAGGAAAGTATATATATATATATATATATATATATATATATATATATATATATATATATATATATATATATTTTTTTTTTTTTTTATACTTTGTCGCTGTCTCCCGCGTTTGCGAGGTAGCGCAAGGAAACAGACGAAAGAAATGGCCCAACCCCCATACACACGTACATACACACGTCCACACACGCAAATATACATACCTACACAGCTTTCCATGGTTTACCCCAGACGCTTCACATGCCTTGATTCAATCCACTGACAGCACGTCAACCCCTGTATACCACATCGCTCCAATTCACTCTATTTCTTGCCCTCCTTTCACCCTCCTGCATGTTCAGGCCCCGATCACACAAAATCTTTTTCACTCCATCTTTCCACCTCCAATTTGGTCTCCCTCTTCTCCTCGTTCCCTCCACCTCCGACACATATATTCTTTTGGTCAATCTTTCCTCACTCATTCTCTCCATGTGCCCGAACCATTTCAAAACACCCTCTTCTGCTCTCTCAACCACGCTCTTTTTATTTCCACACATCTCTCTTACCCTTACGTTACTTACTCGATCAAACCACCTCACACCACACATTGTCCTCAAACATCTCATTTCCAGCACATCCATCCTCCTGCGCACAACTCTATCCATAGCCCACGCCTCGCAACCATACAACATTGTTGGAACCACTATTCCTTCAAACATACCCATTTTTGCTTTCCGAGATAATGTTCTCGACTTCCACACATTTTTCAAGGCTCCCAAAATTTTCGCCCCCTCCCCCACCCTATGATCCACTTCCGCTTCCATGGTTCCATCCGCTGACAGATCCACTCCCAGATATCTAAAACACTTCACTTCCTCCAGTTTTTCTCCATTCAAACTCACCTCCCAATTGACTTGACCCTCAACCCTACTGTACCTAATAACCTTGCTCTTATTCACATTTACTCTTAACTTTCTTCTTCCACACACTTTACCAAACTCAGTCACCAGCTTCTGCAGTTTCTCACATGAATCAGCCACCAGCGCTGTATCATCAGCGAACAACAACTATATTTACATATAGTTAGATAGATAGATAGATAGATAGATAGAGAGAGAGAGAGAGAGAGAGAGAGAGAGAGAGATGCAGGAAGAAAAATAAATGTAGATTAGTTTAATTGGGTTGATCAAGTCGATTGGTAAAATAGGACCGACTGAAGGAGAAATGGAAGGGTTCCCCCTGAAGTAAGCCGGGGGACTTCATTGAAGGCACGAGGAATGCTGCCTTCATTACCATCCTAGTTGTGGCACAGACCTGAAGGAATGGGAAGCCAGACCTCCCTCAGATCATAAGGTGCGTCTTGCGAATTCCTCGTCTCTCTGGATTTTTAATCAGTATTTTGGTTTTCTGTGACTTGCAGTATTTGGCACACAGGGACGTGTGTGTGTGTGTGTGTGTTTGTGTGTTCGAGTCTTTGGATGGTGGAGGTAGTCAGGCTGGCTGTGTGGGACCGGGGGAAGGTCACTGGGCATTCTACCGTCATACACGTTGAGAAATATATTTTGGATGGGCTTTAAAAGGTCATTTTTTTTTTTTTTTGGATGGGTCTCAAAGGTTTCACTTGACAGTGTTGGATAGATTGACCTTTGACCCTCGGAGCAAGGCGGAACGACCCTTGGGTATGCCGGTCCAGCCGTTGGACTCAGGGATCGTACCGTCGTGCTCGTGGATCACACTGACGTGCTGGAGGGTCGTCTCGTCGTGTCGTGCTCGAGTCGTGCCGCATGGTCGTTTCGTTGTCCATAAGTGTCGTTAAGGTCGTGCTCCAGGGTCGTTCCGTCGTGCCTAGGTGTCGTTCCCTAGTCGTGCCAATCCCCAAAGGAGTTGACGTTTGTGAAGGACAATGGACACCTGGTCGTCATCATCTCAGCCTGGTGGATGGAAGGTAGCTGACCGAGGGTGGAAATTCTGATGTCGTGAAAAGTCTCCCTCTCCCACTTCAACTGGCAGCTCTGGCTAACTGTGGAGGAGAGTTGGGGGACTTTATTGAATCAGGTTCGTTGACTTTATTGAGTCAGGTTCGTTGACTTTATTGAGTCAGGTTCGTTGACTTTATTGTGTCAGGTTCGTTGACTTTATTGTGTCAAGTTCGTTGACTTTATTGAGTCAGGTTCGTTGACTTTATTGGGTCAAGTTCGTTGACTTTATTGAGTCATGTTCGTTGACTGTACTGAGCCACGTTCGTTGACTTTATTGAGTAAAGTTGGATGGCTTTATTGAGTAAAGTTGGGTGATTTCATTGACTCAAGTTGTCAGCTTTATTGGATGGATTTTGATGACTGTTGAGTGAAGGCAGGTAACTTTATTCAGTGGTTAGGTGACCTTTATTAGGTGGCTCAGTTGAGTAGAGTCACGTGACTGCTTGGTTTATCTTCCTTGTTGTTAGTGATGATCGTTGTGGCGTGTGCAAAGCAAGATGGCTTTCAGTCCCGTTAATGGAAGGTGAAGGTGTGTGTGTGTGTGTGTGTGTGTGTGTGTGTGTGTGTGTGGAGGGGGTGTCGTATAGGTCGCGGCATTCACGAAGGAAGTGAATGTCCCTGAAGGCAGTGTTATGACATGCGTACAGGAGAGACATCCGCGTAAAGACGTTCGGTCAGAGCACTAGCGAGCCCAGCCTATGATGGTGGTGGTGACACGTTGATGGTGGAAGGGTGTCGTGTGACATCGCCCACCGATGATGGCATATACCACAGAAGCGTACATGAGATCACCGCCCGATGGGGGGGGGGGGGGGGCGTAAGAGAGAGAGAGAGAGAGAGAGAGAGAGAGAGAGAGAGAGAGAGAGAGAGACGCTCGACATCAACCATCGATCACATTACACAATGTGGACGTGGAGGTGGGTGATCGCCCGCGCACGCCGCCCTGCATGAAATGTGAGGGATTTAAGCCAGGCCACGGGGCCCCGGTGGTGGGGCCTCCGACCCCGGGCAGGTAGACATTTACACACAATCCCACCGGGCGGCGCCCTCAACGCAGCCAGAGACAGACAAACACTCCCTCACCCTCACCCTCCATATTGCTCATACCTTTCCTGCCATTGTTGGGTGCTGGGGGCCTCTGGCCTGGCTACGAACAGTGTCTTCTCCTCTCCCTCCCCCTCACTGCTTGGTCGTGACGTCTACTCGTGTCCTGGTGGAAAGGCGTTTCAATCTCCGGAAAATATATTTTTTTTTGCCTGGGTGTTCATGTTGGGTTTGGTCGTGGAGGTGAAGGGCTGGGCTGGCCTCTGTTCCTTTTCGTTGTGTTTCCATTTTTGATGCTTTTCGTTCACTGTTATCGTCCACTGACAGTGGTACAACTTCGTTAAGCTAATTCGCATCTTCAGAACCCATGGTTCGATTCCCTATATGGTCGTCTTTCAGGTCAGAGGTCAGGCTGTGATGCCCAAGGGTCGTCACGTCACGATCAAAGGGTCGTACCGTGTTGCTGTAGGGTCATACTTTCGGGCTATAGGGTCGTATCGTCGTGCTCATGGGTCGTACCGTCGTGCTCAAGGGTCGCACCGTCGTGCTCAGTGGGTCGTACCTTCGTGCTCAGTGGGTCGTACCTTCGTGCTCAATGGGTCGTATCGTCGTGCTCATGGGTCGTACCGTCGTGCTCAATGGGTCGTATCGTCGCGCTCATGGTCGTACCGTCGTGCTCAACGGGTCGTACCGTCGTGCTCAACGGGTGTTAAGTATAAGATGGTGGAAGATTTCCCGTGGCTTTTGGCCGCGTTCCATATACCTGGTAACCGAGGTGCAATCAGCCACCGGAGTGGTCCTGTCCTCTTAAATTACCCCCGGGCAATTAAGAGGAGGGGTGGGTAATTAGCTACCCAGGTCGTGAGATAATAAGGCATATTACTCCGCCATTGCATCTGCCGTGCAAGGGTCATCAAGAAGGCATTATCTCTCTGTCATTGCGACTCATATGTTACCTTCACCATATCTTTAATCATGACTTGTCTTTATTATATGACCATCATGACTTTACCAATAATATATATATATATATATATATATATATATATATATATATATATATATATATATATATATATATATATATATATGTATATATATATATATATATATATATATATGTGTGTGTGTGTGTGTGAGATTTTATTTACCTTCCTCCTACACTCCCTGCCTGGCTCTGACGTTCGTAGTACTTTAACTTGAACTTTATTAGATAGGGTTTCCCTCAGATGATGGGTAAAGGCAATTTTGCCTTCCCCTGAGCTGACGAGCGCGCGCGTGCGCGCTTGCGTGTGTGTGTGTGTGTGTGTGTGTGTGTGTATGTGTGTGTGTGTGTGTGTGTGTCGATTTGCATGGGTAGCGCGCCGTGTTGCAGATTAATTTATTCATTAAAATTGGAGTTGAAAGGAAATTGGGCCTTTTAGCTGTGAGCTGGGATGGGTGGAGGAGGGAAGGGCAGCGAGCTCAGATTAATACCTTTGATGTGACGTCAGTGTAATGATGATGATGTAGTTGGCATCATGGGTGGGTGGCTAGGTCGGCTGTCCAACATTACTTCATTTTCATCTTCCGAGTTTGGTGTTGGGATTTGTGCCGTGTATATATAAATATATATAGACAAAAGATGTGCAGTTTTGAGCTGCGTGGTGAGTAGACTGTCTTCCTTGTGGTTTGTAACCGCTGGGGTAAATAGTAACGCGTGATGATTACGGGATGACGTGGTCGTTTGTTTAAATGCCTCGTGACATGTTCGAGTGTTTGATTGGTGCTTTTTTTTTCATTATTATCATTTTAAAGATCGACTCTCGGGGTGTAGCGCTTCTTGAGCAGCGGACACGATCGGTAGATGTTCGGCCCTGTGTTCATGAAGAACCTGCGTGTTCTCATGAAGAACACAGGTGACTGCTAATAGTTCACAAGCGAGACTGTATATATATATATATATATATATATATATATATATATATATATATATATATATATATATATATAATACTATAATACACTCCCTCAGTCCTCGGGCCATTTAGATTATGTATATATATATTTTATTTATTTTATTTATTATACTTTGTCGCTGTCTCCCGCGTTTGCGAGGTAGCGCAAGGAAACAGACGAAAGAAATGGCCCAACCCCCCCCCATACACATGTATATACATACGTCCACACACGCAAATATACATACCTATATATATACCTGTAGGTATATATATATATATATATATATATATATATATATATATATATATATATATATATATATATGCCCTTATAGTAATATTGATGATAATAACATTATAATCATTATCATTATTTAAGGCTGTAATGCGTAATGGCAGGAGATGAATGCACTGGGCTGGGAGGGAGGTTCCGGGGAAGTCGTTGCCTCCTCCTTCCCTCACCAGGGAAGGCGCTGAAGAAGACCCACAAGGTCCCTCAGCATCACCACCAGGATAGGTGGTTCGCTAGGCCATACCGCTAACAGGCTTTATGTGAAGACTTACGGGCATCGGTCGTGTACTTGGTCCATTACTTCCCCGTTCCCCGTAGTGGATTATGCCCTTGTTGCGACTGTGGATGGCAGGTTACTTCACAGGATGAGTTTGTTAGTCTTGATGCAGTAATTTGTAAGCTGGTTTGGAGGGGTAGTCCTCACAGATGAGGTAAATCCGTTCCACAGTTTATACGCTTGCGTTTTGATTTGTATAAGTAATTTATAAGTACAGTTGGTTGGGCATAATCTTCTATGGCATATCGTTTTAGGGATATCCTTAATCACGAAGCTTTATGGTATGTTAATGACAAAAATTTTTTGTGATGTATTATCTCTTGTACGGTTTAGGCGTATGTTTGTACTTGCGTAAAGGAAGGTTTAGGGAAATGAGATTTGTGTAGTTAGGGCTCGTACGTTTTCTCTCATTCCGCATGGTAGAAAACGTGGAGGATTTACGGAGAAATATTTCATATATAACCACTTGGGTCGTCCATGGATTGTTTAGAATTTTGTCGTTTTTTGAAGTTGTATATAGTAAAAATACTAATGAGTTTTTAATGCACATGTGTAAAGCTAACATAACTACTTTTGAAGCAATTATATCAATAGTATCAGGAATAATAACATTTGTGGAAATATCCGAGGTAATATTCTTGTCGAGCCTTGTGGACGGCAGCTGGGACTGGAAGGTTTAGGATGGCTTTTATTATTTTAGAATACATTTGAACGTAAGGAACAAGGTTTACTGAAACTAGATTATGTGTGTTATAGATTCCAAGCACGTGAATTATAGCTGTAGTTAGGAAAGCACTGAAACTTTGGAGTTGATTTAATGAAAGTTTCCACTTATTACATACTAGTGCTGGCATTATATACCAGTGTTGGTAACTATAATATACAAATATGCTATATTATACGTAATTGTAGTTAAGGGAAGTAATTATATATATATATATATATATATATATATATATATATATATATATATATATATATATATATATATATATATATATTTTTTTTTTTTTTTTTTTTTTTTTCATACGATTCGCCATTTCCCGCGTTTACGAGGTAGCGTTAAGAACAGAGGACTGGGCCTTAGACGGAAAATCCTCACCTGGCCCCCTTCTCTGTTCCCTCTTTTGGAAAAAAAAAAAAAAAAAAAACGAGAGGGGAGGATTTCCATATATATATATATATATATATATATATATATATATATATATATATATATATATATATATATATATATATATATCTTCTTTCATTCAAACTGTTCGCCATTTCCCGCATTAGCGAGGTAGCGTTAAGAACAGAGGACTGGGCCTTTGAGGGAATACCCTCACCTGGCCCAATTCTCTGTTCCTTCTTTTGGAAAATTAAAAAAAAAAAAAAACGAGAGGGGAGGATTTACAGCCCCCCGCTCCCTCCCCTTTTAGTCGCCTTTTACGACACGCAGGGAATACGTGGGAAGTATTCTTTGTCCCCTATCCTATATATATATATATACACACACACACACACACACACACACGAGTAAGTATGTATGAATGTATGTATTTGTATATATCCTCTTAGAAGCGGACACAATGTGGTAGGGAAGCCGTGTATGAGGGTCAGAGTAATTAGACACATCGAGAGTGTCAATGAGGGTAAACATGCTTGAAGTGTAATCTGGTTACGGTATGCGAGGCGTGGCCGGGTGGGTTGTGAGCGTGGCCACACACAGACACTCCTAGGGCATCACTCGGTCGCCTTGTCTGCCACAGCGCCAGCAGGAGGCTGTGTGGCAGCTTCATCCCTCCTGTCGCTGCTGGAGTCTGGGCCCTCCCCGAAGTTGCTGTGTGATACCCGCTCGGTGTCCGGCGCAGGAGGTGCCCAAGTCAGACGGTGGTGTGTTAGCGATGGTGTCTGGTGGTGGTCGGGGGCGTTTTATACTGTGTGAGGTTAGCTTGGCGTGGGCGGCAGTGGTGAACGAAGACCCAGGATATGTGACGAAGGAGGACTTACGACCCTCAGAGAATTTCCTCTTATGAGTTACGAAATTTTAGTGTATTGCGTCTGGCAGTGTAGAGCCATGGGGGCGTATGGCACCAGTCGCACAGCCGGCCGGCCGGCCTGCTGCCTCTCCCTTGATTAAGAGTATCGTACTGCAGATGCACGTACTCCAGTAAGACAGAAGAATAAGGCTGTAAGTGGCCTGCACTGAGGAGGGTAATATAATGGCACTGTTAATCATGATGAAGAGCTTGTGAACGATGGTTATGGTGGTATTTGACGGTGATTACAGCTGTGAAAATATGGTCGTGTGGTGAAGTGTAGATTGTTCACCGGTGGTGTATAGTTATGGGCTTGTTAGCAGTCTCCATGTTCTAAACGAACTTGGAAAAAAAAAAGAGAGAGAAATGCTCGCCATTATCCATATGTTTTAATGATATGTAAAGTACCCGAGTCACCGGAAATTATTTAATCCTATGTAAATGCGCTCCGATTTTGACTTATCTTTTTCATGGTAAAAATTAGAAGAAAAAAAAGAAAAAAATTGAATAACCATCAGGTTCCAACGTTGTACGAATTTCCCGAAAATCATTCAGGTCGTGGCCTGGAAGTCGATGGCTTTGACTGGAAGGTCTGGAACTGACCAGTTGTAACATGCACATCCCATCACAGACCCTCAGGCATGTTGGTCACGTGTGTGTGTGTGTGTGTGTGTGTTTGTGTGTGTGTGTGTGTGTGTGTGTGTGTGTGTGTGTGTCGTAAACTTACAGCCGAAATGTCGTACAGGAAGATAATTCCTTCCATGAAGGTCATATGTTATATCGTTCATGAAGAACAGTCACTTCTTGAGTTCGTGTGTTATATCGTTCATGAAGAACAGTCACTTCTTCAGTTCGTGTGTTATATCGTTCGTGAAGAACATTCAGTTCTTGGAGTTCGTGTGACACTACGCGAGAATTCAGTTTAAAGATTGTAACGTTGGAGACGTTTTACTTCTTTAACTTAGAAATTGAACTGACCTCAAATTGTCTTGCCTAAGCACTGACCTCCTTCGAGGCAACATCGCCTTGACCTGATGTGACCGTATTTGCCGTTAAGCTTGAATATATATATATATATATATATATATATATATATATATATATATATATATATATATATATATATATATATATAAATGGCTTGCCCTTCCATCCGAGTGTTAATTGAAATACTCAGTTCATAGTTTTATACATTTTTTCATCTGGGTCATCCCGCGCCTTGCTGGAGGATGGATGGTCGGGAATTAGATGTCAGAGGTGATAATTGTGTTTAGTAGAATATGGGTTACTCATGACAACGAAGTCTGACAAGAAGAAGAAGGAGAAGAAGAGGAAAGAAAGGAAGAAAGAAAGAAAGAAAAAAGGAAGAAGAAGAAGAAGAAGAAGAAGAAGAAGAAGAAGAAGAAGAAGAAGAAAGTATTGCCCTGGGTTGATAATGTCAAACAAGAAAGAAAGAACACGGGGCAGCATTTATGAGATAACTTTCAAAGTAATGTGAAGAATTACTTTTAGGTCTCACTCTTCAAAACTTGGTACCTGAGGGAATCTTTTCACGTTCAAGAGAAAAAAAAAAGATCGTGAGGCTTGGCTGTTCACGTGTTCTATTTTTTTTCTTCATATACAAATGAGGTAATATTTGACCCGCGTGTTTCTGTGTCTTTAGCGTCGATTGTCTGCAACAGTTTAGGAGGCTCGGCTGTGTTGTGAGGCAGGACAGGCGACTCTTAGTTGGTTGTGGAGTTTGTGTGATAATCCCCGATGATTATCAAGGTCGCTTCTCAGGATGTGAGATGCATAGATTCAGGATGCGCCTTGCCTCCGGTGGGATGCTGAAGCGCTCATCAGTGTATGTATATATATATATATATATATATATATATATACGTACTACAAGTTGCATGGTTGTGCATCAGGTAACGACTCAGCACCGAACGCAGACGTAAAGCTTGGTCGAGCTGGCTTAGAGCTGATCCCGGATGTAGAACTTAACCAAGGTAGCTAGGAACTGAACCCGGTTATGGAACTTAACCGAGGTGGCTGAGAGCTGAACCCGGATGTAGAACTTAACCACGGTGGCTGGGAACTGAACCCGGATGTAGAACTTAACCAAGGTGGCTGAGAACTGAACCCGGATGTAGAACTTAACCAAGGTGGCTGAGAACTGAACCCGGATGTAGAACTTAACCAAGATGGCTGGGAACTGAACCCAGATGTAGAACTTAACCAAGGTGGCTGGGAACTGAAGCCGGATGTAGAACTTAACCACGGTGGCTGGAAACTGAACCCTAATGTAGAACTCAAGCTGGTTGGGAACTTGATACTTAAATCAAGGTGTGGAGGCGGATAAGGACCCGGGCGTCACGGTAGTACAGCGATCCTAACTGCACGTCGTATAATCGAGCTAACAATTCCTTCTCTCCGTTACGTATAGGAGAGGACATGGCAGTTAGTTAGTCTGTACGATAAACCAATATAGGCGGAGGTAACGATAATATCAAATCAGGTATCCCCCTTCAGTTTGCCTGTATTTACATTTTGATATACGTGTGCTGGTCGTAGATATACGTGTGCTGGTCGTAGACATACGTGTGCTGGTCGTAGACATACGTGTGCTGGTCGTAGACATACGTGTGCTGGTCGTAGACATACGTGTGCTGGTCGTAGGCATACGTGTGATGGTCGTAGATATACGTGTGCTGGTCGTAGATATACGTGTGCTGGTCGTAGACATACGTGTGCTGGTCGTAGACATACGTGTGCTGGTCGTAGATATACATGCCTTTGATCATGAGCAGTTCCTGGATTTGAGTCATCATATGCCGTCACTCGTTATCGTGAAATAACACATTCGGCATGTGTTTGTCAGTTACGAGTTAATCATTGTAATATGGATCGATTGTTTGCGTTGTGTACTGCGCCTGATTAGATATCTGTGTTATCTGTTCCCGCTCCGTTGTTGATGTGTTGGTCAGGTGTTGGCCAGCTGTTGGCGGGTGATCCCCCAGTGTGGGTTATCGAGGTGCTCCTCCACGCTTCGGCCTTGGAGGACGACCTTGACTTCCAGTCAAGACATACGTTCCTGTGCGTCAGAGATCGTGCAGAATCTTCGGTGTACATCTCTCGCTTACACTTGTGTTACATATTGTTCTTATCTGTGAGTGCTTGTGAAAATATTGATAACGTTGTGATAAGAAAACGGCAGGAGGAAGAGGAGGAGGAGGAGGAGGAGGAGGGGAGGTCTTCACTATGGCTCTGAAGGACATCGAACTGGAGGCGACCTTCATTGAAATCGAGGAGGAAGAGGAGGGCACTGACCAGGTCAAGCCTCTACCGACTCCAGGTGTGTGTGTGTGTGTGTGTGTGTGTGTGTGTGTGTGTGTGTGTGTGTGTGTGTGTGTGGGTCGCTGCTGCTGCTGCAATGGCCTCACCTCACCTCTCCCACCCAGTGCCACCCACGCCTCTCTCTCTCTCTCTCTCTCTCTCTCTCTCTCTCTCTCTCTCTCTCTCTCTCTCTCTCTCTCTCTCTCTCAGCTATAGTGTAGAGGGTCGTACCACCCCCATCCCTCCCCCCCCCTTTTTTTTTTATAGTTGTAGCCAAGCATAAGCCGAGGTTTGCCCTTGTCCATCTGTCGTAGGTTCGCCCTTACTTTGTAGTGGATATACCGCTGTGTTGAAACCGTGGTTGCCCCGTTGTGCTACGTCCTGTTAGCCAGATGTTCCACCTCTGGGGCCAGGCTCATCCATTCTAACCAGCCCAACTGTTGTGGCATACACACACACATACCCTCTCGTGCCCAGCCCCGCCTGTCTCCTGCCTCGACCCTACATTATCGCTTGTAATAGTATGCCTCACCTGCACATTCATGTATATATATATATATATATATATATATATATATATATATATATATATATATAGTGTTATTGCTTCATGAGAGTGCACAACCGTTGACATGTAATCTTTCTCTAGTTTTTTTCTATTCGTATGAGACATGCTTAATGCCGTCTCCCTCTCATTCTATATATATATATATATATATATATATATATATATATATATATATATATATATATATATATATATATATTCCTCATATTACATCATTATCACATTACATCATTTTCAGTGAATATAGAACAGCGTATGCAGGGCATAATTCCAGGAAGGGATTCTTGCTCTAAAGGGGGATAACACGAAGTGTAAATTGATATTACTGTCTGTTCCGGGAACGGTGTAGTCTGTTTTTAAAGCACAAGTTTGTGATATGGTTAACCTTGTTGTCAGACATGCCATAATACAGGCTGAAATGCTTTGTTCTTAAAGTTGTATAGCGGTTTTTTTTTTTTTCTATGCCTCCAAGAGGAAGCTGATGAGGATATAGCTGTTGGAGAACAGGGTTCAGTGTGTGTGTGTGTGTGTGTGTGTGTGTGTGTGTGTGTGTGTGTGTGTGTGTGTGTGTGTGCGTGTGTGTGTGTGTGTGTGTGTGTGTGTGTGTGTGTGTGTGTGTGTGTGTGTGTGCGTGTGTGTGTGTGTGTGTGTGTGTGTGTGTGTGTGTGTGTGTGCGTGTGTGTGTGTGTGTGTGTGTGTGTGTGTGCGTGTGTGTGTGTGTGTGTGTGTGTGTTTGGTTAGTGGACGATGTAGTACGGCTAGACATTTAATCCAGTCAAAGGGATGTTGGTTAAAGAGGTAGAATGAGTAGTGAATAAGATATATATATATATATATATATATATATATATATATATATATATATATATATATATGTGTGTGTGTGTGTGTGTGTGTGTGTGAGTGTGAGTGTGTGTGTGTGTGTCCATTATTCAGTTTTACATTTAGTTAAGGTGAATAATACATTACATATGCCTTTGTCTTGTTTATCAGAATGAATGATATATTTTCTCATTTAGTAAAACATTCTTTTTTCCGTTTTCTTTCAGGTAAGACAAGAGAGGAGTTTGTATCTCATCTTCGGGTCATCCCAGCTGGCCGCCGGGCCTGGGAAATCCTGGAACGGGTCGGGAAAGCTGGTGTTCCAGGCTGGCTGATCTTTCCCGGCGTCGTGTTGGACGTCTCCACAACATTTTAACAGGATGGGGCCGTAACGTAGTGTCCCTACCCCGTCCTACACACACACACACACACACACACACACACACACACAGACACACACATACGTGCTCGGGCGCGCCCCCCATTGTAAAATTACGACAGTAAGAAACCAGTGAAGCTTGTTACGTTGGGCAGGTAGTTAAAAGACTCGCCTGGAAACTTGTGATCAGTGACGGAGGGACGGTGTGTGAGCCTCTCGTAGCACCACGTTGCTGGGGAGACCAATCATGGGGAACAATTTCTTAATAGCGTAATGGCTAATTTGAGATGACTAAGTTCTCCTCAAACTCTTATAAAGTGTTTGGTAGTCTTGTGATCTTCGTGGAGACGCCAGTTCCGCGCGTATATGTAAATACTCTCACGTTTGAGGATGGCGTACGCGTTGTTTATATGTATAATCACTATCATCGCGGGTCGTGTATCGTCCTGTGTTGTTTGTCGTACGTTCGTCGTTTTGCCATTGTCCGCCTGGCCAAACCCGTCGCTGCTGTACGCTGGTCTCGAGGTGTTAGACAAAATATGGAACTCTTGAAGAAGTACGTCCCAGTCACGGTCGCCTGGTTTTCTCTTAGATGTAAACGACCCCTTCCCTTCCCCTTCCCCATTCCCCCTCCCCTTCCCCTTCCCCTTCCCCTTCCCTTACGTATTTTCCCCCCCTCCCCCCTCAGAAAAAGGGGGTGGGGGGAGGGGGGTATACACCGTAAGTAATCCGTATGACATTTCCGTACGAATGACCCGCGGCCTAGATGGAAGTTAACGGGAGGGGGAGGAGGGGGGGCTACGTTGTCACCCATCGCACCGGGCCTGACATATGCGACCTACTTCCCTCCCTCCCTCCCTCGTCTGGCTGATCATCCCAGGTCGATCCAGCAGCCCTGGGAGGTTAGGTGGGTCGGGGGGACGCCGTGGGGGGGGGGGGGACGCCACCTCTTTTGCGCTTAGTTCGGTGGCTGGAGATGGTAGATGTGTGGTGCTGTTCAAGCGATGGTTACTGCTGATGTTGAACCACCTGCGAGAGGTAGGATTGTAGTGTTGAAACCAGCTGTGGAAGGCAGGCTATAGTGTTGAGCCACCTGTAGGAGGCAGGGTATAGTGTTGGACCAGCTATGGAAGCCAGGATATAGTGCTGAACCAGCTGTGAAAAGGGTAAAATGAACCATCTTTTTTTTTATGGCCAGACCTTCGCTTTGTCAGGATGGCGAGGTCTGTTGTAAACTGGAGGTGGGTGTGGGTCACCTTCGTCACCCACGCCCTCCTCTAGCACCTGCTTGGCTTGTAGCGTCTTGTGAATGTGGGTGTGGTGGTGGTGGTGGAGAGAGAGGGAGGAGGCGTAGGGAAGGAGAACGTGGATGGTTAAGGGAAATTTGTGGAGCTGATTTATGTCGGTTATGTGACTGGTGCAGGCACGAGGGGTGAGGCGGGAACGTAGGCGGGTATTATGATATATTCACACCGTTGCCCTCCGCGTTGGAGCGCCAGGTCGGGCGTGGTGCATTGCTGTGGGGGGGAAACTTGAGAAATGGAAATGCATTCCCTCGTCTCTTGTGGCGAGGGGGGGGAGGAAGATCTTAATTCCCTACTTGCCTTTGGTTTTGATAGCGTGGGGATGGCTGGCCGTACGGAACCAATCAGATAATCTCCCTCCAGTTTTGATGCTCATTTGACGAGCGAGAAGGTGGGCTCGAAAGATATTCTACATCTAGAAAAATCTATCAAGTGCTATGTAGGCAAACTATACATCGGGTGTCAGGGGGGTTTGTTTTATAACATCCTCACGACAAACCAGAAACTGACACGGGAGGAAGTTGGCCTCTTGGACCCGACCTCCTCACAACACCACACTCTGCTCATCACGTAACATGTTGTATAATTCAGCCATCGCGGCCCAGTTTCTTAAGTGTCGTGCATGCATCTGTAGTGCTGGAGTGGGAGGTGCCTTCAGGTTTACCATCCTGTCTCCTGTGGGGGAGGAGACGTCTGCTCTACTCTCCTGTCTTCATCTATGCACAGGAGACCTTCAGGGTGGAACTCCTGTCCTGCAGCAGATAACCTCGTCATAGACCATCAAGGTCCTCCTTTTCCCTGGCCTTCCCAAGGCCTCCCTCCCGCGTACTCTCCCGGACCCTGGACCTTTTTTTTGTACACTCTGGAGCCTCTTTTCCCGCCTCCGCCCACAGGATGGGTACGAGTACACAGTAAACTCGCCGCTTTTTACGCCGAAAAATGAAATATTAAATGGAAGATGCCACAACCCGCTGCTGGTGCCCTCTCATTCATTTTAGTTTTCGTTCTTTTTTTTGTTTGTTTGTTTCGCTGGATATGTTGCTGCTCTAATCTAGCTCCGCCATTACCTCTCATGCTATTGTGTTTGTTCTGAGTTCGTTTGTCGCCGGACTGTGTTTGTTCTTGGTTCGTTTCACGCTGTCTTGCTTACTCGCGCGCGCGCGCGCGCGTGTGTATGTGTGTGTGTGTATGTGTATGTGTGTGTGTGTGTGTGTGTGTTTAGTTGATTCGCGCCATCTCGTGTGTCTGTTCTTGGTATAACGTCAGCTCGCTCTGGTGGTAAGGCGAGGTGGTGGCGAAGTTTATGTGTACAGACAGCGTGACGTTTCCGCCACAGCTCTGGTTGTGTGGGTCGGCTGGGCTGCCCAGCCGAAAGGAGTGGTGGACAGATGTTATCTGTCGTACCGTAGGCTGGGCTTGGAGTTGTACCTTACCACAGGTGTGTCTAGGGGGATAGCGTATTGTGCATTAACCATTTGAGAGCGACAACACGACCCTTGAGTACGGCGACGGTGCAACCTCCTTTTGAGGTCAAAGACCAGGTCGACATGCCCCCCTCCAAAAAGTCGTACTGTTGTTCTCAAAGAGTCGTAGCGTCGTATGACCCCTCGTTCTCCAAGTGACCCAGAACCATTTGAGAACGACAACACGACCCTTGAGTACGTCGACGGTGCAATCCCTTTGAGGTCAAAGACCAGGTCGACATGCCCCCCCCAAGAAAAAGTCGTACCGTTGTTCTCAAAGGGTCGTAGCGTCGTGTAACTGACCCCTCGTCCTCCAAGTGACCCAGATCATGTATGTGGAGAAAAGACGGTCAGGATAAAGACCGTGATTTTCTTAGCATATGACGTAGTGGTCCCACGGATCGATTGACCTGCTTTTAGAGATAGATTACTTCAGTAATGTGTTGCGACTTCGACTTTATTTGCGGAGACATTTTTTCGACTTTCGCGTCGCCGTACCAACGCGTTCATAATGCCTGGCGGCGGTTAATAGAGCTCGTTCAGAGCCAAGTGTGATGGCCAGGATAGGGAGGTGAATAGGAGGGGAGGATAGAAATGGGGAAATAGGTGATAACTGGAAATTATGAAAGGGATAGGCGAGGGTAGGGGGGAGGTAAATGAGCGTGACGGTGGTGGGGGATGGCGAGTGGAGGAGGAGGAGGAGGAGGAGGGGGAGGGAGGAGTCCCCCCCAAGATGAAAGGCGGGGACACAGATCGATCCCCAGCGGTGGGGTTGTGGTGGCCGGGGCACGGAGTGAGTGGGGAGGGGGTGAGGTCTGCTGCTGCTGCTGCTGCTGCTGCTGCTGCTGCTCCTGCTCCTGCTCCTGCTCCTCCTCCTCCTCCTCCTCCTCCTCCTCCTCCTCCTCCTCCTCCTCCTCCTCCTCCTCCCACTGTCCCTGCTGAGCTTGCTGCTGCTTCTGGCTCTCTGCTTCTCCTTTTTTTTTTTTTTTTCCTGTCTCTTTCGCAATCTGTTCCTCTGTCTCTTTCTCGTAATCTCTCACTGTCTCTTGTAATCTCTCACTGTCTCTCTGTCTCTTTCTCGTAATCCCTCACTGTTTCTTCTCTATTCTCTCTCTCTCTCTCTCTCTCTCTCTCTCTCTCTCTCTCTCTCTCTCTCTCTCTCTCTCTACTGGCTCGTGTAGATATCAAGTAAGTGTGAATCACATGTAAATCGAATGTATATCGTTATTTACAGACGACCTGGAAAGGTAATATAAATTGCATGGAGTGAATCTATGGTTGCTACGTTGTTTATTGATGAAATTTTACCGTAAAATGTTTACAGGGCTCAGGCGGTGTAAACCCATGGTTTCCAGGAATAAAGAAGTGTAAGTGTAAACTGTTTTACAAGGTCCAGGGGGGTGTAAATCTGTCTTCAGCCTCGGTAATGAAGAACTGTCTGAGTGTAAACTGTTTACAGAGTCCAGAGTGATGGAAATTCATTGTTCCTCTTCCTTTGATTAAGAACCTTTAGTGTAAACGATTTACAGGATGCTGTAAATCCCTGGTTGACACCCGTGATAAAAGAACAGTCATCGCGTAAACGGTTTACAGTGGCCAAGAATGGCGTCAGTTCACGGTTCCTCACCCTGTTAATGAAGAACCTTGAGTGTAAACGGTTTACAGGATGGTGTAAATCCCATGGTTGCTGCCCTTGGTAATAAAGAACATTCCCACCACACATTGTTAAGGCGTGTGGAATACTTGTTAAGTTAGGGAAGCAGGTAATTAGATTCTCTCTCTCTCTCTCTCTCTCTCTCTCTCTCTCTCTCTCTCTCTCTCTCTCTCATACTAACCCGCATAAGCCAATTCGCCTCTAAAATCCTGGTCAAGTTTTTCATCAGTTTAAATTTCCTTTGGAATCCCGCCCCCCCACCCATTTTCCCCCCCTCCTCCCCCCCCTCACACCCCCTCCCCTCACCAGTCTTTTGGTCGTGGACCCAGTCACTGACGGGACTGGACAGTTGTAGGGGAGGGGGTTGGGTTGGGGGTGACTGACTGTCCGTCTGTCTGTCTGGCTGCCTCTGGAGCTGGAACTGGGGGAAGGACGGTGGTGAGTGGGTTGGTTGGTGGAGAGGGTGGGTGGGGTGGTGGAGAGGGTGGGTTGGTTGGTGGAGAGGGTGGGTGGGTTGGTGGAGGGCGACGACGGAGCAGTCGTCCTCACTCCCGAGCGTCCCGGGACCAGTCAGGTGAACCCATCCACTGATGACGGGAGATGAAGACAGCCCCTCTCCCTCAGCCTGTAAGGCGTCACCGGCTACTGACGCAGCGGGAGAGAGAGAGAGAGAGAGAGAGAGAGAGAGAGAGAGAGAGAGAGAGAGAGAGAGAGAGAGAGAGAGAGAGAGAGGCTCGTGCATTAATGACCGGATGAATTATTTGAGTTCATCTTGGTTTGATATTTTTTTCCCCTTGATATGAATTTTTTTTTTCCTGTATTTGTATCGTGGTGTTGGTCGTACCGTCGTCTTGCTGGAGGGGTCGTCCCGCCCGTCCTGCTCGAGGGGTCGTGACATCCTTCCCGTGGGGGTCGTACCGTCTTGTCCCCGAGGGTCGTAACCTTCCCTCTGAAAAAGGGGTTACGTGGTCGTCGTGGTGGTGGTGGTGGCCGCCTTCGTGTGCCTCCTCAGGGAAGCCAGACGTCATCCTCCCCGATCCAGCAGGAGAGCTGTGTGGATCCCACGGCGCCCCAGTCCCGCGTCCACTGGCTTATAAGGTCCCCCGGTGAAGGTGGTCGTCGTAGGGGACGACCACAAACCCCTCAGGTGCAGCGGGTCGTCCCGCTGGCTCTGGGTCAAAAAAAAAAGAGAAAAAAATCGTGTCTGAGCCAAAAACGTTGTGTGAGTTTGGCTTCACGACGAACCTGGGTGTGGGAGGCTGTCGTTTTCTCAGTGCGTTGCCTAACTCTGTGTCCTCGTACGTGAAATCTCAGAACCGCTGACTTCCCTTTATATCTATATCCATCTATCTGTCTATCTATCTATCTGTCTATTTATCTGTCTATCTGTCAGTCTATCTATCTATATATAGACGTAGTGTTTAGTTTCGTCTGTATATTATTAACCCGTAATTATCTCCTGCTTTTACGCCAGTCTCGTTTGCTCTCCATTCGAAATGTCTGGTATTTTTAGCGGGACGTTTGTGTGAATTAGAAATGAAAGAGAACGTTACGTGTGTGTGTGTGTGTGTGTGTGTGTGTGTGTGTATTGCGTTACTGTCCTGCTGGAGAGAGCAACAGTTGCGCGGCTGATAAACCGAAGTGCACTGTATGTGTCTCTCGCTTGTAGTGTGTCATGGTTGTGTTGGCCGCTTACATTTCATCATGCGGACGTTACCTGGGGAGGAAGTAAACGCTCAAGTTTTCTGTGTTGTCTTCATAATATTCTTGGCTTCATTAGACTAATTTTAAGTAGAGTGATTGGTAGTATAGTAGGTGCATAGGTAGTTATTATAGTGGTGGCTTTTTTTTTGTGATTAACGCTCATGGTGCGGAAGGTGTACTGACCTCTTTTTCCTGTTATTAGATGAAAACAGGTAATATTCTGTTGCTGCTCCAGTTTAATTCCATGTGTCGTCTTTCCATAGGCATGCAAAGAGGTTTCTGATACCTTCTAAGAATGCACGGAAGGTGTTGGAAAGAGATCAGGTTAAATAAAGTCTTGCCCACATTACTTCGATATGACTTAGTTTTCTCTGAATTTTCTATTAACCATCTGACCTTCCTTTCGTCAAGAACTCATTTCCAGACTGTCCAGTTATGAGCATTGTTCGTCCTCTGTTTACCAATCTCCAAAAATCGATGGAAATTTCGTATACCCGCTCAGCTGACTATCAGGGACTACCAAGATATCCACCAGGATTTCGTTCGTGTCGGCCATACAGCACCGGGGTGTCGTGTGTGTGTGTGTGTGTCTGAAATGTTAGGTTTATCAAGGGTTGTGTCCCAGGGACCGTAGCTATGGCGTCTGTCGTCCCCTTAGGGCTTCCCCTCCTTGATTGTCGGGGATCTTTGGCGTCCACCAGGGCGGGAGGTGAACTTGTCCCCTCACGGAATGACTCCTGAGCTCAGGTGATGATGCTCAGGAACTTGGATCGACAGCTAGGATGGTTGGCAGACTTGTGGTGGCCATGTTGGAAGCTATGTTGGCAGGCATGGGGTGGCCATGTTGGAAGCTAGGTTGGCAGACATGGGGTGGCCATGTTGGAAGCTATGTTGGCAGACTTGTGGTGGCCATGTTCGAAGCTAGGTTGGCAGACATGGGGTGGCCATGTTGGAAGCTAGGTTGGCAGACATGGGGTGGCCATGTTGGAAGCTAGGTTGGCAGACATGGGGTGGTAGTGTTCATAAGCGCCACCTGGGCGAAGACCACGGCGGAAAGGCCTACTCGAAGACCAACCGTCGTATTTGCAGAAACCCTAAGGGTCGAGAGACCTCGCTTGCCCCTTTCCAGTGTTCCAGTAAAGTCTAAGGCGAACCCATCCTACGCTCCAGGTACTTTTCCAGCAATCTCGTGAAGCCTTAGATACCCCCATCACTCCAACCTCGTCCCATGACACTAGGAGGTACCTTTCCAGATTTCCAGTAAGGATTTACAGGGACGCATCCACCGGTTCAGCTACCTTGCCAGCGGTCCAGTCGGGCCTGGAAGAGACCTCCCTCCCTCCCCTTTACCCCTCCGGGAGGCACCCCTCTAGCGTTCCAACAAGGCCTGAGAGAGAGAGAGACCCACTCACGACACTCCAGCAAATTACTCCCGTTCCTTAATTCTGACTCTGGAATTCAATCTGCGCCGTTTATCACACGATTATGGTTTTCCTGTAGCTTCCAGCCTGAGGTGTGTGTGTGTGTGTGTGTGTGTGTGTGTGTGTGTGTGTGTGTGTGTAAAATATTCATATTACCTCAGCGAACTTTTCTGAGGCTCAGCGGGCACATTCCGCCTCGAACACAGGCCAACATACACGTTAATATACGCACACAACACGAGCATACTATGGGGTATACGCTTTGTCGCGCCATTATACGTATATATATATATATATATATATATATATATATATATATATATATACACACACACAGGGGCATACGTGTACACATGGCAAAACTGGTATATACACATTCTCAACATATGCATATACACAGATATGTACATGGACATATACATTCATACACGGCAACGCTAACTGACACGCACATTTTCACAGACAATTTATATACATAGATGCACTCAGGAAGGGAGGTATTTACCGTCCCAGGGTAAGGCATTGTGGTGGCGCCTCTGTGTATACGCGGTCACATATTACATTTGGTTATCAGGGCGGAGCGTATGTTGCATATATTTTTAGGAGAGCGTTTTATGATATTGGACACCCCGGCATTCCTCCAGCCAATATATATATATATATATATATATATATATATATATATATATATATATATATATATATATATATATATATATATGTATACACCAGGAGATGGGATATGTGTTGCGGGGGCTGGGGAGGAAGAGGGAGTATAAACCTACTTACCTATGAGTGAGTACGAGATTATTTTGCTGACGTGAAACGCGTAGCGCTGACCTCGCTTCTCGTCTTATAAGTGATACTCTCCGCCGCCACTCTCATTCCATAGTCACCAGTCCTTCGTCCATCTGGACTTAGTTTTTCTACCATGTGTCCAGTTTTAGATGTTTGTCTGCGTGTTCTTCAGGAAGGAAGTGCATGACTTGAGTCAAATGATGACCAGAGAGACATACACTGGCTGGTGTGTGTGTGGTGGTGGTGATAGAGACATACACTGGCTGGTGTGTGTGGTGGTGGTAGTGGTAGAGACAGACACTGGCTGGTGTGTGTGTGGTGATGGTGGTGGTAGAGACAGACACTGGCTGGTGTGTGTGGTGGTGGTGGTGGTAGAGACAGACACTGGCTGGTGTGTGTGTGGTGGTGGTGGTAGAGACATACACTGGTGTGTGTGGTGGTGGTAGTGGTAGAGACAGAAGAGACAGACTCTGTCTGGTGTGTGTGTGTGGTGGTGGTAGAGACAGACACTGGCTGGTGTGTGTGTGGTGGTAGTGGTAGAGACAGACTCTGTCTGGTGTGTGTGGTGGTGATAGAGACAGACTCTGTCTGGTGTGTGTGGTGGTAGTGGTAGAGACAGACTCTGTCTGGTGTGTGTGTGGTGGTAGTGGTAGAGACAGACTCTGTCTGGTGTGTGTGGTGATGGTGGTGGTAGTAGGGGGACCAGAAACCTTACTGATACACGGCAGATTAATGCCACTGGTCGTGATAGCACTTGTCTGTATGACCCGGATACTTGCCTCTGTAAATCCACTCAACGCAGCTTGTAAATGTACCGGGAAACTTGTAAAACTCAGGAGGGCATTTACAACGCCACTTTAAAGGATATATGGGTTTTACTTAGGTATGTGAAACGCACGCAATCCGGAAATGTATGTGTAAAAGTGTCTTTACTTAATTTACTTATGTTATACTTGGATATGAAACGTGCGACCCCATAGTATGTGTTAGAATGTTCTTACTTAAGTACTTACAAGGATCGGGTTTAGATTCTGTTGCTGTAAACATGTCTTTATAAGTTGTTAAACATGGTTGTAGACAAGCTGTTATAAGTTGTTATAGATGGTTGTAAACAAGCTATTATAAGTTGTTGCAGATGGTTGTAAACAAGATGTTATAAGTTGTTATAGATGGTTGTAAACAAGCTGTTATAAGTTGTTATAGATGGTTGTAGACAAGCTGTTGTACAGGTTTTGAGAACGACTTGTGACGAATCGTTGGAGACAAGTCGATATAGATTTTGCCGGTTGAGAACAGGAACGTAAGTTCCCACAGGTTGTCGTGGGCGTAAAGGAAATCTATTCGGAAGTGTGAATACTTGATGATGTGTGTGTGTGTCTAGGGTGGAGTGTGTGACCTTGTCACGTGTTGGGTGTCAACGTGAGTCGCATTTTGAGGGAGGGTCACCACTCACGTGGCTCCTGGCGTGTGAGGTACGTGGCATTCATGGTGTACGTGGGAGAGACAGATGACAGGAGACTGTATGGTTAGAGATGAGATGAAATGCTGGAGGATAGTGCATGGTAAGGACAGATGACAGGAGACATTATGGGTCATGTGAGGAGGTTGTGTGCTGGAGGACAGGGCATGGGAAGGACAGATGACAGGAGACCTTATGGGTCATGTGAGGAGGTTGTGTGCTGGAGGACAGGGCATGGGAAGGACAGATGACAGGAGACCTTATGGGTCATGTGAGGAGGTTGTGTGCTGGAGGACAGGACATGGGAAGGACAGATGACAGGAGACCTTATGGGTCATGACGAGGTTATACGCTGGAGTTTGGTGTATAGGAAGGACATAACAGGAGACCTACTGGTCCATAATAAGGTTATCTGCTGGAGGTATACAGTATAATTCTTGAATTTACTCCACATCTGGCTTAAAAGCCTACGTAATCCAATTGACATTACCATCATCATGTTGTTGTCTCTGAAAGTTTGCAGTGAATCGGGTGGTACTGCAGTCACTGATGCTTAACTTTTTTCACTGACCTCGCAGACGCTAATTGGATCCCATGTTTGGTGGACATGACTAAACCTACAATGTTGTTGCCTCTCGCTCGGGCTGGGGGGGTCGTCATTTGATTCAAGGCATACCACTCCGGTGAGGGAGGTGTGTGTGGTATAGTGTCTGCAGGATATATATATATATATATATATATATATATATATATATATATATATATATATATATATATATATATATATATATATATATAAAGGCTCGTTAGGACTTGTAGTTTTATATGGCCGACGTTAATGGCTGATTATTTCAAGCCATTTCTGATTGTGGCTGATGTATGGAGGCGGAGGTCAGGGCTCTGGTGAGGGTGATGGAGATCAGGACTGTGGTGGTGGTGCTGAGGGGGGGGGGGGGGGGGGGGGGCAAGGAGGGATGGTCAAAATGCTGAGGTGGTGTTGGTGAAGGTCAGATGTGGTGGTGGTGGTGGTGGTTTAGTGATGGCGAGGGTGGAAGCCCCACATGGACTCTGGTTGACAACACGCCGTCTACTTCCTCTTCATTACTGCCTCCCTCTTCCTACCTCATCATATCTGCTTCCTCCTCCTTCCTACCTCCTCATATCTGCTTCCTCCTTCTTGATAGCTTCCTTTTCCTACGTCATTCCCTCTCTCCCTCATATTCCTTGATCCTTTTCCTCCTTCTGTTCCTCCGTCTTCTTACCTCCCTCCCTGACATCGTGTCATATGCTCCCTCCCTCTTGCTGACCCTCGTCCTCTCCCCTCGACCCTCATTACTCACGTCCCGGTCTGGCTCTGGATTACCGGCAGGCATGGATGCCACCTCACCGCAATACAGTACACAAATCCGCGTGGGAGAAATCACCGTAACTGAATTGTGAAGATAGCTAGACCAGGAGCTTTCAGGAGAGGGGCCCCGTCCATTACCATGGGAGAGGTATATACAAGTGAGAAGTATTTGTCCCATCAGAAGCGAGAGGTTGTAGTTTAAGTCATGCCCAATTATGCGAAAGTATGGAAAGTATAACCAAGGAGAGTGGGTTATATCAAGGGCCCAAGAGTATAACCAGATTATTTGGTTGTATTAGAGGATCTTGGATAGAAGCAGGTCAGTTGGTTACAACACTGGAAGTGTGGTAATGGATGAGTTGGTTTACTCAAGTCAAGGACCTGAGAGTGGTTACGGTAATGATTGTCACGTTACAAAGGCGTGGTTGGTGGATTGCTTAACGTTCGACGAGGCCTACAACGACAGTTCGGGCGGCCGGAACAACGTGCCCCAGACGACACTCATGGTTCCCGGACAGAACACGACAGTGTCGGATCAGTGCGCCAGGGACGACACAGGCGGACGACGACAGACGACGGCGATAGAGACGTAAGGTTCACTGTACCTCGACGATCGGTTGCAGACGACTCCTGAACTGATGAAGGGTCGTTCGTTTGACAGTGATTCGAGGGGAGATGTCGTGGTTTGTTGGATAAGGGGAGAGATTTGGAAAATCGGAACCATTAGTTAGTCTTAGGCAATGAGGAAAAGGTTCATTTAACTCTTAGTTGATTGTTTATGGTAGTGATTAGCCAGTTAGCATGATAAGTGTGATGTACTGCGGTAGTTAGCCTGTTAGTATGAATGGTGTGACTAAATCACCAGTGATTCGCTTGTTAGTATGAATGATGTGATTAAGTCACTGCAGTGATTAGCCTGTTACTTTGAATGGCGTGATTAAATCACTGCAGTAATTAGCCTGTTAAGTGTGATGGATACAGTGTATCACAGCGATTAACCTCCTGTGATACTGTCCGTTAATTACCCTGCCACCGCCAGCGTTATTAACAAGGTATCTTTTTTTTTTTTAATTAGTCGTTCATGAAGGAGTCAGTTAGTGTGTCATGAACAACGTGTGTTGAGTCTTCTGAACTGCAAGTGTCATGTGCTGGGTGCCAGGTGTCATGAGCTACAGGTGTCATGTGCTGGGTGCCAGGTGTCAAGAGCTACACAGGTGTCATGTGCTGAGTGCCAGGTGTCATGAACTACAGGTGTCATGTGCTGGGTGCCAGGTGTCATGAACTGCAAGTGTCATGTGCTGAGTGTCAGGTGTCATGAACTACAGGTGTCATGTGCTGAGTGCCAGGTGTCATGTGCTGGGTGCCAGGTGTCATGAACTGCAAGTGTCATGTACTGAATGCCTGGTGTCATGAACTACAGGTGTCATGAACTGCATGTGCATGACAGATACCTTTTGGCGTTTAGGTTGCTGGCTCATGGTCCCCGTTTTCCCCATTGTGTCTCCCCCCCATTATTCCCCTGTGGTTCCTGGGTATTGTGTCCCTCCTCCTCTCCCTCCTCCCATTAATCCCTTGCCATTCTCAGCACAGCGAGACGTATGGCTTGAGACGCGTCTCTGGACGTGGTCGTACGTCACGGGGTCCGCGACGCAGGATCGGCTGGCCGGGCGGGGAGGCGGGGGGGTTGTTCCCCCCTCCCTCCCCCATTTCGTGTATTTCATCGCGCCTGAAGTCCTTTGTTGAGGGTCGGTGTCGCCGCTTCCTTCCGGAGGACGTGGTGTGGATGTCATCCGTCAGCAGGTGTTCCCCTCAGGGCGCCCCCAGCGGGAGGGGGGCGCCCACCGTGGCTCACAGAGAGAGGGCGTGTGTGTGTGTGTGTGTGTGTGTGTGTGTGGGAGTGAAGCATGTGCATGCATGCTTGAGAGAGAGCTCCCAGTGCGTCTAGAATTGTAGTGGGTGTGGTTTTGAACGCCATTGTTATTTTTTTTGAACGTCCTCCGTATTTTTGAACGCCCTTCTGATTTTTTTTGAACGCCCTTCTGATTTTTTGAACGCCCCTCTGATTTTTTTGAACGCCCTTCTAATTTTTTTGAACGCCCTTCTAATTTTTTTGAACGCCCTTCTGATTTTTTTTGAATGCCCTCTTCTATTTTTTCATGTTGATCAACTTCAGTTTTCTGATTGAGGTTTAATTTTTGTTTGTGAATCCCTGCATGCCCGCGGCCTCCTAATGCGGTGAGCGCTACTGGCCAGCCCCGTCGTATGGCGGAGACTTCCATCATGGGTTGGTCGTCTCTCTCTCTCTCTCTCTCTCTCTCTCTCTCTCTCTCCTCACAATCAGTAATTGATCGCCCCGCCTCACAGGTCTTCCCCCCCGACCTCACATCAGTTGTCATCATCTTCCCGACCTGTTGTCCTGATGGTCATGCGTCATGAAGACGTCTCCTCCCGTCTTGTGATGTGATGTTAGGACGTCATGAAGACGTCTCCTCCCGTCTTGTGAAGTCAGGCAACACTTTTCATGATGGTGACTTGACTTGTCTGTGTCTGTAGAGACCCAACTTAGTTGTGTCTATAGAGACCCAACTTGTCTGTGTCTATAAAGACCCAACTTGCCTGTTTCTGTAGAGACCCAACTTGCCTGTTTCTGTAGAGACCCAACTTGCCTTTGTCTGTAGAGACCCAATTTGCCTTTGTCTGTTTGAGACCCAACTTGCCTGTGTCTGTAGAGACCCAACTTGCCTGTGTATGTAGAGACCCAACTTGCCTGTGTCTGTAGAGACCCAACTTGCCTGTGTCTGTAGAGACCTAATTTGCCTGTGTCTGTAGAGACCCAACTTGCCTGTGTCTGTAGAAACCCAGCTTGTCTGTGTCTGTAGAGACCCAACTTGTCAGTTTGGGGAGGCGTGTGGGGGTTAGGTACAGCGGGTCTGTGTTAAAGGTGAGAGAGGAGTCTGGGTACCCCAGTCCACACCCTGCCTCTCCCTCCCTCTCCCACCGACGATCCCAGTATAGCTCTCTAACACACTCACTGGGTCACTGACACGCACTCTA
>NC_092234.1:5749093-5769093 GCF_036320965.1 Panulirus ornatus
GTATATATTGGTCTTGTGTTGGTTTATTGATCCTGTGTGAGTATTAGCCCTGTGTACATATTGGTCTTGTGTTGGTGTATTGATCCCGTGTGAGTATGAGCCTTTTATATATATATTGATCCTGTATAAGTATTATCTTGTACTGGTGTATTGATCCTGTGTGAGTATTAGCCTTATATACATATTGGTTCTGTATACGTATTGATGCTGCCTCAGCGGTGTGTGGTGTTGTGCCGCCGCCGCAGCAGCGGTGTGTGGTGTGGTCCGTCGCAGCAGCAGCGGTGTGTGGTGTGGTCCGTCGCAGCAGCAGCGGTGTGTGGTGTTGTGCCGCCGCCGCCGCCGCAGCGGTGTGTGGTGTGGTCCGCCATTCACCATGTCTCCTCCTCCTCCTCCTCCTCCTGCACGTGTGATATGCAAATGGGCATCGTATATTTAGCCTCCTGGGATGCTCCGGGGGTTACGGTGGCATGTCTGTGCCGCCGGGAGGGGTGGGGCAAACACCCCTGTCCTTGTTTGCCTCGCTTACCTTAACGCGAAGGTAAAGCTTACCTCCCTACCCTCGATACCGTTCCCTGGGTAGATATAGGAAAACTAAATCACACACACACACACACACACACACACACACACACACACACACACACACACACACACCTGAGCCTTGCCCTGGAGGGTGGTAGGGGTTGGCCATAACTTATGTGGCTCTGGTGGGCCAGGTACTGACAGATTTATCTCGGCCAATTTAACCTTTCAGCCGCACTGCACGACCCCCTTGAGCCTGATGGAACGACCCTCGAGGCCGACGTGGCGATCCTTAGAGCGCAGTGGATACGACCGTTGAACACGACCCTCGAACACGAAGATGCGACTACCCTTGAACACGATGGTGAAAATGGAGCAGTAACCTTTATGACCTGAGATCATGTCATCATATCGAAGGGTTAAGCTTACGATCGTGTTCAAATGTCGTACCGTCGTGCTGAAGGGTCGTACCGTCGTGCTGAAGGGTCGTCGTACCGTCGTGCTGAAGGGTCGCACCGTCGTGCTGAAGGGTCGTATCATCGTGCCTAAGGGTCATACCATCGTGCTGAAGGGTCGTCGTACCGTCGTGACTAAGGGTCGCACCGTCGTGCTAAAGAGTTCGAACTCCTACGACAACTCGTATACAATCCCAGAGGTTTTTAACAGATCACAATCCTTTGGGAAATGAAGTGTAAAGTGACTGCAGGTTAATCATTGTCGTACAAGTCGGAAAGGATGAGCCAGCTGGCGACCGTGTCCCTAGCTCAGGAAGTCTCCTGAAGGCACTGAGGTGTGGTGGAGTGGCCCCCGTGAGACGCCATGTGTCAAAAGGCTTTTATAAATTGCTTTTGGATTGATGCATCACAACAGGAACGAACACATTGGTCAGACCAGCAGCTGCCTCCAACCCGTCACCAATATATATATATATATATATATATATATATATATATATATATATATATATATATATATATATATATATTTATTCGTTTATATATATTCATTTCCTTGGTATGTAATAAATTCACAGACCTCCGTAGGCGCAGGAAATGCTTAGATCAAGCAGGTTATAACTGTATGGTTATGACAGGTTGTGAGTATTGTCATCACAGAGAATACGATACATTTTCATATTGCGAACCTTTCTCTCAGAACCACGAAAACCTTTTCTAATTTATTCATTATCATTAGGATTGTTATCTCTGTATTTCCAGGGGTATAAATACTACACTGTGGGGGTTCAGTACAGCCCTGGACGTTTCATTTGTCATGTCATACGTGGAAACACCATCATTAGCACATACGCTCATATTCCTGTCTCACATTAGCCTGGCTCATGTTCCCGTGTCATATTCCAGCGTCATCCGTGCTGGTCATTTTCGTGACGCGTGATGATGTGTCGACCATTAATGTCGGGGTGGCAGTGTTTTGCGGTCGTGTGTGTGTGTGTGTGTGTGCGGCGTCGTGTATATTTGGCCCGTTCATGATGGCCACATCCTTGACACCCCTGGCATGTGTGTGTGTGTGTGTGTGTGTGTGTGTGTGTGTGTGTGCGCTTGATCGAGAGTTGATGGGTCAAGGGAAGAAAGATTGGCGTGTGTTGCCCACCTCACGAACGCTACGACGGCCTCTTGTCGCTATTAGCATGGCGAGCACTTGGGCCCTCACAGCTCGCCTCACGTCTCGCTTGATGGGTGGAGAAGCTCTCCGGCGCCACGCAGAGGGAGGGAGGTAGGGAAGGAAGGCGATGGAGGGGAGGGAGACTGGGTCATGCCAGGGTGGAGGGAAGTGTGGTTTTATTTATAGGTCATGGAGGGGAGAGGGGAAGGTTGGGTGGCGACGCCATCCCCCCTCACCCCACTGGACAGTCTGGTTATGTGGGAGGAATGTGTCGGTGATGTAGACATCCCAGGGTGTTGATCAATGACTCGCCATATATATATATATATATATATATATATATATATATATATATATATATATATATATATATATATATACTATTCGCCATCTCCCGCGTTGGCGAGGTAGCGTTAAGAACAGAGGACTTAGCCTTTGCGGGGAAATCCTCTCCTGGCCCCCTTCTCTGTTCCTCCTTCTAGAAAATTAAAAAAGAGAGGGGAGGATTTCCAGCCCCACCCTGCTCCCTCCCCTTTTAGTCGCCTTCTACGACACCCAGGGAATACGTGGTAAGTATTCTTTCTCCCCTATTTTTTTTTTTTTTTTTTTTTTTTTTTTTTTCAAAAGAAGGAACAGAGAAGGGGGCCAGGTGAGGGTATTCCCTCAAAGGCCCAGTCCTCTGTTCTTAACGCTACCTCGCTATCGCGGGAAATGGCGAATAGTATGAAAAAAAAAAAAAAAAATATATATATATATATATATATATATATATATATATATATATATATATAAACTAACAGTGCGAGTTGGCTTTGAGATAACATGTATTGGGACACCATACACCCGACACAGTTTTTGACATAGGTTATTAATTTTTTTGCCTCGCCGATGATAGATTAATTAATGATTTTTTTGTGTGTGTGTGCTTTTAGTGAGAGGTGATCATTATGTGTTATTTGTGTCAACCCGACAGGCTGTCATTGCCGTGGGGGACGGGGAGGGGGAGGGGGGGGAAGTAAGGGGCTATGTCAGGTTACTGTCTGTGGGTCAGGTTCTTGACGGGGGGGGGGGGGGGGAGGAATTACATTGCTGGCATCGGGTAGGTGGGCAAAGGTAATTGCGAAGACCTTACCTCTAGCGAGGTAAGTGTAGTGATGTAGCATCCATCTGATGTAGGCTTGGGTAAGAGTATTGCCCAGATCTTACCCATAGAAGGTACGGGAAGGTAAGGATAGGTAAAGTAAGGCAAGGTAAGGTAAGGGAAGATAAGGCAGGGTAAGGTAAGGTAAGGTAAGGTAAGGCAAGATAAGGCAGGGTAAGGTAAGGTAAGGTAAGGTAAGGCAAGATAAGGCAGGGTAAGGTAAGGTAAGGTAAGGTAAGGTAAGATAAGGCAGGGTAAGGTAAGGTAAGGTAAGGTAAGGTTGGTGTCATGATGACCTTTGGATTGTAGGATTGGGTGAGAATATTGCCAGGATCCTTACCTATAGTAAGGTCATGATTAGGTTTAGTCATAAGGTAAGGTACTGATTTCCCTTTCTTAATCATACACTTAACACATAGACGAATATCAGAATGATACAGACTCGTACGTAAACGTGATATACCTCGAAGATGACGAGGCACACTTCCATCCCTGGGATGGCCAACACGTATCATGAGCAGCCGACAATAGATGAACACAACACCATTCAAATACACTGGTGAATAGACTTGACAACTGTATAGGCGTAGGTTTACGAGCAGACTTTGTTTTCAGGGATTTCTCTCGTGGTTTCGAGCGCCTCCTCCGTTCGCAGACGGCCTGGAAAGCAAGCGTCCAGTGATAGATTGACAGTTTGAGTCCCTTTGAATGATAGATAGTATAGACTGTGTAGTTCTTATAGATGTGATGTATAGATTAACAAGCCTCATTATTATTATTCTGTAATGACGGTGTATGGGTAGACCGTAGCGGTATAGCCTATTAGAGAAGGCTCTTGGGGTAAATTGATGGGGAGGGGGTAGTTCTCCATCATTAACACGTTCTGTTAAAAAATTTCTTCTGTGAAATGATTTTCCAAAACGTTGAGGTAAATGAAGTAAGTGAAGCTTTTTTTTTTTACATGCCGGTTGACAAAGCTGTAAATCACGTGGTTTACACCCGTGCCATGAGTCATTCATGAGCAGCTGAGTTGGGGGGAAGGGGGGTTTACCTAACATACCTGGGTAGGTGCTGCTGCCCTCATATCTTACCCCGCCCCATTCACCTCCTCGGGAAATGCCTGTGAGTGGTGGTCGCTGATGAGGCCATCCGACATGCACATATTGTTTTGGTTGGCTGGTTGGTGGGTGTACTCATGCCAGCCCCGTACTTACTCACTGTGGTGGGTGCCGGAAGGGGGGCCAGGTGAGGATATTCCCTCAAAGGCCCAGTCCTCTGTTCTTAACGCTACCTCGCTAATGCGGCAAATATCAGCGTGAGGAGTAATTAATTTTTTTCTGAGTGTGTTCCATTCGTCTATGTATGTATGTAAGTTCGTATGTGATATATATATATATATATATATATATATATATATATATATATATATATATATATATATATATATATATATATAGATATATATATAGATAGATAGATAGATAGAGAGAGAGAGAGAGAGAGAGAGAGAGAGAGAGAGAGAGAGAGAGAGAGAGAGAGAGAGAGAGAGAGAGAGAGTTGCTGAGTGAGGCAGTGTTGCCAAGTTTCGGCCATAACTCTTGGCAGATGATGCAATATTTGGCTCATGACCAGTATTGGTTAGGGGGGGAGGAGGGGGGGGAGGTAGCTCTGTGTCATGTAGGGGGTATGTAAGGGGGTGGTGGGTCAGGGGGCGGGGCACCACACATGTGCCCTCAGGGGGGGGAGTGAGAGGAGGAGGGGAGGGGTATGTTGTTGTGTGGGTGGTATTATATTATGTTAGGGGGGGGGGTGTGTGGAGGGTAATGTAAGAGGGTAACCACGCCAGTGTTTCGACGGGAAGGGACGGCGGGGGGGGGGGGGGGATAATGGGAATATTCCCACCATCGTCTAACAATTTCGTTCATTTTCTCATAATTTACAGTGTGTGTTGTCCTCCGCTTATGAGCGGTACCCGCTGGCCTGCTCATAATAATATTTTCCCTAACGTGTGACCCTCAGTTTCTAACTCGTCGGCTGTTTCATGGTTCCTTTGAAACCTTCTCCAGAGATGTTTGTTAGTTAGTCAATGTTTGTTAGTTAGTTAATGTTAGTATGTGTATAGTTAATTAATGTTCGTATGTATAAGAGGTGCGTAGTTTTGCTTCCGTTCCGTAATTCAACTGCATTCAGAGGTGGTGTAAAATGTGTGTATTGTGTCTGTGTAAAGAAGGGAGAAATTGTATATTGTTATTGTAATGGGGTGGACTCACGATGAATGACTGGTGGGACTATGTGAGTCCAGGTGTTGTGTTTGATGTTTGAAGGGGAGGGATGTTCTCCTCCTCTCCCGTTGGAGGGATGTTCTCCTCCTCCTTCCGTTGAAGGGATGTTCCCCTCCTCTTTTCGTTGGAGGGATGTTCTCCTCCTCTCCCGTTGGAGGAATGTTCTCCTCCTGTTGGAGGGATGTTCTCCTCCTCTCCCGTTGGAGGGATGTTCTCCTCCTCTCCCGTTGGAGGGATGTTCCTCCTCCTCCTGTTGGAGTGATGTTCCCCTCCTCCTCCTCCTGTTGAAGGGATGGTGTAGCTGACGTCATGGTGTACCGTGAAGGCTGGGTGGGGAGGGTCGTCACTGGTGGCGTGTGGTGTGCCCAGCTTCAGGGGAGAGGGTGGGTGTCTTGACCATGTTGAAGGCTAGGCTGCCATCGGGTCAGAGGTCAAGGTCGAGGTGGGTTGGTTCGGTTTGAAGGGAAGATTCGCATCGGGTCCGTTGGGTAAAAGAGGTCAGAGGTCAAGGTCGATGTGGTGTTATGGCGAGGAAATGACCCTGTTGATGGGGGATGGCGTGGGGGGGTAATTATAGCTTCTCACTCGTCTTGGTCACAATTTTTCTCAAACCTCACGATCTAGGCTTGCTCTTCAAGTCCTTTTTCTAAATGCCATCGATACTGGCTCACCCATAGGTCAAGAAAGGTCAAGAGTTCACCCTAAACCCGAACGCCAAAAAAAAAAATGAATTATACCCACAGATGAGCGCGCGCGCGCGCCTGCGTGTGGTGTGTGTGTGTGTGTGTGTGTGTGTGTGTGTGTGTGTGTGTGTGTGTGTGTGTGTGCAGTTCAGGGTAGTATTCTTATCCCAGTATAAACAAGGAGGAGGAAAGGCTGAAGTATTGCATTCGTGCGTTGGCACGGGAGCTACGTGGAGGAGGAGGAGGAGGAGCCTCACAGGGGTGTGTGGTTATGTTGCTCCTGTGGGGCGTAGACCCCATGAACAGGTGAGGGGTGGCGGGTCTGGGGCCTGACCGCACTTTCCGCCGGGCAGAGGACAGGAATTCATGTGCTGAGTTTATGGAGGAAATGTGAAAGAATATCCGAGGACCTTTCAGAGAATATCCGAGGACGTTTCGGAGAATATCCGGGGACATTTCAGAGAATATCCGGGGACATTTCGGAGAATATCCGGGGACATTTCAGAGAATATCCGGGGACATTTCAGATCATATCCTGGGGATGTTGCTAAGAATATTCTGGGGATGTTCCATTGGTTGTATATAAGGATATTTGATATTCTCTCAGGAGAATTGAATATTACATGGGTTTGTGAAGAGAGGCTGGGGACTCATGACCAGTGTATGGGTTACGGAGCGAGTGATAGTGGTGGAGTTGAAGATCCAGAGGTCGGGTCGTAGACTGATCTACAGTTGACAACTTTTTCTGAAGTGATGCGTTTCATAATGTCAGGTGAAAATCATCCAATTAGACAATGGAATTGAGGCTCGGTCGGTCGGGTAATTACGCAGTTAAGCACCAAGACGGGAGAGGCTGGCAGACTGAACACTTCTCCCCACCTCCCTCCCATACCTTCGAGCGCTTCGCCCCCTCCCCTCCCCCTCTCCCCTCTCCCCTCACCACCCCTCCCCCCCTGTGTATGGTTCTTTACATACATTAGTAACATTAAGACCATTACCAGCGGATACAAGGCGTTCTCGGTAAGGTCACCGTGATAGCTAGAGGCCAGAGGTCAGCCACAAGGAATTGTATAGTGACCCCCCCTTCCCCCTTCCCCCTCCCCCCGACTCTTAACCTTTTAAAGGCGATGGAGTACTTGTTGCACCCTGGCTTCCCCCGTGCTGGGTTAAGGGAGCGTCCCTTAACCCTTAGCTCATCTTAAGGGGGCGAGGAAATAGGGATGTGGGACGTTATTGTTTACCTCAAGGGTTTGGATGTGTGGGAGGCTGGCTATCTGTATTGTAACTTTAGAGAGAGAGAGAGAGAGAGAGAGAGAGAGAGAGAGAGAGAGAGAGAGAGAGAGAGAGAGAGAGAGAGAGAGAGAGAGAGAGAGAGAGAGATTTACAGGACATGTGTTCTACTCTTTTGATTTCCCTTGAAGGACTTATGGGCAGAGGTGTAGGATGTGTTGGATCCTCGTGACGCAGGACAGACGGTCGTATGTGTGTGTGTGTGTGTGTGTGTGTGTGTGTGTGTGTGTGTGTGTATGTGTGTGTGTGTGTGTGTGTGTGTGTGTGTGTGTGTGTGTGTCTGTGTGTGTGTGTCTTCCTACACTTGGAAATAGAGTTACATTTCATGTGCTTCCCACAAGGGGTCGTTCTTTGTGACTCCAGATTACATTTTCCCTCCCTCCCTTACCCCCATCCCTGCCAGACGACGGTATTTTGTATATAGTTCATTATGCTTTTCAGTAGAGCTTACGTCAGTGTCTCACGTCCTCGCACTCCTGACGAAGACGTGGCAAACCTGGGATTGTGATGAGTTAGACGACGTCGTTAGGTTTGTTGTCTCGTGCTAGCTTCTCGTGTCGGCACTTGCCCAGCAATAGAAGAGAGAAGAGTATGGGGGAGAGTTGATCACAGCGATGAAGTTTCTATACCAGTTTTGTCAAGTGAGGACAGTGAAGTCGTCTGTAAAAGACGCAAGGGTAGAGGAGCCAGAGGTCGTGGCATGAAGCAGTATCATTGGAGGGAGCGAGTCCTGCCGTGAGTCGTGCGCGTTAGTCCCTACCTTTCGGGAGAACCTCGCGTCTACGTACATCATAACATTGATAACACAGAGTGCGTCGTGAACAGGAAAATGAGTGCGGACCAATCAGAAGACTCCCCGATAACCATTGGGTCGTTAACAAAAGCATCGTTCTCAGGGGGACACCTCCAGCTTTCATTTTCAGCTCCAGCTAAAAAAAAAAAAAAAAGAAAGAAAGAAAGAAAGAAAGAAAAAAAAAGAAACTGCTGGTGGAGGCAGTTGTGTGTGATGATAGAAGTGGAGTTTTGTGTCCCCGAGCTGAATATTGCCTCTTAATGGACGCGCATGTCTTACCAGCGTCATGAGACGGTGATGAACCCAAGTCAACGAGTATTGCTATTGTCAGCCTATCTGCATCCCCTGGGCCAGGCGGTGCGGCCCTTGGGTACGACGGTACGGCTCTCAGGTACGACGGTGCGGCTCTCGGGTACGACGGTGCGGCTCTCAGGTACGACGGTGCGGCTCTCGGGTACGACGATACAGGCTTTTAGTTATGTGACGGATCCGAGCCCTTGACCACATCGGTCCGACCCTTGAACAGGGAAGTAAGGCCCTTAGGTTTGATGGCGTAAACCTCAGCTAAACCTCTGAGGGTAAGGTAAGAGGCCTCCCTTCCCCTCCTAAGGGATTAGGGGCGAAGATAACCCGCCCCCCTGAGGTGTGTGGAGGAGATGATAGCCACCAGGGAGGCAGCCAACGCCAACAGTCCTGGTGGTGGAGTGGAGGTGGTTGCTATCTCCTTCCACTCAACATTCCTCGACGCACATGTACAGTGGCGCCTTCCTGTTCCTTCTGCTGACGCTGCTGCTCCTCCTCCTCCTCCTGCTGCCTACACACATTTCCTGCTCTCCCTGGAGTCTGAGGGTAATCCCGTCTCCATCATCCGTTTCATTCCTGGCGTCTACTGAGGCACTGGGAGGGGCCGCGGGTGGCACAGGATGATGATGATGATATCAGAAGGCTGTGATGGTATAGCCCCCCAACCCTCCTGGCGGAGGCGGCGGCGGAGACGATCACAGGAAACCACTGTGGTGGCACAGAGCCTCAGGGGGTCGCCATCCCCGCGGTCCATCTGCCCATCATGCGAGGCGCGCGGCTTCCTCGCCGTCAAAGGCGTGTCTCCACAGTGCTAAATTTTTCTCCTCGAACCACCTCTTGCCTCGTGCCTCCATCATCGGCCTTCCCGACTCACCTGTGCTATGTTGCGTCTCTCTCTCTCTCTCTCTCTCTCTCTCTCTCTCTCTCTCTCTCTCTCTCTCTCTCTCTCTCTCTCTCTCTCTCTCTCTCTCTCTCTCTCTCTGTGCCACCACTGTACGCACTGTGTCCGACCCTCCATCCTCCGCCATTGTCCCGGCCTCCCTCAGTAAATCGCGGCTGTGTCCACACTGACTCAGCTGTCGGCAGGCCGGTGTCAAGCCGATGCAGTAGCGCTCCCTCGCCCCACACAACCCTCCCTCCCTCACTCCCTCACTCGGCCGACGCGTCGTCCACGACGATTAGGCGGCCGGAGTCGTCCAGACGCGACCAATCGACTGTACTGATTCGCCAGTCAGACCTGCTGTGAAACTGCTTCGACTGTCAGAAATGTACTGAAACGGATTCAGTAATGACTTTTATAGACTGTTGCTATCGGTTAGGGCAGTACGAAGGTGGAGGCTACCACAGGTGATTGTAACCCGTGGGATACGGAATGAACATAAACATGCCAGCAACCCGTCGGGTGGCAGGTGGGATGATGCGTCCCCTCCGCTTCATCCACATAGTCCCACATTAATTCTCATTTTCTTCCTACCTCATCCTTCCTGCCGTCACGGTTTGTGTGTGTGTGTGTGTGTGTGTGTGTGCGTGTGTGTGTGTGTGTGTGTGTGTGTGTGTGTGTGTGTGTGTGTGTGTGTGTGTGCGTGTGTGTGTGTGTGTGTGTGTCTTAATTATTTCCAGGCATTGTTTGCATGCGAACACCTGGGTTGCGCTGCACAATGGCCCACGCACGACGGTCGCTTCCTTCCTCCTAAGGCTGGACAAATGAGCGATGCCACCTGGACGCGTACGTCCGCCTTGTGTCGTACGATATTCCATCCATTGCGTCTGGCCGTGAAGCCCTCCCCAGGACCACCAGGACGGACGTGGGTGCTATCTGCCGCCCTCGCCAGCAGTGGGGGGGGGGGGGGGGGGGGGGGGTAGGGCAGTTGTTAGTGGCTAGTGAGGTTTGTTGTTATTGTTGTTGTTGTTGTTGTTGTTGTTGTTGTTGTTGTTGTCGTCGGATGGACGGGTGATCGTGGCCGTCTATGTCTTGGTTGACGGAGATGTGAGGCATTGGCCAGCGAGCAAGAATTTTGTAGATCTTTACCATTTACGCTTTTTTTATAACACGTTTCTCGCTCTCCCCCCCCCATTACCATCCCTTATCTTATGGGTCTCTTTGTCCCCATTTTCGCTGTGCCAGACACGGTGACCTTCCCCTTATTCCATGATGGGTCCGGATTCTGTCATTTGGTCGCCATCTGTGTTTCTTTCACTCTTGTGTTTTGTGTTTCTCGCCTCATCTTCCTCTTTCCTAGATTCTCTCCCCTATTTAACCTATCTTTCCTCATTTCCTGCCCATTTACCTTGGAGCTTCCCTCCCCATTTACCTGTTCTGCCAGAGTCCCTCCCCATTTACCTATTCTTCCAGAGTCCCTCCCCATTTACCTGTTCTTCCAGAGTCAATCCCCATTTACCTGTTCTTCCAGAGTCCCTCCCCATTTACCTGTTCCTCCAGAGTCCCTCCCCATTTACCTGTTCCTCCAGAGTCCCTCCCCATTTACCTGTTCTTCCAGAGTCCCTCCCCATTTACCTGTTCTCCAGAGTCCCTCCCCATTTACCTGTTCTTCCAGAGTCCCTCCCCAGGCGCCTGTTCTTCCGTCCTTGTAATCCTGCCTCGTGTCATGTGCTGGCTACCCCACCTCCCTCCCTCGTAGCCTGGATGTAAACACAGGCTCACCTAAAGCTGACGTACACAGGTAGCGTCATTTGCTCGGGGTCTGCCAGAATGGGGGGGTGGGAGAGCCCTGGCCCCACTACCCAGCTTTCCCCGCGGGGCAGAGTCGGCGGCTGAAGCATTAAACACCCCCCTCCCCCCCTTTCTTCCCCTCCCTCCTCCCCAACAACGTCATCAACATCCCGTGTGATGTTCCACGAGAGTTCGTGAGGGTTTAAGACATCACGAAGGACCCAAAGCCCCTCCCTTGGGAGACTCCGGGGGTGATGAAAGTTTCTCTGGGGGGGGATCACCAGGATTGATGTAAGTTCCCCCCCCCTTTTCTCCCCTTTGGGAATCACTTGGGGGCGATGTAAACTCCCCTTGGATTCACCAGAAGTGAGTTAAACTCCTGGAAGTTACTAGGGGTGATGTAAGCTCCCAATGTAGTTATTAGGGGTGATTTAAGCTCCCCATGTAGTTATTAGAGGTGATGTAATCTCCCGCGGAGTTAACTGAGGGTGATGTAAGCTCCCTTTAGGGCGATCTTGAAGAGGTTATGACAGTTGGCAAGGCGCGTCGTCACTGCGGCCGCCCGTAGGGCTGTATGTGTGTGTGTGTGTGTGTGTGTGTGTGTGTGTGTGTGTGTGTGTGTGTGTGTGAAGGAATTCCTCCAGGGGTGGGAAGGTAATGAGAAGAGGGCGGAGGGGGGGGGGGGGTGTGAAATCATCTAGTGGGATGGGGAGCGAGAGAAGTGGTGAGGATGGGAGAGGCTCCAGCGTACGTAGGAGAATCGTGAGGCAGGTTAGACCGGCAGCTGTTGTGGCACCACGGCGACAGTGAGCGCCAGAGGAGGAGGAGGAGGAGGAGAAGCAGCAGGATGAGGAGGAGGAGGAGGAGGAGGAGGAGGAGGAACGACAGCAGGAGGAGGAGGAGGTGGAGGCCGCCTTCCGCGTGTGGTGTGGTGTGTGGTGGATTACCCGGCCCACCGTAAGGGCGTGCGTGTGCCACCTTTAAGTCCAATATTGATGGTGGTAACTTGCATCGCGTGCCGCCCCGGGCCTCGGCAACACTCCCATTACTTATGGAGTGATGTCAACTGCCAGACTACGACCCACACCCCGGCACCGCCACGGTACTGCTGCTGCTGCTGCTGCCCACCATTACGACGGACGGTACCAATCATCATCCAGTACAACGGACGGTACGACCATCCTCCAGTACGACGGACGGTACCACTATCCTCCAGTACGACGGACGGTACGACCATCCTCCAGTACGACGGACGGTACCACTATCCTCCAGTACGACGGACAGTACCAATCATCATCCAGTACGACGGACGGTACCACCATCCTCCAGTACGACGGACGGTACCGTCATCATCCAGTACGACGGACGGTACCACCATCCTCATCCAGTACAACGGACGGTACGATCCTGGAGCACGGTGGTACTGTTCCGTCAGTACTACGGTGGAGTCGTCCAGGAGCGCACGTGTCGTGGGGGAGACAGTGCGGAAATGTGGTAGAATTCTGCACGTAGAGGTGTAGAAAAAAGTGATATGATTGACCCGTCCGTGTGGAGGGGGATTTACGGACGTATACGAATGTGGCGAAGACGATTGAGATGAAGACACGAGGTGAACCAAGTCTGCTTACCAGTGTGGCCCAGTCTTTTGTGCCCGTGTTATATTCCTTGACCTTCTCCCTACAAGATGTTAAAGATGATGAGGTTGTAGCTTGTGTGTGTGGGGGGGGGGGGGGGGAGGTTTGTGTATATGTGTGTGTGTGTGAGAGGGAAGGGGGGGGGGGGGAAGGTAACCCTTTCCCATTGATGGCTTTGTGAGAGTGTTAGCATCGTCGGCGGACGTACGGATGAAACGAGCTTGAAAAAAAAGAGAAAAAAACATATATATATATATATATATATATATATATATATATATATATATATATATATATATATATATATAAACGCCCGATGTAATTTTGTCATGGGGAGGAGAGGGAATGTTGTGGGATCGGATGCTGCTGGCGTTGCTGTTGCTTGTGCAAGGTTTTTAAAGTTGTAGGAGAGAGAGAGAGAGAGAGAGAGAGAGAGAGAGAGAGAGAGAGAGAGAGAGAGAGAGAGATGTAGAGGGTAGTCATGTAGCAACTATTATTAAAGTGGATGACGTAGAGTACATCTGTGTACAAGGCTGTCCTCCTCGCTGTGTTCCTACGTTAGTGTCAGCCTGACGTGAGGGAGTTGGATGGGGGGGTTAACCTGTACAGTCATTGTTGCACGACGGTAGATTAACAGCAGCCGATGTATGGTAATTACGTGATAGTGTTGTTATTAACAGTAGTCGATGTATGGTAATTACGTGATAGTGTTGTTATTAACAGTAGTCGATGTATGGTAATTACGGCGTGGTGTTGTTATTAACAGTAGTCGATGTATGGTAATTACGGCGTGGTGTTGTTATTAACAGTAGTCGATGTATGGTAATTACGTGGTGGTGTTGTTATTAACAGTAGTCGATGTATGGTAATTACGTCATGGTGTTGTTATTAACAGCAGCCGATGTATGGTAATTACGTCGTGGTGTTGTTATTAACAGTAGTCGATGTATGGTAATTACGTCATGGTGTTATTAACGGTAGTCGATGTATGGTAATTACGTCATGGTGTTGTTATTAACAGAAGCCGATGTATGGTAATTACGGCGTGGTGTTATTGATGGGGAAGTGTGATATAATGGATGCCATGGGTGGTGATAGTGGCAGGTCCCCTCTCTCTGTGTCACTGTGGCATCATGATTATGATGTCGGAAGACAAAGGGATTTTCTTGGTTTTTTTTTTTTTTTTTTGAGCTTCCTCGATTAGTGAGATGCTGGTCCTTTACTTGTTGTTTTTGTTCTTTTTCATCATCATCATCATCATTATCTTCTTCCTCTTCTTCTTCTTCTTCTTCTTCTTCTTCTTCTTCTTCTTCTTCTTCTTCTCCTCCTTCTTCTCTCGTATAACTTCCGCTCTTCTTTCTGCTCCTCTTTACTCAGTGCCACTGCTTCTGCTGTTGTCGCTAAAACCGTTGCTGTTTCTCCTGTTCATCCGTTATTGCCGCTTCTCCTGTAGTTACTGTAGCGGCTGCTGCTACAGCTGCTGCGACCACTACTGCTGCAGAAGCTACTTATAGCGCCTGCTACCGATGCTACTGGAGGAGGAGGAGGAGGAGGAGGAAGCGCCCTTGGTCGCAGCGGTACCATGAAAGACACCTTCCAATATGAGTGGTGGGGGCTTCCCTTCCCTCCAGACAGCTTTAAGCCTGACGACATATCATCCCGCCCCCGTCTGTCTGTAGAAATGATAAGAATAGTACTGATATGAACGGCGCCCATCATCTCCCGCGCAGGGCAGGTGTGGGGGCACCTCTGTGATAATGGAAAGAGAAAAAAAAAAAGCAGTTTGGAATACACGACTGGAAGGTACGGCGTCCCCTCTCTGTGAGGGGAAGGAATTTCACTCACTCCGGGGTAGTGTATGACACAGTTTGTGGAATACGGGACAGACTTGGACCCCATCGTGCACCGGGGGAAGAAGAACATTATGGATATAAGACCTCGGGGTTATAAGTCTTAAGGCAACACAAGGTGGCAGGAACATCTGTAATGTGGCTTTCGCCCTTAAATATCGACATTGTGCATCTGTTAATATCTACAGTATAGTGCCTCTTCCTCTAGTAACATCTACAGTATAGTTTGCCAACAGAAACATCATGCGCGTCAAGATGTATTGGTAACATCAGTATATACAAACGTATATTGGTAACATCAATACACAGTATACCACAGTAGCCAATAGCATCAACAAAGTAACATCGACAGCGTGGAAAAATACACAGTAGCAGCGCCAATATACAACTTATACAACGGCTACATCAGTAACTACAGCGGCGTAAAACATACCATTAGCGAGGCATGATATCGTTAACCAATAGTGTGAGGTAATTCTTGCCTCCCCCCTGTGCCACGCTAGACATGGCTCCCCCGGCATAACCCGAGTTTTCGTGAAATGTGTTGTATGTATGTATGTATATCGGCGTGTAAGTGCTGGGCAGTACGGCCTCGGTGTTGAATGTGGCTGTCTGGTCTGGGTGTGTAAGTGTGGGTGTGGGTGTATGGTACCGTCTAGTGTGTGTTAGGGCGATGTGGTACCATCGGGAATGTGGCCGTGGTACCGATTGGTCTGTGGCCATGGTAGCTACTGGAATGTGGCCGTGGTACCGTCTGGAATGTGGCCATGGTACCGTCTGGAATGTGGTCATGGTACCATCTGGAATGTGGCCATGGTACCGCCTAAAATGTGGCCATAGTACCGTCTGGAATGTGGCCCTTGGCTTTAAGCCATCATTAACCAAGGAACGTACCGTCGTACCCAGGGGTCGTACCGTCGTGCCTCTGTCCTCCAGGTTTGTCTCCCCGACTGTCTCATCTCCCCAGTAAGTTGGGTGGTGAGGAATGCGGGGGAACGTGTCAGGCTGGGGAGGTAATTGCATTTGAGGCCGGCCTGTGGCAAGTGCTGCGCCACCGTCTCACATTGCGACTCGCATTGTTCCTAAACTTAAGGAGCGCCGACGTCTTGCCCTTCTGGGCCGTAACGTAAGTAGCTACGTCAGGCCTTGTGCCGTAACGCAAGTAGCTACGTCAGGCCTTGTGCCGTAGCGTAAGTAGCTACGTCAGGCCTTGTGCCGTAGCGTAAGTAGCTACGTCAGGCCTTGTGCCGTAGCGTAAGTAGCTACGTCAGGCCTTGTGCCGTAACGCAAGTAGCTACGTCAGGCCTTGTGCCTTAGCGTAAGTAGCCACGTCAGGCCTTGTGCCGTAACGTAAGTAGCTACGTCAGGCCTTGTGCCGTACTGAAGTAGCTACGTCATGCGTCGTTGTCATGCGTTGTTCCGTAGCTTAGGTAGCCACGTCATGCATTGTCCCGTAACGTAAGTAGCTACGTCAGACGTTGTGCCGTAACTTAAGTACCTACGTCATGCGTCGTTCCGTAACTTAGCTACGTCATGCGTTGTTCCGTAGCTTAGGTAGCCACGTCATGCATTGTCCCGTAACTTAAGTAGCTACGTCAGTCGTTGTTCCGTAACGACATCATGCGTTGATCCGTATCTTAGGTTACTACGTCATGCGTTGTACCCGTAACGTAGGTAAGAGAGGGAACCCACTTGTACCTATGTGCGTTCTGTTGGATTAAGACAGTGTTATTACTGATTAACCAATTCCACACGTCACATTCCTTGGGAAATACTCTGCAGGTTGCATAATTGTTATATTTATAGGTGTGCCATGTTTACACACACACACACGTCAGAAGTAATAATAGATTATAAGGAGACACACCAACTAAATGTTGATGATAAATATCAAACATTCTTTAACCTTCTGCTGTACATATATTTAACGAACCTTTAAATGTACATTTATACAATAATTCTTTGGAAAACTTAAACAGTTTGCATGGTAAATGATATATATATATATATATATATATATATATATATATATATATATATATATATAGATAGATAGATAGATAGATAGATAGATAGATAGATTGCGTTATGTGACGTTTACAGACTACAAGGCTTTAATACACTGTGGGACATTCTCTTTAATGTTTATTATTGTCTTGTGAATGTTAGATACCAATAGATGTCGTAAGGGAGTAATTCATGAATTCTAGAACCAGATAATGGTATTGAAAAATAGGATTAGATTTACGTTGTAGTGCTGGATCCCCTTCCACAGACGACCCTTTTGTTATCATTGTGTAATTCATTTATGAAAACATATTGTTATGTTTGCGATGTACTGAAGTGTTTGAACATAGCGATGATGGTTGAGAAATACATGCTCTCGTGTTTGGGGTAAGATGCCTGGTGTCTCATGATTCATTCCCGTTGAATAATTACATAATTAGTCGACACAGTAGTCTTCATCTATCATCATTGTTTATTATCTCGAATCACCAGAACTGACCCTTTCTTCTCTCTCTTCCAGGTAAGCCGTGGAGCAAGCAGGTGGTGCGTCCGGGAGCAAAATGGTGAGTCAGTTCTAAGGTGTGTGTGTATATGTTGGTGAGGCCTCAGAACCTGGTGCCCTCGCTGACCAGTCGCTCCCTCCCTCACCATCAGAGACATGGATGGTGAAGCATGACCAAGGCAGGTCTTTGGGTGGGTGATGGTGATGGGTGCGACACCTGGTGATGGTGAGGGGGTCTTGTCTTGCTGTTGGTGATGGTGAGGGGGTCTTGTCTTGCTGTTGGTGATGGTGAGGGGGTTTTGTCTTGCTGTTGGTGATGGTGAGGGGGTCTTGTCTTGCTGTTGGTGATGGTGAGGGGGTCTTGTCTTGCTGTTGGTGATGGTGAGGGTGGTTTGTCTTGCTGTTGGTGATGGTGAGGGGGTTTTGTCTTGCTGTTGGTGATGGTTAACTACTTTTGGTGATGGTGAGGGTTCCGCTCTGATGATGGTGATGGGTACTGTATGTTAGTGATGGGTACTGTATGTTGGTGATGGGTACGACATCTGGGGATGGTGATGGGTACAACCTATGGTGGTGGTTTAAGCAAGGACGACGTTACAACCCGCACAGACGACGGTACGACCCTCACATACGACGGTACGACCCTCTCACACGACGGTACGACCCTCACATACGACGGTACGACCCTCTCACACGACGGTACGACCCTCACACACGACAGTACGACCCTTTGGTATGATGGCCACTTAAGGATCAGGTCGAAGATCATATACACAAGGGTCAAATGTTCGTACATAGTGGTGGCGGAAGCGCCTTACTGCAGGTGTTGTGGACGTTACTTGTGAATACTTAACGTCGTACAACAGGTGTAATGGCGGCGGCTGCGTCGTACACCTGCTCTGACTCGCACCAGTAGACGTACTGCCCAACACCCCATTTTTTGTTTTCTAATCCCGTTTTCTCTTGTTTACTTTATGTCATCGTCGCCGTTCTCTATAAAGTCATATTTCGACGACTTTATTGATGGCTTTGATTGTATTCATTTCGGTGTCGAGGTATTGGTATAGAGGCAATAGTAAATATAAAGGATTGAATTGGTTTGTTTTTACCTCGTCTCCCTGGGAGGGTGTCGAGTGCCAAGATTATCAGGGTAGGGTGGGGTGCCAGCTATCATGAGGAAGGGGGGGAGGTAGGTGAGGGGAAGGGGGTATGTTTGGGATGGGGGAGAGGTGTGTGTGTGTGTGTGTTGTGGGGAGGGAGGGAAGGGAGGGAGAAGGCATCAGTGTGGGGTGCTGAGGGTGCCAGGCTGAAGCAGATGCCAGTGCCCTCTGGTAGGTTGCTGTGTGCGTTGCGCGCGCGCGCGTCCCTCTCCCTCTTCTCCCGTCTCCTCCCACGCCTTCCCTCCCGCCTCCTTTCCCACGCCCTTTGACCCGTCCTCCTCCCTCGCCCCCGGCTGATGCCCGTCACCTGCCGTCACCATCGTGACGTACACCCAGGGTGACGCAGGGCGAGGCTCCAGATCCCGTCAGTAGGTAACTCGCCCCAGCCAGCCGCGACCCGGGTCCTTGTGTGGGTTCTGCTGTGACCCGGGGCTTTGGTGAACCCCCGGGCTGTGACCTCAGCACTGTGACCCAGCCGCGTGACCCCGGTCTGTGACCCAACGACGTGGACTTAGGTCTGTGAACCCAGTCTGTGACCCCCATCATTGTGACACTCCCATGTCTGTGGCACCCTGTGGTTTGACCCCGATCAGTGACCTAGTTATGTGACCTCGATGCGTGTGTGACCCAGTTCCCGGAGGTCACCTTTTCTCGGAGGGCTCAATTTTCATATGCCGTGGAAGTCTCGCCTGAGGGGGCGAAATTGTGAGGGGGGAAAAGATTTTAAGATATTTAGTCGTGGAAAAATTGTGGCCAGAACATGGCTCTCGTCTCTCGTGTACGAAGCCCTCAAAGTCATGTGTGTACACATATGTTCCATATATATATATATATATATATATATATATATATATATATATATATATATATATATATATATATATTGCTCTACAGGGCTGTACTTATGTTTGGTGATTTTCTAAGTGAGTTTCTAAGTGCGTATTTTGGCATTGAAGTGTGGACGTCTTGTGTCTTTTAAGTGAAGGAAGGGTTTATGGAGGTCAGTGGTACTGTTGGACACAAGAGTCATACCGGGATATGAGGGTACACTGCCGTGGCATCTCCTCTGCGGTGTTCGTAAGGTCTACACTCCCCCTGCTGTGTTGTAGGGACCCCGCCTCAATGGCAGGGTGATAGTGAGGGCCATATCGGCACGCGCCCGCCCCAGATGACGCCCCTCAGCTGAGGCTTCTCCAGGTGAGTTGCAACAGGTGTAGTTAGTCCAGTGAAGATGTTAGTGTTCAGGTGTTGTCAAGGGTAAGGAGACGTCAAGGGTGAGGAGACGTCAAGGGTGAGGAGGTATCAAGGGTGAGGAGACGTCAAGGGTGAGGAGGTATCAAGGGTGAGGAGACGTCAAGGGTGAAGAGACGTCAAGGGTGAGGAGATGTGTGTGTGTGTACTGAGCTCCCTCACCTGTTCTCCTCTCCCTTCTGCCCCTCTCATCCTCCTCTCCCTTTCACCTCCCTCCCCCAACTTTCTCCCTCGATGCACGTATGAAATATCTAACTATAGATTTTTTTTGTTTATGTAAGTTAAGGG
>NC_092234.1:5774093-5781593 GCF_036320965.1 Panulirus ornatus
ACACACACACATATGTATATATATATATATATATATATATATATATATATATATATATATATATATATATATATATATATATATAGGTATACAAACATCCCCGTTATCTATATACATCCCTGGGATGAAAGCGTGTCAATAGACCTTTCTCATTTTTTAATCTAGTTTAAGTTATCTGTCCCCTGTGTGTGTGTGGGGGGGTGGGACGGGGATGGTGGAAGGGGACGAGTTTATCATGATTGGACCGTGCGTACGTGTGTGTGTGTGTGTGTGTCGGGGCGGGGGGGCCCCCCCCCTCCTCCTTTCCCTCCTCCTCAACACCCAAGGGGGATGGGGGTGGGGGGAGGGAAGAGGCTGCACCCACCTCCTCCCCCCCGGGAAACCTCTCAAGGCATTGTTTTTTTTGGTTTGGTTGTGAAGGTGTTTATAAGGCGAATGCATTAGCTTTCTGAACCTTGTGGACTCTGGGGGGGTCGGGGCCCGGAGTTTTTCCATGGCTGTCAGGAAAGGAAAGGGAAGAAAAACACGACGCTTATCCCCAAGGGGCGGGCTAACGGGTCGTACCGCCGGGGTAGGGGGTCGTAGCGTGCTACGCGTCGTATCAAGGAACTAATGGACCCCTGCGGAACCACCGAGATGTAGTGAAAAATATTTTTTGTATTGACTTCCTTGGCGACTTCCCGAAGCTGCCGGGGGGGCCCTGAAAAAAATGGTTCTGGGGTTTCAATATTATATATATATATATATTATTAAAAATTTTATATATAAATATAATATATTTTATTATAAAAAAATTAAAATAATATATAAAAATATATTATATATATATTATATATTATATATATATTATATTTTATTAAATGTGTTTTGTGGTTGTGTTTTATTTTTTGTGTGTGTTGTATTTGTGTGTGTGTGTGTATTTTTGTGGTGTGTGTGTGTGTGTGTGGGGTGTGTGTGTGTATTTGGTGGTGTGGGGGGTGTGTTTTGTGTGGTGTGGTGTGTAAATTTTGTGTGGTGTGTTTTTTATTTTTTTTGTGGTGTGTTGTGTGGTGTGTGTGTATTGTTGTGTTTTGTGTGTATTTTGTGTGTGGTGTGTGTGTGTGGTGTGTTGTGTGTTGTGTGTGTGTGTGTGTATTTGTTGTTGTGTTGGTGTTGTGTGTGGTGTGTGTGTGTGTGTGTGGGGTGGGGTGTGTGTGTGTGTATTGTGTTGTGTGTGTTGTGTGTGTGTGTGGTGTGTGTGTGTGTGTGTTGTGTGTGTATTTGTGTGTGTGTGTGTGTGTGGTGGTTGTGGTGTGTGTGTGTGTGGGGTTGTGGTTTTGTGTTTTGTGTGTGTGTGTGGGGGTGTGTGTTTTGTGTGTGTGTGTGTGGGGTGTGTTGTGTGTGTGTGTGTATTTTGTGTGTGTGTGTGTGTTGTGTGTGTGTGTGTGGTGTGGGTGTGTGTGTGTGTGTGTGTGTGTATGTGTGTGTGGTGTTGTAGGAAATGGACGTCTTCATAAAAGTAGCCCCTTTTATACACGGTGCATTAACATCAGTCACAGTTAAAATTTTTCGATGACTGTAGAAGACAAATGATTGAAATACGGAGGTGGAAAATTTGCAGTTTTTTAAGAAAAAATTTTCCATTCTCGATGAAAAAAAAGGAGAAACAAACATTAATTAATATTGAATATGCGAAAAGGGTGGGTCCGCAAAATTGCGCGCGCACGCTTGTGTTTGGCGATAATTTTAATTAACACTCTATTAAATTAACTGCAGCCGATGGCCGGGGAAAAAAAAAAGAAATGATGCAGAGGAAATACATACAACAGTGAACATGGGGTGTGTAATATGGGGTTAACCCTAACAGTCTCCATCATTTACAAAAGCGGAAGGAGGGAAAAATGGAGGATATGTATATATATATATATATATATATATATATATATATATATATATATATATATATATATATATATATATATATATACATATATATTTTTCTTTCATACTATTCGCCATTTCCCGCATTAGCGAGGTAGCGTTAAGAACAGAGGACTGGGCCTTTGAGGGATTATCCTCACTTGGCCCCCTTCTCTGTTCCTTCTTTTGGAAAAAAAAAAAAAAAAAAAAAAAAAAAAAAGAGAGGGGAGGATATATATATATCCTGTGGCAGTCTCCGCCAGCTTGGGTGGGCTTCATTGCGGTGGCGCACTGCCACTAGGGGACGAGGGATCTCTCTGGTAATAGCACAGGTGGGTGACGGTGGCGCGACGCCCCCCACGTGTGTCTACAAATGATATATATCCCCATGATTGACCCCCATGTGACACACCGGAGGATTGAAAAGAAAAATGGAATCCCATAGATTTGAACACTCGCAAGAGGTACTTTTGATCGGGAATTGGTAGAGTGTGGCAGAGGACTGGCAGTTAAACGTGTGGTTGATGATGTGTGGTTGATGATGTGTGGTTGATGATGTGTGGTTGATGATGTGTGGTTGATGGTGGTGAGAACAATTGGCTTGGACGGTGATGCATTGTCATAGAAAATGAGCTCCACACACCCCCTTTCCCCCCCAAGTGTACACCCCTCCCCTCCTCCCCCCCTCTCTCCCCCCCCCCCCAAGCCTAATGCAGCAAGTGCATTGGGTGTCGCATCCTAATGTCCTCCAATTAGCAGGCTTTGATGGTGCCAAATGTTGAATCACTAATTAATGTTCATCCCCCAGGCGGGCGGGCGGCCGCTGGCTGTCCCGGTGTGGTTTGATGTGTCGGCGATCAGCGGGTGTGGGTAATGATAATGATAATAATAATGGTATTGATAGTGATGATAGTAATAATGATAATGATAGTGATAATGATAATGATAGTGATGATAGCAATAATGATAATGATAGTGATGATAATGACAATGATAGTGATGATAGCAATAATGATAATGATAGTGATAATAATGGTATTGATAGTGATGATAGCAATAATGATAATGATAGTGATAATAATGATAATGATAGTGATGATAGCAATAATGATAATGATAGTGATAATAATGATAATGATAGTGATGATGGTGATAATGATAATGATAATGATAGTGATTAGAGTAATAATGATGATAATAATGACAATGATAGTTGATGCTAGTAATAATGATAATGATAATGGTAGTACTAAGGATAGTGATAATGTGTGTCTGGCTCTCTGTAATAATGATAATGATGATAATGATAATGATAGTGTGTCTGGCCCCTCTGTTTGTGATATATGTGTATCGTGTGTGTGTGTGTGTGTGTGTGTGTGTGTGTGTGTATGCTCCCATGTTATAGTTCGTGGTATCTTTTCCCAAGACGGCAGTGTGTTGGGTCAAGTTGACGGCTGCTGTCGTCTGGTGCGAGAGTAACTGTACTTTCTGAGTACTGCAACTTAACCCTTTGAGTACGACGACGTAACCCCTTGAGTGCGACAACTTAACCCTTTGAGTACGACGACGTAACCACTTGAGTACGACAACTTAACCCTTTGAGTACGACGACGTGACCCCTTGAGTACGACAACTTAACCCCTTGAGTACGACGACGTAACCACTTAACCAGGGAGAGTTCTCACAGTGCAGTATATGAACGCTCCTCACCGTATCAGGTAGTGTCAGCCTCCCTCCCTCTCTACCTCCGCCTCGTCGCTCCCTCCATCCCTCCATCCCTCCTCCTTCACCGTCAGTCCCACCATACCCGAAGGGTCAGTACCCTCACGGAATTCCCACCAACGTACACCTCTCCTCCCCTCTCCTCCTTTCTCTCCCCCACCGACGTGTTTCGAACCCCGGAGCGCCGTACCCTCGCCTCCCTACCGCGTCGTCTCTCGGGAGGATAAAAAGATTTTGCCGTATACCATACGTACCGTGCATGGTGCTCTCTCTCTCTCTCTCTCTCTCTCTCTCTCTCTCTCTCTCTCTCTCTCTCTCCTCTCTCTCCTCTCTCTCTCTCTCTCTCTCTCTCTCTCACACACACACACACATATGTATATATATATATATATATATATATATATATATATATATATATATATATATATATATATATATATATAGGTATACAAACATCCCCGTTATCTATATACATCCCTGGGATGAAAGCGTGTCAATAGACCTTTCTCATTTTTTAATCTAGTTTAAGTTATCTGTCCCCTGTGTGTGTGTGTGTGGGGGGGGGGGGGGACGGGGATGGTGGAAGGGGACGAGTTTATCATGATTGGACCGTGCGTACGTGTGTGTGTGTCGGGGCGGGGTGGGGGGGGGGGGGGGGGGCATTTTAAAGCGGATCGAGTTCTATAGAGCGTCTCCCAAACCATCCTCCCTGAACGTGTTCCCGGGAGAGAGAGAGTGAGAGAGAGAGAGAGAGAGAGAGAGAGAGAGAGAGAGAGAGAGAGAGAGAGAGAGAGAGAGAGAGAGAGAGAGAGTGATTTTTTGTGTCGTACAGTCAGGAAAACGATCCTCTTCTGTTATCCTCTGGCGGGAGGAATTGTATATTGCTGTAGCCCCCACGAAATACACTTCTGAAAGAAAAAAAAAGGAAGAAAAAAAAAGGCTAAAGCTTCACCAGCTTTGCTGTGTTGAGAGTGGAAGCTTAAAATAGAAGGTGAGGGATAATGTGCAGGTTGAGTTCTCCCGTCCGCTGGAATAGCTTGGAGATTTACATAGTGATTTGTGCTTCCGCGCGCGCGCACGTACCACACACACACACACACACACACACACACACACACACACACACACACACGAGTGTGTAGAGCTCCCTCCCTATGCGGTATAAACAGGTAATACACACCTGCGTGAGTACGTTCCAGTCAGCATAATTTTCTTCCCCCTCCTCCTCCTCCTCCTCCTCTCCACCCTCCTTTCTTCCTTCCTCCGTTGGAGCATTAATCTCACGAGGCGTAGGGATGACCCGCTCCATAACCAGGTTATGACGTGGTGTTCGTGTGTTGGGGATGGGCGGGGCGCTTGCCTGCCTGCCTGCACAGTGGGATGCGTAGGCCAAGAGGGGGCATCATGGCTTCGACTTGTCCTCCCTCAGGTACTTCTACGTGAAGAGTACCTTCTGAACTGTCCAGCCGAACGGTATTTTGCCGATGATGATGATGATGTATGGATGCGAAACTGATTTTCTATGTGGATGTCTGGTGAGACCTTGATATGTAAATGTATATATGTTTTTATATCGATTAATGAAGAGTAAGGACTTGTTATTTGTCTCGTTAACGAACGTACTTCAGAAATCTTTGACATCTCTTCCTCCTTCTCCTCCTCCTGGGATGATGTACCCCTCCTCCCTGGGAGTTGACACTAAAAAGACGTAATTAAGGTATAGAGGCTCCAGGTCCCTGGCCTCGAGTGTGAGTCGTGGGCGACAACATGACACGCCTCTCAGGAACCCTTTACCCTCGAGCTCTGGGGGAGTTGCTCTTTGCCCTCGACCTCTGGGGAGTAGCCCTTTACCTTTACCCTCCCGCCTGGGCGTCGTGCTGATCAAAAAAGCCTTATCAGTTTCTGGGACGCGGATTGGTTTGTACTGGAGTGTGAGAGGGTGAGGTTCTGCGGGTCGCGGGAAACCGTGTCGCCCCTCCGGGAGGTTGGGCGAAGAGCAGCAGAACCGTACGACGCGAACCGTCAGGGAATTATGACGTCGTGGCGTCACTCCCCACATGAGAGAGAGAGAGAGAGAGAGAGAGAGAGAGAGAGAGAGAGAGAGAGAGAGAGAGAGAGAGAGAGAGAGCCGTAGCTGTGGAGGTAACTTGCCTTTGTCCGTTAGTCGCGGTGTTTATGGTATGGTATGTTGGTGGATTTGAATTTGGAACGGAGTAAACGCGGTCAGGTCTGGTTGACCAGGTGACCTGACGGAGGTGGTTCCACGTACAGTAGCAGCTGTGAGAGCTAACAGTGCCACCACCAGTGCCAACAGTGATTCATTGCCAGCAGTGATTTGTTTTTTCCACTGTAGTAAGACAGAGGTGATTGGTTTTTCCACTGTAGTAAGACAGAGGTGATTGGTTTTTCCACTGTAGTAAGACAGAGGTGATTGGTTTTTCCACTGTAGTAAGACAGAGGTGATTGGTTTTTCCACTGTAGTAAGACAGAGGTGATTGGTTTTTCCACTGTAGTAAGACAGAGGTGATTGGTTTTTCCACTGTAGTAAGACAGAGGTGATTGGTTTTTCCACTATAGTAAGACAGAGGTGATTGGTTTTTCCACTGTAGTAAGACAGAGGTGATTGGTTTTTCCACTGTAGTAAGACAGAGGTGATTGGTTTTTCCACTGTAGTAAGACAGAGGTGATTGGTTTTTCCACTGTAGTAAGACAGAGGTGATTGGTTTTTCCACTGTAGTAAGACAGAGGTGATTGGTTTTTCCACTGTAGTAAGACAGAGGTGATTGGTTTTTCCACTGTAGTAAGACAGAGGTGATTGGTTTTTCCACTGTAGTAAGACAGAGGTGATTGGTTTTTCCACTGTAGTAAGACAGAGGTGATTGGTTTTTCCACTGTAGTAAGACAGAGGTGATTGGTTTTTCCACTGTAGTAAGACAGAGGTGATTGGTTTTTCCACTGTAGTAAGACAGAGGTGATTGGTTTTTCCACTGTAGTAAGACAGAGGTGATTGGTTTTTCCACTGTAGTAAGACAGAGGTGATTTGAATAAGTGTCAGAATCATTGCGTGCTCTACGACGGACGGTGATGGCACTCCGTTACGTCGAGGGATTAAGAACGTTGCACGTGGCAGAATGAGAGATGAGCGGAGTGGGTTATTGGAAGGTGCTGATTATGTGTGTTATCACACAATCACCACAAATTATATATAGTTCAGTAAGAGCTTGGGACTTTGGACGATATGCGCAACATTGACTTAAGAAATGACACGAAGGGAAGGGAGTGTGCAATATTTTCGAGGTATGGAAAGGTGGCTGGAAGATAATGAAGACATTGGAGATGTATTGGAGAGAGGTACTGGAAAATAAGTTGGGGAGGTCGGGGACTTGGTTGTACAGATGCGTGAGTGCGGCCGTATGGAAGGTGAGGGCGGAGGTATGTAAGGTGAGGGCGGAGGTACGTAAGGTGAGTGCGGAGGTATGTAAGGTGAGGGCGGAGGTATGTAAGGTGAGGGCGGAGGTGCGTAAGGTGAGGGCGGAGGTATGTAAGGTGAGGGCGGAAGTATGTAAGGTGAGGGCGGAAGTATGTAAGGTGAGGGCGGAGGTACGTAAGGTGAGGGCGGAAGTATGTAAGGTGAGGGCGGAGGTATGTAAGGTGAGGGCGGAGGTACGTAAGGTGAGGGCGGAGGTACGTAAGGTGAGGGCGGAGGTATGTAAGGTGAGGGCGGAGGTATGTAAGGTGAGGGCGGAGGTATGTAAGGTGAGGGCGGAGGTATATTACGATGTAGGAATCAAACAAGGCAACGATGGGAGGGGATGGGGGGCCCTTTTGTTATGCGATGATGGTCCCGTAGTAATGGATTCAGCGGTTGGAGAGGCAGTG
>NC_092234.1:5786593-5796593 GCF_036320965.1 Panulirus ornatus
TTTTATTACACCGGAAGGATAGTTGGGCTGCGCCCTCCCTCCCTGTGGTGTCGGGGCTGGAGGAAGGGCTACGTGGGGGATGAGGAACGGGCAGGGGGATGGGGGAGTGAGGCTTGCGGGGCCTGGCTTGTGTCTGCGGGTGCTGCCCTTCCCCCAGGGAGGAGGAGGAGGAGGAAGGAAGGAAGGAAATATGATAACTTCATTCTTCAGTGGGAGGGCCAGGCTATATTGAAGAGGGACAGCATCGTCTGTTGGTGGGATAGACAGGTATAGCCAGCCAGTGGCCGCTGTGGTGGTGGTGGCTGCAGAAGGCCGCTGGTGAGGACAGTTTTTATTGTGGGGGGGTGAAGGGCGGGGGGGGGGACTGGGAATGTGTGGGGGGTGGGGGTCGGGGAGGGGAGATAAGCTAGGGCGTTAAGGTTGCTGTGATTTAATTAGGGAGAGTCAGAGGGTGAGTGTAAGTCGACTTGTAAGTAGGGGATAGGTCATGGGGAGCCAGGGAGGGGTCGCTTTGGGGGAGGGTTGGGTCACGGATGCTCAGCTGGGGTCACGGCAGGTGGGGGTCGGGCTGGGCTGGGCTGGCCCGGAACGTGGAGGGGGGAGGGGGTTTGGTATGTGGTTGTCGGGTTGGGGGGTAGAGAGAGGACCTGCGCATGACGCGTGATTAATATTACTGATGTTAATTATAGACGCCATACCATCTGCCGCAGCCCGCAGCCTGAGTTATCTGCTGCCGCTACCCCCTGCTGCCTGCTACTCTCTCCTGCTGCATGACTGCTCATACCTTCCTCCTCCTCCTCCTGCTCATCCTGCTTCACCTGATAATACTGCTGAGGACCCTGCTCTCTGCTGCTGTCTGTTGATGCTGTACATCGCTGCTGTCCCACAGCTGAAGCGTGACCTGCTGTGACGCTTTCCTAACACCACCCCCCACTCACACACACACACGCCCTCCTCTCCCCCTACTTGCCCTCGCTACTGCTTCATGTTATCTCATCCTTCACATTCCCTCCTGCGGTTGTGATCACACACTCCCTCCTGCCGCTGTGATCACTCTCCCGTCTTGCCTGTGGATATTATTACCTCAGTATCCTGAGTCATTTCTCATCCCGGCACGTCTATGCCTTGGTTCCTCCCTGTCCTAGTTCCTCCCTGTCCTAGTTCCTCCCTGTCCTGATTCCTCCTTGTCCTGATTCCTCCCTGTCCTGGTTCCTCCCTGTCCTGGTTCCTCCCTGTCCTGATTCCTCCCTGTCCTGGTTCCTCCCTGTCCTGATTCCTCCCTGTCCTGGTTCCTCCCTGTCCTGGTTCCTCCCTATCCTGGTTCCTCCCTGTCCTAGTTCCTCCCTGTCCTGGTTCCTCCTTGTCCTGATTCCTCCCTATCCTGGTTCCTCCCTATCCTGGTTCCTCCCTGTCCTGGTTCCTCCCTGTCCTGGTTCCTCCCTGTCCTGGTTCCTCCCTGTCCTGGTTCCTCCCTATCCTGGTTCCTCCCTGTCCTGGTTCCTCCCTGTCCTGGTTCCTCCCTGTCCTCCCGACTCTCCCTGAGTTTTATTCCACACATTATGAAATATTGTGTTTTATTATCTTCGTTCTGTGTTTACCTCCTCATCCTCAGCAGTAGAAAACTTGGCGTATTCTTTAAGTCCCATTATCTCCTGCTGGAGTTGGGTTGGTACAGACTTTCCATGTTTCCAGGGGAACCGGGGGGGAAAAAAGAGTCCTGGAAGCGTAAAAGAAAAATATATGACCCTAGAAGCGACAAAAATCCACATAGAAAAAGGTTTAGAAAAGAACAGGAAAGTTTAATGATATTCCCGCATCTTGAGCGGAACGAGGCTAATAAAATACACCAAGATTTTCAGCGATGTGCTGACGAAACTAGGCTAATCACCTCGTTACCTCGAAAGCAGATGGATAGTTATGCACGCCCTTATGACAACTCTGCTACCGAGTCGTCTGACCCGCATCGTTCATCAAGTGTAAATAGATTTTAGAACTCGCGCTGGCGTTCTCAAGTGAGGACCTCGGCGTTCAATCTCAAACGCCAGAAGGATGCGTGATAATGAACACGAAGTTAGTTTTTTTTTTCGCGTTCAGTCGTGTGTAGAACCCGGGCAATATGAGACCCAGTCCGTTGGCTGGGGGAAATAGAACTCCATACCTGGTAGATGTGTACGACTTTTGAGCCCTCGAGTAAGATGACACGGCGGCAGAGCACGACGCTTCGACCATTGAGCACGAAGGTACGATTCTTGAGCACGACGGTACGCGACCTTTGAGCACGACGGTACGCGACCTTTGAGCACGACGGTACGCGACCTTTGAGCACGACGGTGCGACGACGCTTGGCTTATGACCTGACCAAGGCTTAAGGCTTAGGTCAAAAACGTAGACAGTACAGCCAAGGGTCGTTCCGTCAATTTCTAGGGTCGTGCCGCCGTGCTTAGGTGTCTGTCGTACCGTCGTGCTCAAGAAGGGTCGTACCCTCGCCCATAAGGGTTAAGGGATCTCATCCCGCACAGATTGTGTGGACAGCAGGTCTGTTATCAACACTTGTCGTAAACCACTGCCAGATTTGACTTGACCTTCATAAGAAGCAATTACCGTGTTATATCTTTATCATATATTAAGATCAACAATAAATGATAAAAGATAACTGTGGTCGGACTTAAACTCTCATTTTTCTCCATCGTGGATAAAAGATTTTTGGTCCAGAGAGTCGAAAAGTGAAGGACGAAGTCCAGTCACACACGTTCCGTTTTCTTCGCCTTTCTCGGAGTGGTTTCTTCAACACATTTAACTTTCTAACCTCAAAAGATTAGGAGTCACTTTACTATGGTCTTTGATTTCGGAGCAAAGTTTGCTCAGCATTTCGTGAAGTATTGCATAAATATCTATTTGAAACGCGTGTTTCAGTGACGAGAAAATGAAATGGGTGTTACAGAAACGCTTGGCTGTATGTGCGATTTAATTTTTTTTTCTAGTCAGTATAAATCAAACTTTAAAGCTTGTAGCTTGAAGACCCTCTCGTTATAAGTGTCTTTTTTTTTGTGGGTCTGCTTACTGGCAGATTTCTTACGAAAAATATATTGTTCTACGTCTGGAAGTGCAGTTGCGCGCTGCTTCTCGGCCGACGCTGGCTGGGCCTGCTGCCAGTGGTCTCTCCCACGTTGTCGTACGGGAGCTATACGTCACCGCCTTGTGTACGGAATGTCCAGTTGTCTCGTTTAACGTGGGCAATCACGAACATCGAGGAGGTTAATGGTATACATTTGTTTACATACGACCCGTCAAGTAAACCGCATCACGCAGTTTACTTCTTGAGTACGAGGGTACGATCCTCGACCATCATGGGACGACTTGAGACTTGACCTTCATGGGTCAGGTCGAAGGTGTGGTGCTCAGATGTATTTTTTTTTTTTTTTATTGTACTCGAGGGTTGTAGCGTCGTGCCGACCACGAGTGCCAGTTAAACTTGACTTAATTATGATACACTTTATGCGACACGACGCTGGTCAGTTTGCCGGGCGTGCTCTCTAGGCCGCTTTATATTTACGAGCGTTTATGATGATGAATAATGATCCCTCACGTCTCGCGTGCATGAGTTATACATTAATGTGTGCCTTCATGTGAGCTGGAGGAATGTGGTGGTTGCACAGGGTCTAGCGAAGCGGGCGGGACGACCCTGGGCCAAGAGAGATCGCACACTTGACGTCTTGTTATCGTTTGTACTTTGAAGGTGAGGACGTTTTCCTCCCGGGTGGCGGGTGACGAGGGAGAGACTCGTTCATTGTCCCACGGGGCGCGTCGTCATGGCTGTTCGGTCGTTAAGGGTTCTCTCCGAGACGTGGCATGGCCATTGGAGGATTTTATCGTAGGTACTCCTAGGTACGTGCATTCTCTCTCTCTCTCTCTCTCTCTCTCTCTCTCTCTCTCTCTCTCTCTCTCTCTCTCTCTCTCTCTCTCTCAGTAAGGGGGCCCACGGTCGAGTGGTCTTCATCCTCGCTAAAGTCTACGGTAGTAACGTGTCTTAGTTCATTACCATACACGCCGCCTCTCGCTTGTTACCCCGCCGTACAGGTGTGCAGGATTAGACAAGTGTTGTTCCCTATACCTACACCCGCACAGTCCCCGGGTGTATCAGCACGGCAGCGGTTGTAGGTTGTAGCAGGTGCACGGGTCGGGGTGTCGTCTCCCACGTGAAATACTGGATGTTATCCCGTCGTCCCAGCAGGAGGAGGCAGGAGGTGTGGGTGTCGTGTCGTCGTCCCCCAGATACAGTCGTGTCGCCTCCGTCTCTCTTGGCTCTGTCGTGCCCTAGACACTCCATGCTTATCGTGATATGTTCAGGTGTCATCATTAAACGGTGTTGAAGGCGGCAAAAGGCAGTGTTGTGGGCAGTATAAGAGTGTTGTAGGCAGTATAAGGCAGTGTTGTGGGCAGTATACGAGTGTTGTAGGCAGTATAAGGCAGTGTTGTGGGCAGTATAAGAATGTTGTAGGTAGTATAAGGCAGTGTTGTGGGCAGTATAAGAGTGTTGTAGGCAGTATAAGGCAATTTTGTGTGCAGTATAAGTGTTGTAGGCAGTATAAGGCAGTGTTGTGGGCAGTATAAGAATGTTGTAGGTAGTATAAGGCAATTTTGTGTGCAGTATAAGTGTTGTAGGCAGTATAAGGCAGTTTTGTGAGCAGTGTAAGTGTTGTAGGCAGCATAAGGCAGTGTTGTGGGCAGTATAAGAGTGTTGTAGGCCGTATAAGGCAGTGTTGTAGACAGTATAAGAGTGTTGTAGGCAGTATGAGTCAGTGTTGTGGACAGTATACGAGTGTTGTAGGCAGTATATGAGTGTTGTGAGGCAGTACAAGACAGTATTTTCGGACAGTATACAACAGCGTTGTCGGCAGTGTAGGTGGTGGGAAGAGTGGTGTGGGGGTGAGGCCGGACCAAGTTTGGTGGTACTTCTTAAAGCGGAAGTGTTGAGCCCGCCCAGGGGCCACCCACGAAGCCCCAGACACCCCCCCCCCCCACCCCCCACCCCCAGCACACCCAGCCCCCCCTCCTAGCAACCTCCCCTTCCCCCCACAATCCCTTCACTGTTCCTGCTACGTAGCGCCAGAAACACTCGCTCTCCTCCTCGCTCTGTGTGTGTGTGTGTGTGTGTTCCCTTGTGTTGCCCCTTCCTCCTTCCCTCCCTCCCTCCCTTCCTCCTTCCCTTCCTCCTTCCCTCCCTCCCTCCCTTCCTCTTCCCTTCCTCCTTCCCTCCCTCCCTCCCTCTCCTGGCTGCAGGAGTGATCGCCAGTCTTTCACTGCGTCACAAACCTTACTCACACCTTCCCCTGAGCACACTGACGGGCCCTTGTGTTCCAGGGTTACGCATCTCGACCGTGAAGTCAAACGAGTCAGTCCTCGGACCCCTTGAAGATCTCTTGCCCGCTCGTAAACCCTTGTAAACTCCTTGTAAACTGCTGTAAACCAGCAAGTACCCGTCACCTCGTACTCCGTCGATCATCCCCTCCCCCACCCCACAACATTCCAAGGTAAACTTGGGTAAATACTTAGATAATTCCGATCACGTTGCAAACAGTGTCCAGCGAACAATTTTCCTGTCGAACACCTTCAGCAATGATCAGTCACAGAGCAACTCTTGTCTTTCCCTCGCCCATATAGCCGTCATGAACCCGTGTCAGTTACTGTAGTTAGCGTTGTTGCTGAGGGAACAGCCTGGGATTAAAAAACACTCTTGATGATCCTTTTGATCGAGTGTCGTTCGTAGTGGGTTCGAGCGTGAGGTGTTCGACCGGCCGTGCGCCGGAGGGAGAGCCATCTCTCCCCCGTTTGTATTATGTTACTTGAGGGAGATTCGTTTGCTTGATTAAGAGGACATCATCCCCCTCCTCCTCCCCTTCCTCCTCCTCCTCCTCCTCCCCTTCCTCCTCCTCCTCCGAGTGTGGACCATTGTCGCCATGTTTGCCCGCGTGAAACTTCTCCTCATTTTGTGATATTATTGTGTGAAGCGTCTGACTCCGAGGGGGAATATTAAAATGGCTACGTTGAGTTCACATTTGTATATATATATTTTCTTCCTGCGTGCGATTACATATTTGTTTTAATACAAGTATTATTCTTTTGTAGTCTCTTGTAATTGTGCACCATGTCTTTATATATATATATATATATATATATATATATATATATATATATATATATATATATATATATATATATATATATATATAGACAGGATTCGAACCCTTGGGTATTTCTCGTTTGTGGTTCTTTATTGGTTGGGAGATGAGATGAGCAATAATGCTGCTCTGTGTTTGATATCATAATATGATGTTTTTCCGTTGGTAAACACGTAGTAACTTATGTCCTGTCTCTGGATATTTATGCTCCCGGAAGACGACCCTACGGCACGACTGTACGACCCTTTAGAACGACGGTACGACCCTCGGGTATGATGGCCTTGCCCTTGACCTGAGTCGTAAGGTTCAGGTTCAAATGTCAGGCCTTGGTACCCTGGGGTCGAACCATCGTCTAGGCCGTCGTGCTCAAGGGTCGTACCGTCGTGTTCCAGGGAGGTTAACAACCCTTGTGGAGACATATAACCAGTTGGCCAACAAATCTCGTTGAGGTTATATCAGCCACGTGCCTCAGACGAACTCTTAATTGTCCTTCGGATGATTAATTGCTCATTGGTCGTCTTAATTACCATTAGGGCGACGCGGAGTACTGACTGAGGAGTTGCATTTGGTAATTGCCTGTTCGCCCCTGAGTGGATGTCTGCTCCCTGACGTCGAGAATAATATATTGGATTGGCCTGACCCTTTTTTTTTTTTCAAGTAGAGGAAAGCGCACTGGAGGTGAACGTAGTAGCCATTAAGAAGGCCGGATGACGTACACAGTAGACGTTCGTGGTTTACGTCGGCCGTGATGTGCGGACGGTGATTGCTCGCCCGAGTTACTCTCCGATACGGCATATTCGAGTTGGTCCCACGCACACGATCGTAAGGTTGACTCCGTCTTGACCCGATCCCACCGCTCGGCAGCTGGTTGTAAACGTGACAGAAGCGACCCTCCCCTTCAACCAACCAACCCCCCCACCTCTCTCCCTCCTTCCATCCATCCATGTTGGGACGTGAGACGAGGGCGCGCGGGCCCTATCTCGCCCCGACAATCTTGTCATGTGTACACAGCGCTCGCCTAGCCTGGCCCCTGGGCGGCCTCTGTGCCGACAGTGAGGTCGCTGTTGCCAGCCGTGAGCCCGAATACTCGGGTGCCCCAGGACCTAAGAGGAAATTAATTACCCCCCTTTTGCTGGAGGTCGAGGGCACTGGGGGGGGGGGGGGTAGGGGAGGAAGAAGACGTTGTAGTCTGACACTGTCCCCTCCCCCCCTCCCCCCCGCATCGTCATGAGTGGCAGCCTGTGTTGTGTGACGTAACAATAAACCTGACCCTTTACCGTTTATGAAGGTGGTCTTGGCTGCTGTAGCCCGGTCATCCGCCGGCTAACGTAACGAGGGCTTTCTAAACGAAGAGCGAGTTCTCCCCTCTCATCTCCAACACTCGTGCTGTGTACCGTCAGCACCAGGCGTTATCCCCAACAACATCTCTAGCATCACCAACGCCAGTGTGGAGAACCAGTTGGCGTGTGATGCAGTGAAGCAGCACAGAAAGTACGGCAGAGACTTGAAGAAGACAACGAAGGTCCACCAGACTACAGACGTATCCAAGATCTGGACAGCAACACGCACATACACACACGCCGTGGAACAACACACATTTGGTCACCACCGAACATCAGAGCCACTGAGAGAAGCTCCGGTCATCAACCTCTGTACACAGTGGAGATCTTCTACCTTAGCTCAGCTCATACATCCATTCCGGACCGACGGACATCAGTACACGCACATAGCATGTCGGAGGTAACAAAAATTCATCACCACCCGTTCACACAGTTCAGCTACTACTCTCCTCCACCCATACATCTCCACACTTCATCTTCTTTTCCTCCACTTTGCCTCCCCTCTGTATCCCCCTGTCTGCTCCCCCGCGCTGACCAATCATCTGGGAGAAAAATGGAAGGCCAGGGTTGGGGAGCCAGGGTATATAGCACGAGGGTCGTGGGGCGAGGCAGTGCCCCGTCGTCCAGGCCCTCTCTCCAAGGGTCGTCCTCATGTGTGGCCCCTCGCGTCTCGTCGGACGTAGAGGGTCAGGCTCTTCTCGTGGCTCCTCCTCCTCCTCCTCCTCCTCCTTCTTCATGTCCTCCTCCTTCTCCTCCTCCTCCTCCTGCACAGTCGCACGGCTGATCGTCTCCTCCCTCCGCCACGTCCTCAGCCTCACATCACGGGTGTCCTGCCGACTCCTGACAGCTATTCCCCAAGTGGCGCTCGTTGTCAGGTCTCCTCCGTCACTTGGCCATCACTCAGGCTTGAATTATTGTCTGTGAAACACGAGGAGACTTGCCTCCTCCCCTCCCACCTCCCGGGGAACTCATGCCTTTCGAGTGACTACTTCCTTTTCCATGTCTCCCTCTCCCTTTCTCCCCATTCCTGTGCCTCTCCCCCCCTCTCCCTTTGCCTCTTCCACTGAAAGGGATATAGCCCCACTGAGACTGTTTGCAGGGCCTCGTCAGTGCCTGCAGTGCTCAACACACACACATTTGCATTTTCCTAAGCCGTAGTTTCTTGTCTTCGTCACCATTTGCATCTGGCCAGACCAGCAGTTCTGGGATGACCTCGCCACACACCAACACGGGTGTTGAACACTGCCTCTCCCTTCCCGTGTCCCCCTTCCACATCCGTTCCGTCTCTATTGCAGTCGTCTGCTCCTTTCCCTTCATCTCTTCAAGTCTTCTGTCTCTGCACTGTGGACAAAAACATACGCGTGCGGCCTGGGTACAAATATATAGTTTAACATCCCAGAGTTCTTCTTTTTGAGTTCCCACGTGTTGTGTATACTTGAGTTCCTTTTCTTGGGTTCTCATGTGCTGTGTATTCATGTGTGAGTTCCTTTGTTGAGTTCCCATGTGTTGTGTTCCCTTATGTTCCTTTGTTAAGTTTCCATGTTTTGTTTTACCCTGTGTTTCTTTGTTAAGTTCCCATGTGTTGTGTTCCCTTATGTTCCGTTGTTAAGTTTCCATGTTTTGTTTTACCCTGTGTTTCTTTGTTAAGTTCCCATGTGTTGTGTTCCCCTGTGTTCCTTTGTTAAGTTTCCATGTGTTGTTTTACCCTGTGTTTCTTTGTTAAGTTCTCATGTGTTGTGTTCCCCTGTGTTCCTTTGTTAAGTTCCCATGTGTGATGTATCCTGGGGTTCCTTTGTTGAGTTTCAATGTGTTGCGTATCCTTATGTTCCCCTACTGTATCCTTGACTTCCTTTGTCCACATGTGTTACGTATCCTTGGCTTCCTTTGTCCCCATGTGTTACGTATCCTTGGCTTCCTTTGTCCACATGTGTTACGTATCCTTGGCTTCCTTTGTCCACATGTGTTACGTATCCTTGGCTTCTTTTGTCCACATGTGTTACGCATCCTTAACTTCTTTTGTCCCCATGTGTTACGCATCCTTAACTTCCTTTGTCCCCATGTGTTACGCATCCTTAACTTCCTTTGTCCACATGTGTGGTATGTGAAGACGGTCCGGGCAGGGGGCCGGTGTGGTGGCGGGAAGTGTGTGTGTGTGTGTGTGTGTGTGTGTGTGTGTGTGTGTGTGTGTGTGTGTTTAAGTGAACATCTCATCTCATCCGTAAACAATCATTAATCTGAAATACATTAGTATTTTCCTGGGCATGTCTTGGGGTCTCGGGTGTGTGTGTGTGTGTGTGTGTGGAGAGCGACGCGTGTTTCCCCACCACATTGGTCTTCGATTTTCTTGTAGCTTGGGGGCAAGTCTTTTTTTTTTTCCAGGTTTGAGAGCAGTTTTTCCCGGTATGAGAGAGTCGTCCGCCCTACACCCTCCCGGTAGAGGGGACGACTGTTTTTTTTTCCCTTCCCGTGGAATGGGGTCGG
>NC_092234.1:5799093-5846593 GCF_036320965.1 Panulirus ornatus
CCCCCATCACCTCCCTTCCTCCCCATGTACATCACTGTACCTGACTATACCCACCACAGCACCAGCTGTGCTATCCCTCCACAGCTGTGGCGTGCTGCCCCGCACAGCTGTGTGTCGTGCCCAGAGATGTGCCGTGTGCTCTTGTGGCTCGATTTGCGTTTGCTTCTGTGTGTGTGTGTGTGTGTGTGTGTGTGTGTGTGTGTGTGTGTGTGTGTGTGTGTGTGTGTTAAGTGTTCGTCCCGCGAGAATCACCGGTTCATACACACACACACACACACACACACACACCACTACTTCTGCATCAACAGCCACACCCACTACTTTACCACTACCCTACATCAGTAGCCACTTACAATATCTCTTTGCCACTACAACTACTTCATCTGTAGCGACCAACAGACTCCCACATGTACTACACCTGCATCAGAACCCCCTACAAAAATCCCTCTTTTACTACTATCATATAAGTAACCACTTACAAAATCCCACTTTTAGTACTACCATATAAGTAATCGCTTACAAAATCCCACTTTTACTACTACCATATAAGTAACCACTTACAAAATCCCTCTTTTACTACTACCATATAAGTAATCACTTACAAAATCCCACTTTTACTACTACCATATAAGTAGCCACTTACAAAATCCCTCTTTTACTACTACCATATAAGTAACCACTTACAAAATCCCTCTTTTACTACTACCATATAAGTAATCACTTACAAAATCCCACTTTTACTACTGCTACATCAGGAGCCTCACACAGTCAGATATTCTCAGTCTTCCTAGAGAATATTCGTGGTATTCCATCAGAATAGTCATGTCATACGAAGCCTTTTGAGATATTTGAAGTGATAGGAGGAGGAATTCACCCTCGCGTGCTTGGAGGAATATTGCCAATATCCCAGAAGGATATGATAAGGATTCTTGCAGGATATTCGGAATATCTGTTCTCCGTTTATGAGATTGAATAGGAAAACATATTAGTATTTCGAATGATCTGAAAAGAACATTTCTGCTTTACTGGGTATTTCATGAGAGAGAAATCATGCCTAGTATGCCAGTATGATTCCCAGAGCATATCTAGTATGCCAGTATGATTCCCAGAGCATATCTAGTATGCCAGTATGATTCCCAGAGCATATCTAGTATGCCAGTATGATTCCCAGAGCATATCTAGTATGCCAGTATGATTCCCAGAGCATATCTAGTATGACTTCAAGAGTGTGTTTTTCACCAGTGTGACAGGAGTGGCTGGTGTGTGGGTGGGCGGCAGGAGAGGCTGGTGTGTGGGTGGGCGGCAGGAGAGGCTGGTGTGTGGGTGGGCGGCAGGAGAGGCTGGTGTGTGGGTGGGCGGCAGGAGAGGCTGGTGTGTGGGTGGGCGGCAGGAGTGGCTGGTGTGTGGGTGGGCGGCAGGAGAGGCTGGTGTGTGGGTGGGCGGCAGGAGAGGCTGGTGTGTGGGTGGGCGGCAGGAGAGGCTGATGTGTGGGTGGGCGGCAGGAGAGGCTGGTGTGTGGGTGGGCGGCAGGAGAGGCTGGTGTGTGGGTGGGCAGCAGGAGAGGCTGGTGTGTGGGTGGGCGGCAGGAGAGGCTGGTGTGTGGGTGGGCGGCAGGAGAGGCTGGTGTGTGGGTGGGCGGCAGGAGAGGCTGGTGTGTGGGTGGGCGGCAGGAGAGGCTGGTGTGTGGGTGGGCGGCAGGAGAGGCTGGTGTGTGGGTGGGCGGCAGGGGGTGGGCGGCAGGAGAGGCTGGTGTGTGGGTGGGCGGCAGGAGAGGCTGGTACCTGTGGCAGTTTGGGCGACTGAATTAGGTCACAGGACTCTGCCTTCTCAGGAACTGCTCCCAATTGTTTCCCAATATATATATATATATATATATATATATATATATATATATATATATATATATATATATATATATATATATATGTATATATACCTGATGCGTTGTTAGTCTTATTCTTGTGTCACACACTATGGTTGGGTGCCACAGCGCGCGACACTGTGGTAGTGGGAACGCCAGTCACCACCTACACAGTGGTTGATGGGCACTACCTCACCACACAGTGGTTGGTGGGGCTCCTTCCTACCACACAGTGGGCGGCGAACTGTTTTAGAACACCACACAGAGACTTCAAAGCTTCACACTGTTATATAGATCTCGTCTTCTTCTTCTCAGGGAGGCGTATGGTCCACTGTTCTATGTTATAGAGACCAGACTTCAACCCTAGTGTACCATAGAGTGAAAGATCTCGTTTGGATTGGGTAGTTGTGGAGTAGGAGACGTGTTAACAGTATAGTGTTATCCCACACCATCAGAGGGCATCCGGGTCAGTGTGTGTGTGTGTGTGTGTGTGTGTGTGTGTGTGTGTCGGGAGGTCAGTCGATGTTCGCCTTTAACTTATGGAATTTAGAACAGTCCAGGTCCCGCCAGTGGCCAGGTGTCTGGCCTCGGGTTATAACCTCTCCCCATCCAAAAAAAAGATATTTGTGTTAACTGCATCATTATCATTATCATCATCATCACTATCATCATTATCATCATCATCATCATCACTATCATTATCATCATCATCATCATCATCATTATCATCATCATCATCATCATCATCATCATCATCATCATCATCATCATCATCATGGCTGGTCCTGAGGTGAAGAATTATTATTATTATTACTCGCATTAGTAGTAGTAGTGGTATAATAGTAGTAGTAGTAGTAGTGGTAGTACAGTAGTAGTAGTAGTAGTGGTAGTACAGTAGTAGTAGCAGAAGGTGTAGTTTTTATTTACATATCCCCACGTCTTACTTGTAAGTAGGTATGATTAAGAGATGATCCACGTCATGATGATTATCTGAGTGAGGAAGGGTCATTAGAGACCACAAGGTACCACTGAGGTAGGGTCATTAAGGACCACAAGGTACCACTGAGGTAGGGTCATTAGAGACCACAAAGTACCACTGAGGTAGAGTCATTAAGGACCACAAGGTACCACTGAGGTAGGGTCATTAGAGACCACAAAGTACCACTGAGGTAGAGTCATTAAGGACCACAAGGTACCACTGAGGTAGGGTCATTAAGGGACCACAAGGTACCACTGAGGTAGGGTCATTAAGGGACCACAAGGTACCACTGAGGTAGGGTCATTAAGGACCACAAGGTGCCACTGAGGTAGTGTAATTAGGGACCACAAGGTACCACTGAGGTAGGGTAATTAGGGACCACAAGGCACCAGTCATCCCGAGGGATGGGTGGCCCTCCAGGGTGGTGACTGGGGCGGGGCGGGGTGGTGGGTGAGTGTGTCTGTTACACAGTGCAACAGATGTCGTGTCTCACGGTGAAACAGAATGTCTGTTTCACACGTTCCACCCGAATGTCTGTTCCACATGGTCCATCAGAATATCTATTTCGCTTATTCCGCCAGAGTGTCTGCTTCACATGGGGCACCAAAATGTCTGCTTCACACGGTGCACCAGAATGTCTGCTTCACATGGTCCATCAAAATATCTATTTCGCTTGTTCCACCAGAGTGTCTGCTTCACATGGTGCAGCAGAATGTCTGCTTCAAACGGTGCACTTCATTCTGTTTCACTCGGTCGGGAGAAATTCATTTGAGAGCGCAGATGAAGGCTGCTTCTCTCTCTCTCTCTCTCTCTCTCTCTCTCTCTCTCTCTCTCTCTCTCTCTCTCTCTCTCTCTCTCTCTCTCTCTCTCCCCCGCGCGCGAAGTTTCGCGCGTTTCTTTCGCTGGGCGTAGATATTTATGACGGTAAGTTAGCGAGAATTTGCTGGTCGAGTTTACAGGTAAAATATGTTAATGGAATGGAAGGAAGGAAGTGTGTAGACACGCCAACTTTAACGAGGTCTCTCTCTCTCTCTCTCTCTCTCTCTCTCTCTCTCTCTCTCTCTCTCTCTCTCTCTCTCTCTCTCTCTCTCTCTCTCTCTCCACTTTTGAGCTCGACGGTACGACCCTTTTGAGCACGACGTATGAGCAAATGCACGACCTTGGTTTAAGTAAGAGAGTGCGACCTTTGCAGAGAACAGTACGGCCTCTGTGCACGACAGTAGGGCCCTTGGGCACGAGGGCCTGACCTTTGACCTTACTCTTAAGGCCAGATGTGCCCACACACACACACACACACACACACACATTGTATCAACCTTGCCCATGAGCCGCGTCTGGCCTGTAAATTATTTACACCGGTAAATCACAGGAGTGCGGTGTTGATACAAGACTCCCTGGGTTCATTTACCTGGTTTTTTTTTTTCACAGATTATTGTAAATGGTGATGAAGCGTTGGTTACGTAGATCAGGATGTGGTTTGATGGCCTGTAATTATCTGGTCTTCATTGCCTCTTCAGTGAGACTCGTCGGGCCTCGCAGTTGACGGTCGTGAGGTGATTGAGACCTTGTGTGTGTGTGAAGTGATTCGTCTCTCTCTCTCTCTCTCTCTCTCTCTCTCTCTCTCTCTCTCTCTCTCTCTCTCTCTGTGGGATCGCTGACTTAGGCGAGAGGCGTTCAAGTTATCATCCCCCCCTCCCTCAGACGCGTAAAAGGGGCCCACCCTCTCTCGATACGCTTATGAGAGAGAGAGAGAGAGAGAGAGAGAGAGAGAGAGAGAGAGAGAGAGAGAGAGAGAGAGAGAGAGAGAGAGAGTCGTTGATCAGGAATGGAAAATTGTGTTACTCCAGTCTCCTCTCTCTCTCTCTCTCTCTACCGCGTACGGAAATAGAGACGCACGCCTCCAGCTCACACAGGGTTGCACGGTGAGAGGGGCTTTTTAGATACGTGATGGTGTAAATGTTTGGCTGTGGCGAGCGTGTTAGGTAAACGGTGGTGGAATGAAGAAGGCTTGGGGAGGGGGGGGGGGGGCAGACTGGTGTGTGTGTGTGCAGTAACTTTGTGGATGAATCAGCGAACCCGCGGACACCCGCGTGTGTCCATTACCCGCCTCTAATCACCCCATTTGTAAATCAGCTGTTTGTAATGACGTATTTGTAAGGTGTATGCGTGTGTGTGTGTGTGTGTGTGTGTGTAGAGGGGGGAGCAGGGTTTAGGAGGTCTACCCTTGTGGGGCAGGGTGGGAAGGTGTGTGTGTGTGGGGGGTGGGACACCTCCTTAACATTCGGTCATACATATGTTGGAACTTTGATATGCTCTCTGTATCCTCACGTCGTTAATTAGGTCATTATCTTCATCCACAGCTCTGATATGATTATGTTACATCCTTACATCTCCTGTGTATGTATATATATATATATATATATATATATATATATATATATATATATATATATATATTCTGGGTTCTGGTTGTTGTTGTGTCTTACACGTATGTAGGAACTGTGCACTCTCGCCATCATCACATTGGTTCAGACTGTCTAAGGCTGTGATCAACTCTCCCCTGACTCCTTTCTCTCTCTCTCTCTCTCTCTCTCTCTCTCTCTCTCTCTCTCTCTCTCTCTCTCTCTCTCTCTCTCTCCCTCTCTCTCTCTCTCTCTCTCCTCCCAGACGAACCATTGTACCACTTACCATCACTCCACTCCATCATCTTCCACCTGCCATCCCATTTCCCGCCATTCAACCATCCATCTCCCTACTCTACCCCTCCCCCCCCCCCCACGCCTGCCCCTCCCAGCAAGACAGCTACCGAGAGGGCGTGGCTGGCTTCCACGCACCCCCCCCCCCCACTCCCCCAAACGCTTACCCCCACCGACAAACAGCTACTGTGAGGGCGTGGCTGGCCGCGCCCCCCACGCCTACCCCCACCAGCAAGACGAGTACTGGGAATGCGTGGTCTGGGGGGTCAATTTATGTCGGAGTTCACAATGAGGTTGCAATGGACGAGGCCGCCTTCACTTACCTTCACCTGGTTCTTAACTCACTCCCACACCTGCCAAGCTTACACACACACACACACACACACACACACAGAGAGAGAGAGAGAGAGAGAGAGAGAGAGAGAGAGAGAGAGAGGCGACTCTATCTTTCTACAAATGTAAGTCAGTTTTGTGAATGTAAGACGGTCTCCTAACTCGATAAAGATCGTCAACATAGTTTTTTGAGTGATTCCCCATAGTTACCAAGATTACGTTGAGCGACGTTGTTTTATTTCAGCGTAATGAAAGGAACAGTAAAGCGCTTCAGGACTTGGGGGTTTCAGAATACAGAAATAAATGTTCCAATCATCGATGTAATTTGTGGGTTGTTTGGAGAATCCTGAAGGCTATGAAATATGAAATATGAAAAACACTGACCACCGGAGTCATATATATATATATATATATATATATATATATATATATATATATATATATATATATATATATATATGCTGTCTTGCTTCAGGTGTCCGGGGTCAGTTATTTTTATATTTCATTTCATTTTTTTTTTTTTGCTGCTGTCCAACTTTTTCTTTTTTTTTCACTTTAGTTCGTGTGTGATCCTTCCCATTGACAGTTCAGCGTTGGGTCCGAGTGTGTTACTGGCCCATCATGGTGTTTGTACGTCTTTTGTCTGTTATTCTCTTCTCTGTAAGGTTTCTGCTGTTGCTCGTTTGTATATCTATGTCTCTCCTGATCTCTCATTCTCTTTCTCTTATTGTTTATGTATCTTTGTACCTATCTTTCTCTGTTAACCTGTCTATCTGTCTCTTTGTTTGTCTGTGTGTCTGTTTACCTGTCTATCTGTCTCTTTGTTTGTCTGTGTGTCTGTTTACCTGTCTCTGTTTGTCTGTGTGTCTGTTTACCTGTCTATCTGTCTCTTTGTTTGTCTGTGTGTCTGTTTACCTGTCTCTCTGTATGCCTGTCTCTATATCTGCTGGGGCATGAAACCCTTACTGGCTGGACCTATCCCTCCCACTGAAGCCTGAAGTTCCAGCTGGCCAGTGGATGTATTTACATATATATATTTATCTATTTACATGTAAATGCACGTATGTTTACTCGTAAAGCTGAAGCAATGATCATGTAAATACTTATTCTGTATATTTATTTCTTCATCCGCATACGTAATGAGCCGTAACTTGTGCATGGGTTGCTGTGTTATTCCTGGGTTATATAGCCTAGCCTTGGTTTGGGTTCCTCAGGGCTGGGTTATAGCTTAGCCTTGGATCCTGTTCCAGTCCCGTAGCCTAGCTGTGTTACTTAGCCGTGGGGGGTCCCATAGCCTAGTAGTAACCTAGCCCACAGTGCTGGGCTACGCCATAGCCATCTGTCCACCGCTTGCAGTGAAAACTAACAGGCGATGGACTGCAGAAATAGACTGTGTTAGGAGAGCAAGAAGTGTTTTGCTGTGTGGGGCGGGCAGGGGGTGGTTGGTGTTTGTTTGTGTGTGTAAGGGGGAGGGGATTTGTGTTTGTTTGTTTGTTTGTTTTTGTAGGATGGCTGCGACTGTGTGTGTGTGTGTGTGTGTGTGTGTGTGTGTGTGTGTGTGTGTTCGTATTTTTCTATCTTGATGGTAATTGAAGCGACGCATCTGCTGGTTGTCGCTGCTCTGCTTATTGTCCCATAATCTCCTGAGCACGACGATACGACCCTCTTAAGTACGACGGTCCTTACCCTTGAGCATGGAATTACGACCCTCTGACCTCGACGGTACGTGTCCCTTAAGCAGTGAGGTACGACCCTTGCGTGTGAGGGTCGTGCCATCATACGCAGGGGAGGGGGTCGTCAGGTCGTGCTGAGGCTCTGATCATCGTGGTCAGGTAGTTAAACTGTTGGTCGTAAGGTCCGTATGATCCTTGCAGTGACCTGAATTTTATCCTCAGGGCCACCGACAGGGCCTCCCTTATCTGCCCTTGGAGATAAGGCCATGGGTTATATGAGCCTAGACAAGGAGGGTGAAATGTATTTGGGTATGGGAAGGACACATCTATATGGGAAGGAACATCTGAATGGGAGAGAAACATCTGTATGGGAAGGAGCATTTACATGGTAGGAAAGCTTGATGATGGAAACGCATTAGAGAGATCACAAGTTCGAATCCCTTGGTAAATGATGGTTGCCCCTTGATTAAGAGGGATATGATAATGATAAGAATGTGAAATCCAGTGGAATGGCCGGTAAAGGCCTAAACTCACAGGGAAGGAGAAGAAGAAGACGAAGAAGAGGAAAGGGAAGAAGAAGAGGAAGGGGAAGAAGAAGAAGAAGAGGAAGGGGAAGTGTGTGTTATGTGATGGAGCGTTCTGTTGGTGATTGTTGGGGAGGAGGTGTGTGTGTGTGTGTGTGTGTGTGTGTGTGTGAGAGAGGTGAGGTAAGGGTGCCATGGCAGTGAGGGAAGGAAGGAGGGAGGGATGATGGTGGAGGGAGTTGCTCATTGATTTGCTTGTCAACTCTCACGAACTTTGTCGGAACGGCCACCACTGCCACTTACCCCCCTGTGCCAGGGGCGTCGCGCTTGAGCTGGGGTTGGTCGCCCTGCCAGTGGAGGGTGCTGGCTGGAGTCTCACTCGGGACGAGTTTGAAGCAACACTCGGTGTTAGTGGCAGCAGGGAGGGAGGGAGGGTGTGAGGCTGGGAGATATGGTGGAATTGGTCAGCTGGTAAGTGTGGGTGGAGTTGGGTCAGCTCGCGGAGGTAAGAGCAGGTCAGAGGTCGTGGTCATCATACCCAGTGCCGGTGTCCTCAAGGGTCATATACCGTCCGTGCTCAGAGGTCGGGTCGCAGTGCTCAAGGGTCGTACCCTCGCGATCAAAGGTCCAGCCGCCCTGCTGCTCAACGGGTTTACGCAGCAAAAAGGTTCAGGAATTTAGCGTCAGCCTTTGAATGGATGAGAGAGAGACTCTGTGTTGGACGCGAGGCCCCATGAGCGTCGAGACCGTATTGTTTGGCCACACGACCTGCATGTTGGGTGGACACAAGCCTGGAAGACGAATGATTGTTACGCCTTTGTATATCCCCAGCCTCGTGGAGGGTGTGGTGTATGACGCCCTGTCACTCGTCTGTCTGTCTGTGTGGGTGTCTGTACAGTCTGTCCCTTTTCGATCTTCCCTCTCAGTCGCCAGCCACTGGTAAGAATAAGGTCATCTTCCAGGCCCTCGTAATTAGGTCATTAGATCAAAGGTTAAAAACGAAATGGAATATATTTATTGATGAACTTTGGCAAGTTTAATGTTTGGGTGAAAATACCTCTCGCGCCAAATGAGGTCATTATAAAAGGGGGTAGGGGAGAAAGAGTGCTTGGGTCACCCTCAATAAAACGAGAATAAGTTTGTTGGGAGGTCACAGCTGAGCTTTGTATCATGAGGTATGTAGGTGAACGTGGGTTCCATCAAGGAGCGTAGCTTGGTATTACAGAGAAATGACTCACATTTCTTCGCTTGTTAGAGGTGAAGCAGGTTTGACCTCGTCGGAGTGGACCTAATATGAGGTCATCCTGGTTCACCAGCTTCCCCTCTTGTTACTGGAGTGATTGTGACCACCTAGCCTTCCTCATTCCCGTTGACCATTGACCTATATCGGTACTGCAAGTGTCACGTAATAACACTTATGTTTGAAATATATGTTTTCTTTTCTTTCAAACTATTCGCCATTTCCCGCATTAGCGAGGTAGCGTTAAGAACAGAGGACTGGGCCTTTGAGGGAATACCCTCACATGGCCCAATTCTCTGTTCCCTCTTTTGGAAAATTAAAAAAAAACGAGAGGGGAGGATTTCCAGCCCCCCGCTCCCTCCCCTTTTAGTCGCCTTCTACGACACGCAGGGAATACGTGGGAAGTATTCTTTCTCCCCTATCCCCAGGGAATGAAATATATATATATATATATAAATATATATATATATATATATATATATAATTATAAGATGAGATCCACTCTGGGCTCAAGCTGGGGAATTTGCTCTGGGTGCTGAAGGGTCGTTTGATCTCGCTTGTGGCGTCACGACACAGTTAAAAAGAGGAGCAGAGCGGGTGGTGGTGGTGGTCCCCCCCCCCCCCCCCTGGTGCCGCACACCAGCTTGAAGTTGAGGCGCCGCCACCACCACTACGGAGGAGGCGACCACCACCACCACCACTGCAGCCTGGAGATCACTGTCTGACCCGAGAGACTTGTCCCTCTCTCCCTTGGTGTCATCCCCTCCCGAACGTAATCTCCCTCCTTCTCCCTCTCTCACTCGCCCTGCCTTCTTCCCATACACGCTATCTCACATTTCCGGTTCTTGTCTGCACCACTTGAGCGCCGCCGATGGTGGTGAAAAAGACACCCCCTCCGTGTGGCGGCCGTCTGACGCCTCACGCCCGTCAGGTAGGACCTGTCGCCCCCCTTCATCAACGGCTTCCCTCAGGACCTTCCTCCGGAGCCTCGGGTATGTCAACACTTCCGCCTGGAACTCTCTTCCGCCAACTGCTATTTCAAAACACCCGGAACTAGGACACACACACACACACACACACACACACACACACACACACACACACACACACACACACACACACACAACGCCTCTCCCCGCGATCTCTTGCCACAGGGACGGCATCATTAACACATCTTCCCTTCCATCTCGTCCGCCACACTTGCCACCACTGCAGCAGACCCGTCCATTACCAACTTCCGCCTCACTACGCCCCGGTTCTGGGAGGTCCTTATATTATATTGTCTCCTCTCCTGGCTCCCGCGGGAGGAGAACCAGCCAAACCATCCGCCTCACCACACACGAGAGAACCCGCCCGACCCCATCTGTTCCTCCCGTATACTCAGATGGAACCCAGGTTCTACGTCCGATGCTGCAGCAGCCGGGAGGAGGGTCCTCCACCTCCTCCTCCTCCTCTTCCTCCTCCTCCTCCTCCTCCTCCTCCTCCTCCTCCTCCTCCTCCTCCTCTTCCTCCTCCTCCTCTTCCTCCTCCTCTTCCTCTTCCTCCTCCTCTTCCTCCGCCCTGTTTATTTTCATACACCCAAGACAAATCCTGCTAGTCTTGTCCCCCTCCAGGATGCAGGATATGACCCAGTGGGTCGGTGAGTGGCACGGGGGTCATATGAGGAGCAAGAAGACCTTTGAAAGTTACATCCTTCAACAAAGTGATGATGATGGTGGTTGGAGAAGGTGATGATGGTGATAGGTGATGATGGTGATGATGGGATGATGGGATTGGTGATGATGGTGATGATGAATGATGGTGATGATGATTGATGTGTTGATTGATGGGATGAGGATGATGATGAGGATGGTGATGGGATGATGATGGAGATGAGGATTGATATGATGATGGTGATGATGATGATGGAGAGATGGTGATGATGATGTGATGGGATTGATGATGTTGATGATGATGATGAATGATGATGTGATGATGATGATGATGATGGTGATGATGATGATGATGATGATGATGATGATGATGATGGTGATGATGATGATGATGATGATGATGATGTGATGATGATGATGATGATGGTGATGATGATGATGATGATGATGAGGTGATGATGATGATGATGATGATGATGATGGTGATGATGATGATGATGATGTGATGATGATGATGATGATGATGATGATGATGAGATGATGATGATGATGGTGATGATGATGATGATGATGATGATGATGATGATGATGATGATGATGGTGATGATGATGATGATGATGATGATGATGGTGATGATGATGATGATGATGATGATGATGTGATGATGATGATGATGATGATGGTGATGATGATGATGGTGATGATGATGATGATGATGATGATGATGATGATGATGATGATGATGATGATGATGATGATGATGATGATGGTGATGATGATGATGATGATGATGATGATGATGATGGTGATGATGATGGTGATGATGATGATGATGATGGTGATGATGATGATGATGATGATGATGATGATGATGGTGATGATGATGATGGTGATGATGATGATGATGATGATTGGTCACAGTCTCCCCGATGGTTCCTCCTGCTAGATCCTGAGGGTTGTCTACAAGCACAAGCAGCGGCCGCTGTATGACTCCAGAAACGTTCCTCTGTTGTTGTTGTTGTTGTTGTTGTTGTTGTTGTTGTTGTGTTTTCTTCGGCGAATTTTAAGAGGATTTGTCTCGGTCTCTGGGGAGAGAGAGAGAGAGAGAGAGAGAGAGAGAGAGAGAGAGAGAGAGAGAGAGAGAGAGAGAGAGAGAGACCTGGTGCTGTCCCATCCCGGGACGCCCCCCCCCCCTAGATCAATTCCATCCTGGGTTACTTTAAATCGAATCGAAGAGCAAAAAAAAAGGGGGGGTGGCGGGGGTGGTGGGGGGGACGGAGAAAATAGCATTTGCTGGACACTTCCACGGGAAGAGATGTTCCGTTAGAGGAGTTCCTTTGTGTGGTTAGAGGGAGGGAGGGGGGACACGTGGCTTCGGGAGGGGCCCCTCCTCCTCCTCCTCCTCCTCCTCCTCCTCCTCCTCCTCCTCCTCCTCCTCCTCCTCCTCCTCCTCCTCCTCCTCCTCCTCCTCCTCCCCCCCTGATTTAGCAGCAGCAGCAGCAGCAGCTGCCACGGTTGGCGCACAGGAATCGATAACGTGTGGGTTGTTGCTACTTGGTGATGTGCCGAGCCAAGGCTTCCTCCCGCTGTGGCGGCCGGTACTGTGGGGGGAGGTACCGCCAGCACGGTGGTACGACGAACCATGGAGCACGACGGACGGTGCGATCTCTAGAGCACGACGGACGGTACGAAAACCCTGGAGCGCGACGGTACGAACCTTGGAGCACGACAGCACGACTCCTTGAGAAGAATCCCTAAAGCACGACGGTACGACCCCTTTTGAACACGACGGTTCGACCCCTTTTGAACACGACGGTACGACCCCTTTTGAACACGACGTTTCGACCCCTTTTGAACACGATGGTACGATCCCAGGAGCACGACGGTGTGACCATCGTGCGCGCCAAGGGTCGTACCTCTGTGTTCCAGGGGTCAGTAATGGGGGGGAAGGGTTACTGGGTCGTAACACCCTTGATCATGAGTGTGTTGATGGTCGGTTGTGACGCAAGAATGGGTGCGTCACAGTGGTATTGTAGGCAGAATGCGTGATGGTCAAATATAACTTTACATTGGGTGCGTTGTACAGGGTGGCAGGCCGAGTGTGTATAATGTTTTCTTGTAACGTAATATTGAGTGCGTCACCATCGTTTGGTAGGCTTAGTGCGTGATGTTACGTGTGTGACGTAACGTGAGGGTGAGTTACAGGGATGTGGCAGGCTGGGTGTGTCGCGTTACTTCAGGATGTACAAGGACGTGGGCGGGGCCTGCTTGTGAGGCAAGAACAGAGCCGTCGCTGCTGTTCTTGCTGCCGCTGTTATTGCAGCAGCTTCTGCTGCCGCTGCTGCTGGCACCACCACCGCTGCCGCCGCCGCCGCCACCGCCGCCTCCTCCCACTCCGTCACCGTCAAGCTAGGAAAGATTTCCCGGTCATCTGTGTCCGGAGAAGCGGGGGGAAGTTGTCTATACCCGCATGGGCTCCGACCATCCCCGTGTTGTATATCAAAGAGACAAGGAAACAAGTCTATATTTATTCCCTTGTCTCGACGCGTATTGTCTAACACCTCTCATTCCGGAGGTATTATGCGGTTGTGATGCCTCTCATGCTGCCCTGGTAGGTGAAGGGTTGTGTGTGTGGGAGCCTCGGGGAAATATCAGTGTTTTTTTTGGGGAGTAATTTTAACATATGCCGCACTTTAGTTAATGATGTATTGTGGATACACAGAGGAGGCTGATGGCAGATCTCTCGGTCTATGGTGAGGTTACATACACAAGCTATTGAGGGTCCTGGATTCATCCAGGCACTGGTGAGTGAGCCAAATGCTGGGGGTTTTCCATGGGACTTCCTGTTATCAGGAACTGAGGCTGGGTCCAGGATGCTGGAAAGCTGGAGTCGACGGGGGACCCTTCGTGTTTTTATTGTCGACCAGAGGAGCCAACACCAGCTCCCGCGACACCAGCTCAGGGCCCAGTAGCTTTGTGGACGGCGGCCCCACCATCGTCTCCAACACCACCACCAGCGTCTCCACCACCACCAGCGTCCCCACCTCCACCAGCGTCTCTTCCTCCACCAGCGTCTCCACCACCACCACCGTCTCCACCGAGCCTTTGATAAGAAAATCTATACGTGGAATCAGGTCATTACAATGGCTTCCTTCCACCTGCCGGGACTCCACCTCAACTGTCCATCACTGTCTGAGAACGTATTACAAGCGCCTCCCATCCCTTCCCATCCCTTCCCTCCCTCCTCACAGAAAGAGAGGAAGAGGGAACGTAAGAGTATTACCTGCCGAGATTTTTACCATGGGGCTGGGAGAGTGGCCAAGAGAGAGAGAGAGAGAGAGAGAGAGAGAGAGAGAGAGGGGGGGGGAAATCCGTTTTCATATCGTGTTGGTAGGTCATAGGTCAAGGTCGTTTGTTGCTATTTTTAAGGGGGGGGGGGTGACGGGACTTTCCTGCTCGTGGTCGTCTGTGCACGGGCGATCATCCCGGGTCAAAGACGACCGTCCGTCCTTAATTAACCGGAGGAATTCACACCTCAGGTCCAGGCAGGCGGTGACCTGCAGGATCAGAGATTGGCGCACGGATCCATCGGTCGTGAAGGTATGACTTTGGGTATGGACAACCCGACCTTTTTTTACCTCACCCGAGGATGGCCTGGTCGCCATACCCAAGGGGTCGTGCTCAAGTGCCAACCCGTCGTACTCAAGTGTCGTGCCGTTGTGTTTAAGGGTCGTACCGTCGTCCTCAAGGTCTTTTTAGAATCACATGAACCTTAGCAACCAGGTGCTGGTAAGAACAAGGACCAGGTACGCCTTTTCCTCGAGCCTGACCGTGTACTTTTAACAGGTAAATAATCCATAAGTAAAATGTGACCTCTTAACAAGGACTGTAATGACCTTGATCATGTATGTGACGGGTAAACCCTTTACCAGGGGAACGAGAGACCCCCTTTCCCCACACAGACTGTATTCATTCAGTGTCGGGATTATAAACAGGAATCGCTTTGTTGTGTTCTATATTTGGATCCTTCCTCTCTCTTTTTTCCCCCCCCGCTCTCCGCGGCTCTCCAGCCGTCTCCCGCGCGGTGTTCTGCAGATCTTCGTCGTGTGTTCATCGGTATTCGTTCGGGTTCAGGTGGATTTTGTTTCTTCCTTCCCTTGGTTCGGGAGCTTACAACCGCGATGGGCGGGCGTAGTCGATCAGGAGAGAGAGAGAGGGAGGGAGGGTTTCCCTTGTCACGACCGGGGGCGTCCCAGAATAGGCGGTGTCACATACCCCCGGAGGAGGTTTTTAGGCCATGGCAGGCTCGCAAGGGACCCGGTCTTTGACCTGAACTCCTCAGAGGTCATGATAAGAGACCCAGGGCCGTCGTATCCAAGGGTCGTACGCCGTCGTGATCCAAGGCAGTTGTTACCCACATAGTGGTCGTTCCGTCGTGCTCGCGGGGGCCGTCGTGCCGTTGTGTATCGAGACTCCTGTAGCAGTTGCGCAGCCGCCACACCTTTCCTGAACCTTCCTCACACTCACATGTATTCTTACTCTCTCTCTCTCTCTCTCTCTCTCTCTCTCTCTCTCTCTCTCTCTCTCTCTCTCGTCTGCAACTCCTCACACTTAATTTTTTTGAGGGGTGGGGTGGGAGGAGAAGATTTAGGAGGCATGCAGGTGCGTCAGACGCCGTGTAAAAGGTAAGTAATGTGGGCAGCTTTATGTTCCGGGAGAAGCATGAAGGAACTTTCTTAATGGTGTGAGAATTATCGTCTGCTCTCCTGGCTGGCTGGCTGGTGTGTGTACATACCTGGAGCTGTGTGTGTTGTGTGTGTGTGTGGTGTTGGTAGTTCCACACCGTTTGCTGGCTCGCCTTCATGTGACATCCGTGGTTAGAGTCTCTCTCTCTCTGTTTAACACATCACCTGTGTCCTGTGTCACGTCACACGCTCACACAGCCCACCCCTTACCTACCCCACCATCACCCCCTCCCTCCCGCACTCCAACCACCACCACCACCACCAACGCTGCTACCTCATCATCACACGCTATTAAACACACCTGAAAATGCGACCTGAGAAGCTGGCTGTCCCGCGAGAGAGGAAAACAAAATCCCTTCCCGGCGAGCGGGCTTGAGCCGCTCGGATGCACACACACACACACACACACCTGGTCGGCCATCTTCATCCTCTCTCTCTCTCGCGAGGGACTTTTCTTGGCCGTCTGTGTGGCTTGAGTGCGTGTGCCCCACCGTAGGCTCGCTGACCACACACGGCGGTTCCAGCGCGCCAGGGCGAGGGGCCTGGGCCGGTCAGGCAACATGATCAGCGCGGCTGAGAAACCAGGAGGTCCTGCCTGGCCTCCTCCTCCCGCTGCTTCTGGGGAAGGGGTGTATTACGGGGAGTGATTTGTGACGTTGTTATCGTGTGTTGTGGCAGAGAGGAAGAGAGTGGGAAGTGGGAGAGGAGAGAGAGAGAGAAAGTAGGAAGGACACTGGGCAGTGGGAGAGGAGAGAGAGAGTGGGAAGGACACTGGGCGGTGGGAGGGGGGAGAGAGAGAGAGTATGTTTATGTGTACGCGTCACACACTTATGTACGTACTCACAGACTCGCACGTCACCCCACAGCTCATAGACCCACAGGTCGTACCACAGCTCACAGACCCACAGGTCGTACCACAGCTCACAGACCCACCAGGAGCACTGGTCTCTCGACTGTATCGTGGCGGCTGGTGTGAGGGAGTCATGAGTAATGCCCTCCTTGCCTGTGAAGTACGAGGCTGTTTTCAGGGGAAAATAGCAGGTCAAAGGTCACGGTGCCTCATTACGTTATCTCCAGCAGTATATAACAGCGTTACACCGGGGGTAACACAGGATATCACAGGCATTTGCAAGTGTAAAGGTGAAAGTGAGATGCGTTACGGGTTGTGGACACGTCACATTGTTACGTTTTCCCCCATAAGTTGTCGATGAACTTCGCTGAACTATTCCCGCACAGAAAAAAAAACCCATCCCAGCATGAAACCCACGTTTGGTTTCGACCCGTGTTCTCATTTACATGTTTACACGGCAGCCTGTTTATGTCACCCTCTCCACAATTCTTAGCGGCGATAGAGGCACCAGCTGAACACTGACGTCGTGGAAGATCAATTATCCGGATCCAGATCCGTCTTCATGATGTCGTGGATGTGTTACGTCACGTGGTCTACAATGTTGTGACGTGTCTTACTTCACGTGGTCTGCAAGGTTGTGACCTGTCTTAGGTCACGTGGTCTGCAAGGTTGGCTTTGCCCTCAAGCGGCCTTTCAGGTCGTCTGTAGGGCCTGAACAGTCGGGAACTGACCACCATGGTACGACTACCCTACGACCCTCTGACCACCACGATGATAACGTCTCGTTTGAGCACAACTTTACGACCTTTTGAACTCTGAAGTGCGACCTGTTGAACACAGCGGCGTTATAACCCTTTGGAACACGATGTTACCACCCTTTGAACACGTCATCATAACCGTTTTGAACACGTCATTATAACCCTTTTGAACACATCATTATAACCCTTTGAGCACGTCATTATAACCCTTTTGAACACGTCATTATAACCCCTTTTGAACGCAGCATCATGACCTTTGGAACATGTCGGTTCAGCCTGTCCTAGGACACTCCGCTGCGACCTTTGGGTGTGAGGGTGTGAACTGTGACCTAACACACACACACACACACACACACACACACACACACACACACACACACACACACACACACACACACACGTTGAGGGAAGTCTACTGCTATTTTCCAATGAAACTGGAGTCACTTCCGGACTGACAGTTCGAGTGTTTTAAGACTTTATGAATTAAAGGGGAGGATGGAGGGTGGCGGTGGGTAGTTACGTGAGAAAAACCCCGGTAATCCGTTGATCTGAAGAAGTAACGCGTTTCTTCAGTATCTCAGCTATACGACCTCTCTACTGTGGTACGCCGGGCCGTCGCACTCAAGGGGTCGCGCCGGGATGTGGTGAATGGCCTTACCGTCGTCGTACTTAAGGCATCGTACCGTCGTGCTCAAAGGGTAGTACCACCCTGGTGAAGGGTCGTACCACTGAGATCCAGGAGGAGAAGGAGGAGGTGGAGGGGTGATGGTGGGTGTGGGAGGGTAGGAGGGAGGTTTGTAAACGGGTCACGCCTTCAGTCTGCCGAAATGCAAGATAACGTATCTGTTCGGGTGATGATAACAGTGTGAGGATAACAGGTCATCCCGATGGTGTGAGAGAGAGAGAGAGAGAGAGAGAGAGAGAGAGAGAGAGAGAGAGAGAGAGAGAGAGAGAGAGAGAGAGCAGGGTTCTTGGGCAGGTGAGGCCAGCCCATTACAGGGACCCTTACCTTTAAGCATTTTCCCTTTAAGCTTGGCCACCAGTCCACTTCAAGCTGCCTCAGCTTAACGTGTGACGAAAAAAGATGTATTTATATATATGCACCTAAAGCTTGCTTAGATTAGTCTTACATATACGCTTTGATTATGTCTTAAGATTGCTGAAACCCATCCAAGCTTTCTTGACTAGATTCAAGCTTGCTTAAGATATATCTAATTTCCCCTGAATTATTTCAAGCTTGTTTGATTATACCCAGGCTTCCTTAGACGTATTCAGAGTGAATAAGATGCATCGAAACTTATGTGACTATGATCAAGCTTTACCCGGGTTTGACTAGAATCAAGCTTTCCCCGAGTTTGTACAAATATATTCAAGCTCTTTATATAATATTCCAAGCTTTGCTGAACCGTAGCCAAGCTTAGTTAAAGACATGAAGTCTATCTATCTCATGTAAGCTTAGTTAAAGATAAGCGGTCTATCTGTTAATATATATTCCGTTCTCTTAGATGATACCAGGAGGCGTAACCCTCTGACGCCAGCTGGTGGCACCACACGGGCACCAGCTGGCGTCGTGTCTGGTCTGGGGGAGTATGTAGCCAGCTGTCTGTGACGCAGGACCGAGGCACCACCTGTAGAGGATGCGTGGAAGCACCAGCTGTTGTTGCCATCTGTTGTTGACATGTAATCTCCCCAGGTGATCACGACGCGCGCGCCACCTGCCATTACGTAAAAGCACCCGACCTGCAGTGGTGCTTACACCATCTGCGCCGTCCCCCTCCCCCTTCATACCCAGGGAAGCCCTTCCCCTCACCTCCCCCTCCCTTCCCCTCTCAAAGTCCCACGCCACCACTTCGATCCTGGGACTGAACTTACCCCTTGTCGACAACCCCCCTCTTCAAGTTCTCACCCCTCCCTCTCCCCCCACGTCAACTCTGTAGAACTGAAGCTACCTCTTGTGTCAACCCCCCCCCCCCCTCTTCCCTCTTCCCCCCTTCAATTGTCACCATCCACGTCAAGTTTCGAATTCAGAACCAACCTTCTGTGTCGACCTCCCCTTCAATTCCCACCATCTCCCGTAACCCCCCCTCCTTCAGTCCCAGCCAGCCACCCCCCCATCAACTCCAGAAAGGCAGTGCCTCCCACAACAACGTGTCTGCAGTGAAACAGTAAAAGGATGTGAGAAAGCACCGTATATCTCACTGCTTCTTTATGCCCGGTCTAATTTTTAGCTAACGCTAACGCGAAACCTCACGAAATTACCCATTAAAAAAAAAAAGAAGGTCTCTTAACTACCCAATTACCTCTGTTCATCCTGCATGTTTTGATGAACTGATAATCGTCATGTATTTTTAACCTTCGCCTAATGGTCGAACAACGACCGACGACCGACCCCCCCCCCTCCCCCCAAGAACCCCTCATATATACATATATACCATCAGAAGACCATCGTAATGGCCTTGATATACTAGTGATCCATACCCGCAGACCAGCACTACTAGTCTGTCATCTGGTGAGCCACCATGATAAGGACTCTGTATGCTAACCACCCTACCGGAGAATCACCCCTAACCAAGCAGTATATGTGTAAATGGTATATTTCTACTTGTATAAACATCCTGTTGATTAGGGATATACCAGTGCTTGTCACGAGCAGCATACTAGTAGCATACCCACTGGTAGGGGTCGTTTACCACCAGGTATACCAGCGACCCCTGATGGCGAAAGCCTCCCCGAATGAGGCAGATTAATTGATTTACATACGCTGCGTTTTGCATACCTAAATATAACCCGGTCGTGCCTGGGTCCGCAGCTCTGGGCAGTGTACTAACCTAACCTAACCTAACCTAACCTAACCTAACCTAACCTAACCTACCCTACCCCAGGTGTTTGTCTTCCTGGTTTCGTTACTGATATTTTTTTTTATTCAGTCTCTCTCTCTCTCTCTCTCTCTCTCTCTCTCTCTCTCTCTCTCTCTCTCTCTCTCTCTCTCTCTCTCTCTCTCTCTCTCTCTCTCTCTCCCCACCGGGCGAGAGATGGGGCGCTGCAAGCCAGGCAACAGCTGGTGTTGGTGGTGCTGTCGGTGGCGGTAAACAAACCATCTGTCACCCAATGCCCGACCATTGATCCGGGCGGAGACCTCTCGATGTATCCCCGACCCGCCCAAGTGATGTGCCAAGCCCCTCGTTCAGGCCCCATTCACCGGCGAACAAAAACCCGCCGTGTGAGCGAAGCCAGCGACTAATTTCGCAATCCTTCGGCAAGAGCCCAGCGAGCGAGCCAGCCAGCCAGCGAGGCCAACTTATTGAAGCCGGCAAAGTCTCCGGGATTCATAATGGAATTAATATCGCGAGCGAAGCGAAGCCAATGTTTGCCTCCCTCAGGTTACCGTTGCCTGAAACTCCCTCAACACGACCGACCCACCCGAGCCACTCTCGCCCGGCTGGTCCTTCCGAAGCCTCGCGCGAAGCAGTGGAAGAAGCCTCGCCTCGACCACCATCAACCACTTCAGTCTACCGGCGACTGGTCGAAGTTCCCCCCACACGTCCCCTCGACCGTCAACCACTTCAGTCTACCGACGACTGGTCGAAGTCCCCCCCCACACGTCCCCTCGACCGTCAACCACTTCAGTCTACCAACGACTGGTCCAAGTCCCCCCACACGTCCCCTCGACCGTCAACCACTTCAGTTTACCGACGGATCAAAGTCTCGTGAGTTGCGTAGACCGTCGTCGACCAGTTCAGTCCATCGACCGACCAGTGGAAGCCATCATCAGCCACTCACAGCCACCGGGCCAGCCGATGGTGGTCACTAAATGTTGGAAGCCTCGTGATGAAAGTCAATCAGCAAATGGACCCTGTGTACCTACCAGCTCCCTGCCAAACATCCCTGGTACCAGTGCTCGGTCTCCCTGCCAGACCCCCGGACCGCGGTCCAGCAGCATTTGCCAGTGTTGTCAGGCGGTGCACTGTTGGCAGGAGAGGTGAGGCTGGAGGATCACACGTCGTCACGCGGTGGCCTGGGGGCTTTGATCCTGCGGCCTCTCCTGTGTTGGTCCAGGGATCCCCCGCTCCGTCCCGAGGACAGATGTATGCATGCCTCTGGGCGCCACGCTGCCTCTAAATGGGTCATCGAGGTTGCTGGGACTGCCGCAGGGAGGGTAGGAAGTGTTGGCTTAGGATAACGCTTCTCCGGGAAGGAGACCATCAGCGAACTGGGGAAGAGAAGTGGAATTATACACGTTGGTGGATGTTGTTGATAACAACCGTACGTTGAAGATGGTTCACGCTCAGTGATTTTAATGAAAGACAAGGAAGTACTAACACTAGAATCTACAGTGATTTTGTGTCGTTGATGTTGAACACACATTAAGAATGATTCGTATCGATTGTAATGATTTCCTAACCCACGAGGAACCAGCATCGGAGTCTTGCAGCGAGTCTTGCGTAGGTGTGGATCTTGAAGGTACCTGCCGTAATGACTGCGGTGGAGTCGGGTAACCTAACAGTGATGTGCTCTCAGTTCTTACCAGATCGACTGAGGTTTTGCAAGAGCAGGAAGAACGGTGTTGGGTGTTGGGCCAACCGTTCACCCGTGGCTGAGCTGGACATAACAGTTTACTGTGAGTCGTATACAAACGGCTTGGTGACATCCCAGTGTTTGCTGACACAACCAGACCAAAACTTTCTTACGTTTTGACTTCTCTTCCTTTCCTGTTGTTTTCCTCCTTCTGTTTTTTTTTTTTTTTTCATTGGGTGTTGATTCCTGCTCTGTTCCCCCCTATTCATGGATATGGATTGGGACGTCCCTCCTGTAGTGGTGATACGGTAATTCTTCCATGGGAATCCTCCACAGTATAATAGTGCTTATTGTAGGGGTAATAGTGTGCTCGTGCAATCCTGCCATGTATACGTCTATGTATGGAGTGGTTATGGTAGGGGGAGATGACACGACCCCACCATGCTATTATCTCTTAGTTGTCATGTGTATTGTAGGGGAGATGATGCTGCCCAACCTCCAAGGTGTAATGTGTATTGTAGGGGTTGATAGATCACCCCTACCTCGATTACCTCCCGCATGTCGTGCTTGTTGAAGGGGAGATGTATTTTTAATCAACTTATCTCCTTGAGAAATAGCGTTTGTATCATTAGGATTCTCTGTTTCCTTCCACCGCTCTCGAGACGTAATTGGAAAATGAAATTGGAAGCTGAAGCCGTCGATCATTACTTTATTAGACTCTCGTGTGTCTGTTCATCTCCTTCCAGGGCCGCTCTTGCCCGCTCTGGAAAATTGAAGGAAAGTCTTAAATGTCTTGCTTTGTGTGCTTGCAGACATCTCCGGGACATGTGGTGTTGTTGCATTATATACACATGTTCTTGAGCTGGAAGGTCCTTCCAGAACACGGTATCGTCTGTTCCAGGACCTGGTCTTCAGTTGGAAGGTTCTTGCAGAACAGGGTGTTCTATGTTCCAGATCCTGTTCTTCAGCTAGAAGGTCGTTCGACTAGACTGTCGTCTGTTTTTGGTCCCGTTCTTCAGCTCAAAGGTCCTTCCAGAACAGGGTGTCGTCTATTCCAGATCCTCCTCTTCAGCTGGAAGGTCATTCCAACACAGTTTATCCTCTGTTCCAGTCCCCCTGCCCATCTGCCGGAAAGTCTATCGAGAATAGGCTATCGGCATACATCAAGTTCAAGGCTTTCCAGTGGCCATTCATACAGTTTCCGCTGACACCCACATTACCAGGGTGAATGTCCCTGGAGCGATAGTCTCTGTTGATCACACCGTGCCCGAGGCTCCACCATGACGGCTCCGCTTGGTCAAGGATCTCTTGAACACAGTGTGTGAAGCACCGACGCCGAGTATAGCCAGCATTTCCCTTTCAGCTGTGATGCGTTACATACAGAGGTCATGTTTTCCAGCTGTTATATAAAAGAAATATGTTTTATCTATGTATTTAGAGGTCATACGTTCCATCTGTATGTACAAGAATATATTTTCTCACTACGTACTTAAAAGGGCTTATGTTCCATCTGTACGTACAAGTTCTGTGTTCACTCTACATATGTAGAGGTCATAAAGTTCCATATGTATTTCGAGGTGATACGTTCTCGGTGCATGTAGGTATCTAGTGATCTTTTGGAGACGTCGATGCCCTGCACAACCCACGTTATATCCCAAGTGGCTTTTACAGATCAGTGTCCTGATATGCCGTGTGTGTGTGTGTGTGTGTGTGTGTGTGTGTGTGTGTGTGTGTGTGTGTGTCGTAGGTGGGTGGGTTGGAACGGCAGATGTGGGTGGGTTAGGTGGGTGGATTGGTTAGGGGTGGGTTGGAACGGCAGATGTGGGTGGGTTAGGGAGTGGGTTGGAACGGCAGATGTGGGTGAGTTAGGGGTGGGTTGGAACGGCAGATGTGGGTGGTGTTAGGTGGGTGGGTTGGAACAGCAGATGTGGGTGGTGTTAGGTGGGTGGGTTGGAACAGCAGATGTGGGTGGATGGGTTGGAACGGCTGATTCTGGGGAACTGAGAGAGAGAGAGAGAGAGAGAGAGAGAGAGAGAGAGAGAGAGAGAGAGAGAGAGAGAGAGAGAGAGAGAGAGGCAAGTCTGCGTTGTCCACGCTTCGTGTTTTATTTACTGATTCCCGGCGGGGGGTTCTCTCAGGGCCTTCTCCACCACCACCACCACCACCACCACCACTACACAGCCCCACCACCACCACCACCACCACTACACAGCCCAACCACCACCACCACCACTACACAGCCCCACCACCACCACCACTACACAGCCCAACCACCACCACCACCACTACACAGCCCCACCACCACCACTACACAGCCCAACCACCACCACCACCACTACACAGCCCCACCACCACCACTACACAGCCCCACCACCACCACCACCACCACTACACAGCCCCACCACCACCACTACACAGCCCCACCACCACCACCACTACACAGCCCAACCACCACCACCACCACTACACAGCCCCACCACCACCACTACACAGCCCAACCACCACCACCACCACTACACAGCCCCACCACCACCACTACACAGCCCCACCACCACCACCACCACCACTACACAGCCCCACCACCACCACTACACAGCCCCACCATCACCACTACACAGCCCCACCACCACCACCACTACACAGCCCCACCACCACCACTACACAGCCCCACCACCACCACCACCACCACTACACAGCCCCACCACCACCACCACCACCACTACACAGCCCCACCACCACCACCACCACACAGCCCCCTCCCGCCGGCCTCACCCCACAGTTCCCATGATCCTCATTCTACCGTGCGGGGAGGAATGCTTGCCTTCTCCAGTTATGGAGACTTGCTTTCCAGGGACATATGTTCGTTTTGTCCAGTGTACGTCCCTCCGGGGGCATCCCAGTGTACGTCCCTCCGGGGTCATCCCAGTGTACGTCCCTCCGGGGTCATCCCAGTGTACTAACCTCTGGGGTCATCCCAGTGTACGTACCTCCGGGGTCATGCGCGGGATGTGTTTTGGTCATTGGTGGGTCAGTTTTGTTCCATACTGGTCATTCTGCTGTTCCATACTGGTCATTCTGCTGTTCCATACTGGTCATTCCACTGTTCCATCCTGTTCACTCGTGGTGCACATCTTTGTTCAGTTCACTGCCCTGTTCACTGCTGGGTCAAGAGTTTTTACCTTGTCATGGTTGGAATTTTTATTTTTTTTTTTTTGTCCATTGGTCCAACCTTGTCAGTTGTTGAACACTTTCTTCCAGTATTCGATGATGTTCACTGCTGGAACACTTTGTTAACTGTTCTATCCTGTTCACTATCAGAACGTATCTGCCCGTCGTTCCGTCTTGGTCTCTTTGGGAATAGATTTTTGACTTGTTCAGTCTGTTCCATCCGGTGTTATATTACTGGAACACATTTTTGTTCATCGTACCACACCGCTGACAACCCCTCCCCCACCCCCACCCTGCCTGAACAGCCATGAACGACTGGAAGAAATTTTGAATCCCTGGAAGGTCGCCTTAGCTCAGGCCCTAATACTGGAGGAGGTTCCTGGAACGTGCATGGAGTCCTGGAACACGGGCCGGGCTGTTTAACGCTGGCTGAGAGCCCTTCCCTGATGTGGCTTCCAATACTTAGGCTGGAAATAAATGGCCCGATTCCTGGAATCTGTCAAATTAAAAACTTGTGGAGTTATTCACTCTAGCATGAATGACTTTACCCGGGAATTGTATGAGGCTTCTGATCTCTCTCTCTCTCTCTCTCTCTCTCTCTCTCTCTCTCTCTCTCTCTCTCTCTCTCTCTCTCTCTCTCTCTCTCTCTCTCTCTCTCTCTCTCTAAGACACACACACACACACACACACACAGAGTCCCGTCTTGAAAAGCCACTTGTGGTTGACTATGCAACACTCAACAGTTGTTTGCCACCAGTCACCGTGACCAGTTAGACCGTTGCTATGCACGCTTGAGCATCATCAGTCAACAGTGATGGACATTCCTGTTATTCTCAACAGTGGTGGACATTCCTGTTAACGTCATCCTCAGGGTGTTCGGGAAGAAGCAGCTGTATCGTTATCGCCACCATCACCTCGTGCTACGGGAGATCCTTGGTCCCCTAGTTGCAGTTATTATCCAACAGTCTTTACATTTATCCAGTCCACAACAATCCTTAGATTCATCCAATCCACAACAGTCCTTAAAACTTATCCAATCCGCAGCAATCCATACGTCTCGCGGTCTCGCCACTCAGTCAGTCATGGCTTAAACAGTGTTTCCCTAAATCCTCGTCGGCGCTTGTAATTAGCCAATCACTTACGACTCGACACCACAGAATTTCACCAATCCTTACGACAGTTGGCTCCCCCCCCAACCAGCCATGGGGGTGTCATAGCCTCCCTCACCCAGGAATGGGGTCAAGCTGGTGACCAACCCTCACCCCATCCTCGGCCTCGCTGGCCAACCACCCAACCACCATCCTCTTCCTCCCCAGCGACCACTACGCAACAGTCATCCTCCCTTTACGCAGACTCACGCACTCTAATGCGTAGTGGGAATTTACAGGCGGACCCGAGGGTGTGTGTGTGTGTGTGTGTGTGTGTGTGTGTGTGTGTGTGTGTGATGGTTCCTCCGGCTGAGTCAATACACGCGGGGCAGGAGAACGACCCCCCTCCCGCCCAGCCGCCCCCGCCGCCCGCCCCTCACTGGCTGAGGCCGCTGACCTCGGGAGTATCCCACGCCGGCCCTCCGAGGAGAGAGGTCACATCAGGCCATGACAGCCCGGTCCCCCCATGGGAAAAGAAAGTGATGTGCGAGGGGGATGATGGAAGTGATGTGCAAGGGGGATGATGGAAGTGATGTGCGAGGGGGATGATGGGAGTGATGTGCGAGGTGGATGATGGAAGTGATGTGCGAGGGGGGATGATGGAGGTGATGTGCGAGGGGGATGATTCGTGGTAGTGAAGAATTTCGTCGCGTCCGTCGTCGCAGCGTGCGTGGGTGCGTGTCGTGTCGTTATGAATGTAGAGGCTTGGTATGTATGAGGTGTTGAGTTATGCAAGCCAGGAATTGATCCTTGTCGAGGGATACCCTGAGTGAATATCGACCAAGGGCAGTAGCAATGTACTCTAAGGCCTTGCTGTCGCTCTCAAGGGTTGCACCGTCGTGCTTAAGGGTCACCTCGTCGTGCTCAAGCGTCGCCCCGTCGTGCTCAAGGGTCGCCCCGTCGTGCTCAACGGGTTAAAGACATGTTTGTAACATTGATCTTAGTCGTCCTAACTTCGCGCTTACCCTGGATAAATGAAACACGCTGAACACTGTTGTAGTTATGACGATCATAACTTGGTAAGGTTGTAAGGGGCCGCCCTTCTCCAACCCCACAGCCCCAGTGACCCACAACAACCTGATCTTACATTGTTACCTCGAACGTCCCTGACCCTCGACAATGGAGTTCTATTCACTGCATCATGTTGGACGTCTGTCTCACCTTAATATCAATATGTGAGGTAGCATATTTCTGTTTGTTTTGGATAGAATGAGGAAGTCATTAATTTCGAATTTAACTCTGAATTCTGTCTCGTGCGTTCGAGAGCACGTCAGTTGTGAATCATATGCAAATTAGATGAGGAAATAGGTTGTACTGGAAAGCCAGTGTGGCCCATTAGCAGCATGAGAACATTTTTTAACAAAGTTTAGGGATTAACAACAGCTTCTGCTCTACATGAACCACACAGCTGAATTGAGTTTGAATGATTCTTTTATTTTCTTTTTTTTTTTTCGGTGCACGAGGGGAGGAGCCGGGTTGTGAAGCGTACGAGACTTGGAGAGCTGCAGGGTCACACAGCTTGATGGATCAGGCCTCCAGCATGGAAGCCGGGTGACAGGCTGAGCTGCTTGGATAGAGGACAGCTCTCCCACAGCCGCTGTTGAGGTACAGTCGCGGGCAGAGGAGCCCAGGGACACGCCTGAAAGTCTCGGTCTGTGCCTTGCAGGAAGCTACACCGAGCTCCTTGAAAAAAAAAGAATGGCAGAAGAGACAGACAAGTAATGAAGGAAGAATGAATACTGAAGACCTTTTTTTTCTCGTTAAAGTAGGAAACGTATTGTTTGGAAGGGGTGTGTCTAGTCGTATCTGTTGTGGAGACATGATAAGGCGAAGTGTTCGCCCGGACTTCTTCACTTGAGATCATCGTTCGCTGGTAATGTTCACCAGTTGCATCACTGTTGACCGTATGGTCACCCACAGCCCTCTGCTGGTACCTGTCTTACTCACCTTTGTCACCCTTCCCTCCTCCTCCTCCTCCTCTCCTCCTCCCTCCGTCCTCGCCAAGCCAACCCAGGGATGGAGGAAGCCAGCCAACATTCTCAGGGGGTGGAGGTTCATTCATACATGCCAGGGGAGGCGTTGGTATCATGACTCGCCCGGTGGTGTTGCACTGCCCACTCCCGCTGGCACTTTTTGGCGGCTTCCTTGGCCATATGGTTCTAGGAACGCTTATATTTTTTGTCTTTTTTTAATGGTGATCGCATGTGGGACGATTCTTGGCTCCGAGCATCCCGCGTGCTGGTGCATTGGTTAGTTTGTCAGGGTGCAGAGTGATCGTACAGCCAACGCATTGCAAGGAGATGTTAACTCTCTGTGTACGACGGCACGGCGACCCTTGAAATATGACAGTACGACCCTTGAAGTATGACATTACGACCCTTGAGGTATGACATTACCATCCTTGAGCATTGATGGCTCGATCCGCCAAGGGTCAATTGAAAGGCCAAGGGTCGTACCTCTGTTCCCAAAGGTCGTACATCTCTAGGGGTTAGAGTAAGCGACGTAGAGTCTGACCTGTCTGTAATAGCCAGGAAAGTACAGAGCCGGTCCAGCGACGTGTTATTTGTGTAGACGTGGGTTCGAATCCCATGTGTAGCACGGCGTTCCCCAAGTTTTTTTTTTTCTTCTCTTTTTTTTGCAGTTTGACCGCTCGGCTTAGGATAAAGTTTGCATGCACTCCCATCGCTCCTGCTCTCCCCCATTACCAATCAACACCCCCTCCCTCCCTCCCTCCCTCCTGGTCCTCCCTTCTCCCATCCCCCTCCCCCCCACCCACACCCGCCCCAGTGGCCGTGTTTAACACAGCATATTGATTGCGGGCCCAACCACGGCACTCTAGCCTGGTATTCGGCAAGACTCGGGGCTCCGGGCTTTTAATTAAAAGGTTGGTTGGTCGTGTGAGCTCCTGTGTTTTCACGTCGCAAAGCATTAGGCCAACTCTGCTCAAAGATACCTCTAATTTTTCACTCTACGTTTTCCAATATATATATATATATATATATATATATATATATATATATATATATATATATATACACACAGACACACACACACAGACACACACACACACACACACACACACACACACACGTCTCTTCGTTGTATAAACTGACTTACATTTCTTTCTTGTATCTCTCCTAATGATGTGATTATTACACGAAAGAGCAATTGGGAACTTATCGTATTTCATTTCCCCGTGGACTCATAGTAGTTAGCCTATTCAGCTCGCACACAGATGGTAGCGGTTCGAATCCTTTGCCGTTGGAGGGTATCGAGTTTCTGCTATGGCAACAGGATGAGTCAGGAGGAAAGAACGGGAAGAGTCAGTTAGGAGTTCCTAAGTTGAGTCAGGACAGAGTGGTACGAGTTGAGTCGGGGAAGGTACAGAGGTGAGTGAGTGGAGTGGTACTGGGAGGTGAGTCATGAGGAAGGCACCTTGATGTGTTGAGTCAGTAGGTAGATACTGGGATGGTGAGTCATTAGGAAGGTACTGAATGTAGGATGAGTCAGCAGAGATGCACTGGGGATGGTGAGTCATTAGGGAGACACTCAGGCAGGGTAGGTTAGTAAGGTGGGTACTGGGGGTGGTAGTCAAGCAGTACGGAGGTATCAGGTGAGTCAGTAGGGAGGTACCGGGTGAGTGAGTCAGTAGGGAGGTACCGACCGGTGAGTGAGTCAGTAGGGAGGTACCGGGTGAGTGAGTCAGTAGGGAGGTACCGGGTGAGTGAGTCAGTGGGGAGGTATCGGGTGAGTGAGTCAGTAGGGAGGTACCGGGTGAGTGAGTCAGTAGAGAGGTACCGGGTGAGTGAGTCAGTGGGGAGGTACCGGGTGAGTGAGTCAGTAGAGAGGTACCGGGTGAGTGAGTCAGTAGGGAGGTACCGGGTGAGTGAGTCAGTAGTGAGGTACCGGGTGAGTGAGTCAGTAGAGAGGTACCGGGTGAGTGAGTCAGTAGGGAGGTACCGGGTGAGTGAGTCAGTAGGGAGGTACCGGGTGAGTGAGTCAGTAGGGAGGTACCGGGTGAGTGAGTCAGTAGGGAGGTACCGGGTGAGTGAGTCAGTAGGGAGGTACCGGGTGAGTGAGTCAGTAGAGAGGTACCGGGTGAGTGAGTCAGTAGGGAGGTACCGGGTGAGTGAGTCAGTAGTGAGGTACCGGGTGAGTGAGTCAGGAGGGAGGTACCGGGTGAGTGAGTCAGTAGAGAGGTACCGGGTGAGTGAGTCAGTAGGGAGGTACCGGGTGAGTGAGTCAGTAGGGAGGTACCGACCGAGTGAGTCAGTAGGGAGGTACCGGGTGAGTGAGTCAGTAGGGAGGTACCGGGTGAGTGAGTCAGTAGGGAGGTACCGGGTGAGTGAGTCAGTAGGGAGGTACCGGGTGAGTGAGTCAGTAGGGAGGTACCGGGTGAGGTAATATAAAAACAGTGGGTGGGAGGGAGTTGGACCAGCTTGGCCGGGCCGGGGCGCTGCTGCCGCTGCCTTCGGTTGTCACATACCTCCACATGTGAGGGGAGACACCACCCTCTCTCCCTCACTCTCCCTGCTCCCTCCCTCATTATGAGGACGGTGTTTGTGTGGGAGGGAGGACGCAGGTGTTGGAGGAAGCTACGTGTAGCGTGTGGCATGAGAGAGTGTTGGGGATAAATGGTGTGTTGGAGGGGAGGCATCATTGTTGGTGTTCTTCCCCTCAGTGTGAGGGAGGGTGTGTGTGTGTGTGTGTGTGTGTGGCCAGCCAGCCTCAGTGTGTGCTTGGTTGTGTGTCCGACCACACGCCTCCCTCGCTCTCGCTCCGCACGCCGCGCTAACACCACACTACACTACACTACACCCCGTCTGTGTAGTACACCCGCCGGGCTGTGTACCGCCACGCCCCTCCATCCTGACACGGTGGGTGTAACGGGACACTGGCCCCGGTGTGTGTGTGTGTGTGTGTGTGTGTTTGTGTGTGTGTTTGGGTCCTACTGGACCCCAGACACGCCCATACTTCGGTGTGGACCATTGTTCCCCCCCTGGGCCATCACACGCACTCCCGCACCGTCGACCTCCCCACGGTGTTCTCACGCACGCCACGACCTTACAGACGTGAGGATTAACGCGAGTGATGACCTCCCCCCCACCGAACTGGGTCGTGATGTCGTGGATGTTACGAACGCTGAACATTTGTAAACACCAGGAGGACCCGTGGCCGCGTCATCTGGTGGGGGGGCGGCGGCGGCAGGTGTCGAGGGGCCACACCTGCCCCGTGACCAGCAGGTGTGGCCCTCCGCCCCCCCCCCCGGGAGTGTGACGTAGTGTTTTGACCACCACGAGTGCGAATGGTGGACGGGTGGCTTAAAAGAACGTCCTCCCACCCGTTACCGCCACAGTGATCAATATCTTACCATGTTTTACTGATCCTTCTCAAGTGTTGACCGAAAGGACCCAAGTAAGCAAGTGTGGCGTCCATAGGAGGAGGCCCTGGAGGGGCGCCACCCACCTGTGTTCCCCGGAGGTGCTGCGACCCTGCCCAGTGACACATCAAGCTCACCTCCTCCTCCTCCTTCTCCTCCTGCAGTGTCGTCTGGTGCAGCACACACACACACACACACACACGCACTTCCACACACATCCTCTATATCTCGTCTGAAAAGGAAGACTCAGACGAGTGTGTGAATGACATTACCAACTCCTTTATATGATTTTTGCCTCGATGAATATTATGCAAGTGATTCTAAACAGCTCCCTGAGAGACTCATGATTCCTTCGTATCTCATCCCCAAAGGATCGTGAATCATCGTCGTCGTGGACGAATGTTTCTGATGACGGTGTGAAACACGCGGCTCTGGACCCGCCCAGTTCACCTCCGCCTCCCCTCCTCTGTAAACATGACCCGACCGGAGCTGCTCTGGTCTCTCGTGTTGCCCAGTCGTTCCCGGAGCCATTCTTCTCATGCTGGACTGACAGAAATTTTCGTGTGTGTGTGTGTGTGTGTGTGTGTGTGTGTGTGTGTGTGTGTCTGTGTCTGTGTGATTAATGTGAGTATTTGTGTGTGTGAGGAAATGAGTTAATGTGCGTGAGGGTATATAAAACAGTCATGATAATGGTGATCATGATGAGCAGCAATAATGATAATAATGATAATAATATTATTATCATTATTATGATGATGATGATGCTAATAATTATTACAATAATAATGATGATGCTTATGATACGATAGTCCAAAGAAGAAGGAGGAGTAAGGAGTGGTTCATTGACTTGATTGCTGCCAAAGGATAGAAATATAGACTTCATTATAGACAACGAGTCTGCAAAAATGAAGGGAGGGTGTTGGGGCCGTTGGGATGATGGTTGATCTAACAGTTTATACACAAACATTGAGTTGGCAGTCTAGTAATTATTGCTTAGCTATGGTGGTTGGGATGGGGCTATTCTTGTAGCTGTCTGTACGAGTCGGGATGGGCTCACTGTGGCCACTGTGGTGCCGAACTGCAACTCGGGGACGAAGGATCTCTAGTGGAGTTGACGGTGTAGTCAGTTTCTTCCTGATCTGTTCGATGAGGGACAGGTGATGGCCGGAGAGGGTTGGGAGGATCAATGTGTTGAGCGCCTCACATCAGAAGGTGAAAGAGGAAGTAAGTAAATACGATCCTGCATGTCGTTTTCTTTGTATTTTCCCAGTAGCCCCTCTGTAATGAGTTGGATAGGGAGGAGGAAGTCCAGGCGGAGGCTGGGGGAGCCTAGGTAAGTTTTGAGAAGACGGAAGGTTATGGATGGAGAGGCTCCTGAGTTGAGGCGGTGGGAGCTGAAGTGTCTCGAGTGTCCTGGGAACGTATGGATTATCACAGGAAGGTTTAATGACGGTGCTGATGCCTCTCATCCCGACACAGCTAATCAGCCAAAACGTCGCCGAGGAGCGTGAGGATGGCTCGAGCATTCGGGAGGGAGGGAGGCGGACACCTAGTGGTACGGTACTATGTGCCACAGACGAGACTTCTTGGTTGTCGCGACGCTGTTGGCGATGTGGCCCTCAGGGGTGTTTTCTAAGGGTCTTAATGGTGCTTTGGAGAGTAGAAATCGAGAGAGAGAGAGGGAGGCGTCGTCAACGCTTACACGAATGGTAAAGTCATCAACGTACTTCCTCGGCGCAGTTGCGTCAATCAGGACATCATGTATGAGGATGAGGAAGCTCTAGGTGCCCCATCAGTTGTGGCCTGTGGGGCGCCACGGGTGAGGTAGGAGCAGGAAGGTGAGGGAGGGAGATGTTCCTTTCGTAAGTATGCGTATTGCCTGCCGAACGCTCAGGGTGAGGAAGTCCGGAGGCCCAGAGTTGATGGCCCGCTGATGATCATGTTGTGGACGACTGGGCAGCGGAAGCCTTCGGCGAAGACAGCGAAGGTGAGAGAGGGGAAACCCCTGGGGTCCTACGCCTCTCGAGGTTGCGTTAGGGAAAACGAGTGGAACTTGGCGAGGCTGAGGATGGTCGAGGAGGGTCCTCATAATGACCAAAACTGCTGACCGTCTGTGGGACTTGCAACCTTAAGTGAAGATGAAAATCACACAGTAAACTGGGGATGTGGGCGATGGCACTGGGTCCTAACCTCACCGGGGATCGTGGCCTTGTTTACATCGGCATATACAACCTTGTGACCCCCTTTATGAGGCATCCTGCAGCTCCAAGACGCTGTTGGTTGAACCCAACTGGACGATGATCTTTGACGACTCAGGACGTAACGATATTTGTTGTTGAATGTTGTTTCGGGGAAGTGTGGTTCGGAGCTGTGAAGTGGAGGTGTGCCAGTGTGTCAGGGGCGATGCTGGAGGGGGTTAGGTAACCCACTACAGCACCACCCAGTGTGTCAGGGGTGCTTGCTGGAGGGGGCTGTGTAGTCCCCTACATCACCCCCTCATCACCCACTGCAACAGGAATTCACCCGTAGCTGTAGGTCGCGTTTTCTTTGATGCCTCCCCGAGTCTTCTCTGGCTTTGATGGTGGGGCAGTCTCTCTCTCTCTCTCTCTCTCTCTCTCTCTCTCTCTCTCTCTCTGTTTTGTCACCTCCTCCTGGTCACTCCCGTTGCCTTTCTCTCTCTCTCTCTCTCTCTCTCTCTCTCTCTCTCTCTCTCTCTCTCTCTCTCTCTCTCTCTCTCTCTCTCTCTCTCCCTCTCTCTTTTCCTCCCTAACTCCACCAGTCCCTCTCCCTAGCGTCATCTACTCCGCCTTGCTCCGCTGCCTCTCTCCCTCCGGGCAGTTCCTCTCGCTCATCACGTATTACATCATTCTTCCCTGCCTTCCGGATGGCTATTCTCATGTTTCCTTTCCTCTGCTTTATTCTCCCTCTATCTCTTTCTCTTTCTCCTGCTCCTTACTTCCTCCATCATTCTTCCTTCCTTTTTAGTACCCCCCCTCTCTCTCTCTCTCTCTCTCTCTCTCTCTCTCTCTCTCTCTCTCTCTCTCTCTCTCTCTCTCTCTCTCTCTCTCTCTCGCCCCATCAACTCCTTCATAAGTCCCCAACCCGTCCTTTGATGCCCATCGCCCCTCCATCCACCCTGTCCATCCCCCTCCCCCCCCTCCTTCCCCTATCCTTCCCCCTCGCCGTCCCTTGATGAGCCTGAATGGGGGGGGGGGGGGAACCTGAAGCAATGATTGGCATCGCCCGGTCTGCAAATATAGATTTGTATGGGTCGTATTATGGGGTGGAGGGCGGGGAAGGTTTTGGAGGACTTGAGAGAGGGGTTAAAAATAGGGGTTGGGGGTGGGGGTTGGGGGGGGAAGGGGAAGAGTAGGGAATCGATATTGTAATGTGGGGGAAGACAGTGTGAAGAACTGGTGTTAAGGGGAAGATGGTGGAATGGTAAATGGTAATGGCACAAAGTGTTTGACGAGTTGAAACACACACACACACACACACACACACACACAGGTCGGTGAAGACTGTCGTATCCTCAGACAGGGTATCCGTAAGATGGAGACTTCGATGGCTAGACTATTATCATTATCATCCTCTGGGTGGAAGGTTTTAGCCAAGGACGTACGTCAGGGAGCGGGGCTTTTATTTTTGACGTGTGCTACGACAGCGTCGGATTTTCTGCTCACTCCTGCCCCATCCTGTGGTCTGTGGTGCCAAAGACGGGCGATACGACAGGGTGCGCGCGATCGGCCCGGTTCACTGTGGTGCCTCGGTGAACTGAATTTCCAAGCGGTGCATTGTGGAATTATTGAAGGATGGTATCGTACTGAATGAATCATTGAGCAATACACGTGGTAAGTGGGCTGTTTACACGAAGTTTGAACCCCATAGTTCGAATCATGTATCAAGGTATACGACAAGAGAACCATGTACAACATACGAGTTATATATACAGACGAGCCATGACCAGAGGGTTCTTTACGAGGCTCCGAGTTAGGACATGGTTATGAATAAATGGTGACCACATATATCTTTGTAATGCCCGGGAAGAAGAACGTCTCCAACCCCGTAATTTGGTGCGAGTCAAGTGTGTAACGTTGGAGGGTGTGTGTGTGTGTGTGTGTGTGTGTGTGTGTGTGTGTGTGTGTGTGAGAACCTCTGTTGGTCTGGACCTTATCAACGGGAGGGGCAACGATCCCAGAGGAGTCTCTGGCTCGCCTTAAATCGGGTTATAACGGCAACATCGAAGTGTCTGTCTACCTCGCGAGGTGGAGTGCGTGTATACACACCATTACCACGCACGGTATGGGAGGTTGTCTGTGATCTGTGCTTTGGCAAAGGCTGTGTGTCCATGACCCACCCCATCTAAGTCTGGGAGTTGAGTAATGGTGGGAGATAGATCGACAATAGATGTTTTACATTTTCACTTGTGTCTTAATGTTATTATGATCCCCGCTCGTCTCTCCTGCCTCCGTTACCAGTTCTGTTGTTCCGTTTGCCCTGCCACCATTACCGACGTATTTTAACTCTCTGTTATTACTTCCATATTCCTCAAGCATGTTCCGATGACTCCCATACCGCTCCAGCCTTCCACCAGCGCTCCCACACCGTCGCAACATCACTCCCACCATTACTCCCATGGCCCTCCATCCTCCCACCAACACTCCCATGGCCCTCCATCCTCCCACCAACACTCCCATGGCCTTCCATCCTCCCACACGTTCCTTTCCATGGCCCACTCGACGCCCAGTTGGGCAACAAAACACAAGGTTCCTCCTCCTCCTCCTCCTCCTCCTCCTTCTACAAGAGGCAGTAAGCCCATCATGCATAGCTTTCATTTAATTAGAGAGAAGTTTGGGGGCCAGGAGCAGCTTGACTATGAGAAAATAACAAACAAGAGGCATGACTTTAAAATGTGGCTCACCTCTTATAGGCTGGAGAGTTTACTGCGGCAATTACCACCCACTGTGGCAGGCGCTTGTGGTGCTGGTGGGTGAGGGGAGGCGGGCAGGCGCTTGTGGTGGGTGAGAGTGGCTGGCAGTGCCTGTAGTGGCGTTGGTGGGTGAGGGAGAGACGACTGCCAGTGCTTGTGATGGATGAGCGAGTGGCTGGCAGTGCTTGTGATGGATGAGCGAGTGGCTGGCCGTGCTTGTGATGGTGTTGGTGGGTGAGGGAGAGAGGCTGGCAGTGCTTGTGTATCGCACTTACCCGCTGAAAAGGGTTAAGACGAGGCAAGTCTCTCGGGGGAATGAAAAGAGGAAAATTATAAGCCAAGGGAAGCTGTCGGGGTGAGGGTCCTTGGCTGGTGTTTACCGAAGGCATGGCGAAGTGGCATCCCGAGCGCTGGGGTTAATGAGCCGTCCCCGGCCCTACCGACGTTGCTGTCGGTCCCCGGCCCTATCGACCTTACTGTAAGTCCCCGGCCCTACCGACGTTGCTGTTGGTCCCCGGCCCTACCGACGTTGCTGTCGGTTCCCGGCCCAACCGACGTTGCTGTCGGTCCCCGGCCCTACCGACGCTGCTGTCGGTCCCCGATATTGCCGAGGTTATTGTAGGTCCCCCGACCCCAGCGACGTTACCCTTTCTTCGACGAGGCCTGAGGTGTGGGTTGGCTTTAGGTCGACACCTGCACCCGGGATTCGAACCAGGGAGGACCCTTGTTTGAATTCATCGTGAGCAGCGCTAACCACAACACTACGGAAGAGCCCATCTTGTCATCTGGGTGACCTCTTCATTCTCCTGGTTTCTGTCTTTCCTTCTTCAGGAACATCATTTTTCTCTCCCATATCGTATCTCGCCATCATTATTCTCGCTCCTCACTCCTCCTTTTCCTTATTCTTCCTCCTTCAAGGTCATCTGTGTGTGTGTGTGTGTGTGTGTGTGTGTGTGTGTGTGTGTGTGTGTGTGTGTGTGTGTTGCCTCAGGCCTTCCGGGGCAATAATTTGCTGGTGGAGGAGATGGTGGGAGATATATGGGAGCGGGTGGCGGACGGGCCCTCAGGACAGAGGTGAGTGGTGGCCTGTGGGGCCCCTGGTCGGGTTCCTCCTCTTCAGCGAGAGATTGCGTCGTGTGGGGTTTGTCCACGGACGTTGGAGGAGGACCTCCGAGGGTGGTGGTCGTTGGAGGAGGACGTCTGAGGGTCATGATCGTTGGAGGAGGACCTGCGAGGGTGGTGGTCGTTGGAGGATGACCTCTGAGGGTGGTGGTCGTTGGAGGAGGACGTCTGAGGATCATGGTCGTTGGAGGAGGACCTGCGAGGGTAGTGGTCGCTGGAGGAGGACCTGCGAGGGTGTTGGTCGTTGGAGGAGGAACCCTGAGGGTGGTGGTCGTTGGAGGAGGACGTCTGAGGGTCATGGTCGTTGGAGGAGGACCTGCGAGGGTCATGGTCGTCGTAGGAGGAGCTCAGAGGGTCGTGGTCGTGACGTGCCAGTTGTTTACCTACTGCGTCATGGTTGTATGGTAACATTGTTTACTTGATGCTTTGTTTGATGTCGGCACTCCAGGAGGTGACGAGGGAGGCACAGCAGGGCAAGTGTTTACACTGGGGCTGTAAATTTCAGGTATTTACACTATGGTTGTAAATACCCTTGGCGCCTCTCTTGCTGTGGTAGTCTCTTGTTTACATAGTGTTCGGGAGGTACACGAGTGGCACCGAACCATCCATGGCCGCCATGCCTGGCACCCCCATCACCACCTGGTATGGTTTGTATGATGTCTGTAATGCTAATTACTGGGTTGGAATTGACGGGATGATTTAGAATTTACCTCGAGCGTTTATGAGGTACTCGTCGTTACGTCTGTGCGCCTGGCATAGCGTCATGGTTGTTGCACAGCTTCGCGTAGCGTACCGCCAGAGAGAGAGAGAGAGAGAGAGAGAGAGAGAGAGAGAGAGAGAGAGAGAGAGAGAGAGAAAGAGGCAGCGTCAGGGAGGTGCAGCGCCAGAGAAGCACGGCATCAGCAGGGCACAGCGTCAGTGAGGCACCAGCGCAGGCACGGGGTTGCTTGCCGTGTTGGCCGCGGCTCCATATAAGGCGCGGGTCAAGTGTTGAGTGCAAGCACCACCACAACAGTGGTCCCCCTCCTTCCTCCCTCGTGCCGCCCACGAGGGTGTGGAGACCTGGCGGAGCAAGCACAGGTCCCTCTGGTCCCCTCACCTGCGTAGACCTGAGGTGGCAAGCGCAGGTCCCTCCTCTGGTTCCCTCACCAAGGGAGACCTGAAGTGTCAAGCACATTTACATTTTATATCCCTCTAATGAAGGGTGTATATATATATATATATATATATATATATATATATATATATATATATATATATATATATATATATATATATATTACTCATGTCCCAAGACTTTCTTCCCGAAGGGAACAGCAAGGGGTGCACGTAAACACTGCTCTTGTTCACACTGGAGACGTGGTGTTCACTGGCCTCTCACCACAGCCTCTGACTTGGTGTTTCCTTGTCAGGAATTCCAGTGAGTGGTGGACAGTTATTTCCGCTCCTTGGGCACTGGCCTGAGGTATAGTGGATCAGTTGTGGTGTTGCCGTTTTCCAATATCTTTTTTTCCCCCCTTCCTCTCCTTTCGTTGCACTTCGCTGAGGGTCTGTTGCCATGTTTGGTCTTGAACGTGATATTACGGTAAACGGATGATTCTGACGTACGTGTTTGGAATGATGGCATGCAGCGCCTCACCAGTGTATGTGTGGTGGGGAATGTCTATGGGGCCTGGTAGAGGCAGCCGCCCGTAGCGTGTCTCATTATTTGAATCGGATGGACGTAAACATTGATTTCTGTTCCCACGGTTTCCTAGCATGAGTTTGTCTCTTCCTTTAAGAAGGAAGGGACAGCTTGAGGAACCAGTGAGTTCACCGAGTAATAGAGAAATTTTCACTTGAATGAATTGATGATAGATAATGACATGTATATATTTATGGACGTAGAACATCTCTGGCGAAGATTGTGCACAGTATAACAATAGTCTCGAAGGCTGAGAACATAACCTTATGTTATTGGGAGTGAAGATGGATCATGGTTACGCGTCTCTGACTAGCTTATTATTGTCATTTCACCCACACGGATACGCCGGCAGCGAACGTGACACAGAGTGGACATTATGCTGGGATGTGATCATTTGATCGTCAGCGGCTTTTCAGTCCTTCTCAGTGTTCGTCCGCCGAGCTGCAACAGGTTTGTCGCTGTGTTCTTGTTCGACGTGTGTTCATGTGACGTACGTCCAGCCGCGGACGCAGAGACACCCCGGAGCACTTTGCCACGCCCGGCCGAGGCGTGTACACCATGTCTTCCCACTCTCTCTCTCTCTCTCTCTCTCTCTCTCTCTCTCTCTCTCTCCACCGGGAAATAGGTCTGTACAGCGTCATCATTGAGGCGCGTCCCGGAACTTTTATCGGCACGTACAACAACGGCGGACGAAAGTTGGCAGACATGCCGGAAGCGGCGCCTGGCCGGGGGCTGGGCAGCGGTGACTGTCCCTCCTATCTGTCTGTCTGTCTGTCTGTCCAGGGTTCAGCTTCGACCTGGTGTGTCCCAGGCCCTCCGTCCGTCCGTCCGTCCGTCCGACCAGACAGACAGGCAGAGGGGCCTGTTAGAACTTCCATCAGGTTTGTTAGGTATTATTATTATCATTATTATTATTATTATTATTATTATTATTATTATTATCATTATTATTATTATTATTATTATTATTATTATTATTGTTGTTGTTGTTGTTGTTGTTGTTGTTGTTGTTGTTATTATTATTATTATTTTTATTATTATTATTGTTATTATTATTATTATTATTATTATTATTATTATTACTGATTTTAAGTTGAGTGTGCCAGAGAGACGAATGATAAGATTGCAATTGGCCGATGTGTTCTGCCTTCGTGAGTGATTCATGGCGTTGCCTTGACCTTTGACCGCTTGGCCTCAGCTATATTGTAGGGCGCTGCTGTGTCTGGGTCAACCCCTCCCCCCAGTCCCCCCTCCCTCCTCCTACTCCCTGTAACGAGGTCAACCTACTGACGTCATTTATTGACCCCCAGACTGTTGATGGACACGCATTGTAAATTATACCTCAAGATGGGGGGGGGGATTACACACCCCGGGCAGGATTTATGGTGGGCATTACGTGGCTTGTAGGATTTATGGAGGGGATTACATACTTTTTAAGATGGATAGTGAGGATTACACATGGTAGGATTTGCTGTGGGCCGTACGTGCCTTCCAGGATGTATGGCGGGGGATTACGCCGCGTAGGATTTAGGGTGGGGGATTACACGCTATACACGATTTACGGCCAAGGTTTCACCTTGTGGGATTTATGGTGGGGATTACATGCGGCGTGGGATTTATGACATCTCCAGTTGCTGGAGGATTGGGTGGAGAGGATAGTAACTTGTTTACTTACATAGGAAAAACCAGCGTTCACTTGTTTCAAGATATATAGTTGTATATTATACATATATGTAGCTGCCTATGTGTGTATTACGTTTATGTATGTATAGGGACCTGTACATGAGTGCGTATGTTTTTATATGTATATTTGTATGTGTATGCGTTTGTGTATGCATGATCGTTAGGTCTGTGCTGTGTCATGCGTCTCCCTCATAACTTATAATGAGCCTCATATCTCCTGGTAACTCACACATTGTATGAGTCTCATGTGTCTCCTGGTAGCTCACACATTACCCATCTTCCTCATATGGGTCGGCTCACTAGCGCCCGGACGCAGTGAATGGGGGGTACATTTCTCTCACCCCCATGACGCCTCTGTATTACATGGGTGGGTCATATAGTGAATGGCAACACATTCCTCACGCCCACACGACCGCCTCTATATTGCATGGTTCCTGGACTAGCGGTTTAGGTCGCTGGCGCTGGTTGGGATGGTGGTCGCTGGCGCTGTAGGTCGCTGGTGGGGATGGTGGTCGCTGGTGGGGATGGTGGTTGCTTGTGGTAATGGTGGTCGCTGGTGGGGATGGTGGTCGCTTGTGGTAATGGTGGTCGCTGGTTTCCTTGCCGTGGTTATGTAGCCGGTCGGTCGGCCTTAACATAATGTTGAAACTAGAGTATTTCACCGCGACGCTTGAATTTCACGGTACGACCCTTGGTGATGAAGGTACGACCCTTGATCATGAGGGTACGACCCTTGAGCACGGACTGTACGAACCCTAAGCACGACTTTACGAACCTTGGCCTTATTCTGGGGAAGTGAAGATAGATAGATGATGCATCTACCTGCCTGGATACATACATACATATGAACGCACTGGTGGTGAGAGGGGGAGAGGGAGGTTGTGTGGCGTCGCTGATCACATCGAGAAAACTCCATGACGGGGCTTCGATCCTCCTCCTCCTCCTCCACCTCCTCCACCTCCTCCTCCTTCAATGCAATATACTGTATTTAACCCTATAAGTCATACCGCCGTATACTGAGTGTATGACGGGGTAGTCAGGATAACTGTACACCCGGGTGTATGTGGAGGGGGTAAGTGGGGGTTGTGGCCACACACACACACACACACACACTGGCAGACCTCACCATGACATGACCCAGCCTGGCTTGATGTGAGCTGCCTAAGCTCCTCGCTGTGTATGGACGGCTGAGGAACATCAGTTTTTCTCCTTTTTCTTTTCTTTTCTGCCACTTGTAATTGGGTCGTTGATCATGGCCGAGCATGGTCTTGGTCAGGTGGTTGGCTGGGTGATTAAGAAGGGGAGAATGTAGTGTGTGTAGATCTAGGATTGGAGGAGGGAATGGGGCGCTCTCGTGCTAACATTCTCCCATGGGAGTTGGGAGGAATGGGGAGCCCGCGCTGACGTGGTTCCTCTCCTCCCAGCCTCCCATGGATCTCTCTCTCTCCGACCCCCCCTGGGCTGGAATGCTTTTCTTCACGGCTCAATTTTCCGAGTGGGAGGCAGTGTGTGGAATGTTCATTAGCTCCTGTGTTATCTCAGAAGATGAGGGGCGGCCCTTGTGAGGGACTTGGGCGGGGTGGGGGGGAAAGAGGGCGGAATCATTGACCTCGTCGGGGGCTAGGGAGTGTTGACCTGCTGAGGGGGGGGGGGGGGGCAGGCAAGGGTCATGAGGGGCGAGAGGTAACTTTCCACCCCTCCCCCCTCCTTCCTCATAGAGGCCTTGGATCGTGAAGAAGGAGGAGGAAGGCTGGGGGTGGGGGAGTGTCGTCCCCCGTGGCGGTTGCTCCAACGTGAGCGGCGGGGGGGGGGCGCAGCGTAGGGGCGGTGTGGAGGGACAGGAATGAGAGGCAGCACTGACTAGAGCCAAGATGGAGTTGAGGAGGTAAGACCTGGGCTGAGAAGCGGATAAGAGGGGTGGGCTAGCGGGAGGGTATGAGCTAAGAAGGTTAGAGAGCGCGCGGCCGGCATAAGATGGGTTCAGAATAGATTAAATAGTTTGAAGATGGGGTTCACACCAGGTGTGAGGGGGGGGTGAAGTGGACAGACGTGTGAGGGCACGTGAAGTCAAGAGGTAAGCCTCACCAGAGGTCACAGGGGGGTTGACCTCTGGGGAAACGGTGAGGTCAGAGGACCAAAGGAATGTCTCTTTTTTTTTTTTGAGGGTGTTATGTTTTATTAAGAAACTCACCCACGCCATAACTTGGCCTCAGACCCAACTGAGGGAGTCATACGGCCTCCCAGACCATCGCATATTGCATAGAAAATGATGGTTCTATGTTGATTGACGAATGGTAGAGAAGTTAGCTCATGGTGATGTGTATTATGTAACATTATTACGTCTACCTTTACCTGTTGCAAGCTGTGCACCAGGCCGGATAAAGACAGCTTGAAAGTAATTAATACAGATAATTGGGTAGTCATTACAACTCTTGTTCTCGTCAAGTATATAGCCAGCCTATGGTAAGGTATATCAGGTATACACCCAGCCTATGGTAAGGTATATCAGGTATACACCCAGCCTATGGTAAGGTATATCAAGTATACACCCAGCCTATGGTAAGGTATATCAGGTATACACCCAGCCTATGGTAAGGTATATCAGGTATACACCCAGCCTATGGTAAGGTATATCAAGTATACACCCAGCCTATGGTAAGGTATATCAAGTATACACCCAGCCTATGGTAAGGTATATCAAGTATACACCCAGCCTATGGTAAGGTATATCAAGTATACACCCAGCCTATGGTAAGGTATATCAAGTATACACCCAGCCTATGGTAAGGTATATCAAGTATACACCCAGCCTATGGTAAGGTATATCAGGTATACACCCAGCCTATGGTAAGGTATATCAAGTATACACCCAGCCTATGGTAAGGTATATCAGGTATACACCCAGCCTATGGTAAGGTATATCAAGTATACACCCAGCCTATGGTAAGGTATATCAAGTATACACCCAGCCTATGGTAAGGTATATCAAGTATACACCCAGTGTATGGTAAGGTATACGGTAAACAAGATCGCGCGAGCCAGTATGAAGGATCATTTAAGTTGTTTACTGTGGAGACGTTCCCGTGTTTACCTTGGAGGTGGTTGCCTGCGCCCTACGCATACGATATTTACAGGCGACCGTCGTGTTCCCGAGACGGGAGGAGCTGGACGACAGGGGGATGGCCGCCCTCCGTCCCCTCCAGGAGAGCTGAACTCTGCCCCCTGTCGCTGTCAAGTAAACACAAATAGGTAAATATATGTATATACAACCTCTTCCCCCCCACCCACCCACCCCCTCCCACACACACACATGATGATGAGGGGAGGGGAGGGAGGGAAGAGAGGTATTTGTTGCAGTTGTTTTGTGTGTGTGTGTGTGTGTGTGTGTGTGTGTGTATGTTGATGGTAGTAATGGCCGTGATCACCTAATGGTCGTTCGTACGGAACCACGTTTGAAACACACACACACACACCACACATACAGACGTTGGGTGTGTTTGTGAGTGTGTTTGTGGGTGTGTTTGTGGGTGTGTTTGTTCCTCGGCTGAAGGAGGAAGTGTCATTGTCCGGAGTGTTTGCTGGACATCCGTAGGCCACACGGGTAATGATATGAATGGTGGGGGGAAGGAAGGGGGGGAAGGGTTAAAGGGTCATTTGACCTGTGATTGGGTGGGCCAGATCTGAGTGGTCGCCGCCAGCTGGTTGGTTGGTGGGTGTGTGTGTGTGTCGCAAGCGGCGAACAGCTGGTGCTCCAGCTGTTCCCCGGGGTCTTCCTCTTTGTTACTTGCTGGGGCGGAACGAAGTGTGATAGAACGTGGAAACCTCCCGTGCATTGTGTACCCCGCGTTACAGCAGCATAATACAATACAGAGGTTACTGTACTCGGGTCATGGTAACCAATTCCTACTGTATTTAGCATGCACGTCGAAAACAAGACGTTGAAGAAGGATATAAATTGCCAAACAGCCATTTTTATGGTATTGGCAATCTGCATTTTATCCCATGACCAACACAATGTGATGCCCTAGTCCTGCTGACCTTGCCCCCGAAGGGTCAGGTCAAAGGCCAGGTCATCCATAATCGTGTTTTAGATTAGTACTGATGTTATCAAGGGGTTGAATTCTTCCCCCACCCTCTTGAAACAAACCAAAAAAAAAAAATTAGCTTGTAGTAACTCACTAGCTATGTCTTGTACACAGTTTCACTTATAGTAAAGTATAAGTCCGTAGAGAGTGCAAGCAGCACACGCATTGTATGCCAAGATGTGTGGATGAGAGTCTCCAATGGTATGCCCCCATTCTGTACTCTTGCACCGTAGTAAACACGGTTGTGTATACATTTGAACAAGTTGAAACCCCTGGGAATGGAACAGCTGACCAGGGAACGGAATGGGCGACTAAGGTCATGTTGTGTGTAGGCCGTAGGAACTGTTTTGTTCACGTTCTTTCGAAGAGCCACTTAGGATGGCTTCCACGCTCGCTGACTTCACGGGCAGAGTGAATGTGTGCTGTAATTAATCTTTGAGGGCGAGTGGGGAAAAAAAAAGAAGTCCTTTTTGTGTTTTGAGAAGGAGAGAGTTTATAGCTCGCCTTTATGGCCATTATTTGTGTGTGATTTTTTTTTTCTTATGATAATGAGGCACTTGTGAGAACGTCTGTGTGTGTGTGTGTGTGACGTGGGAGGGGACCCGGTGGTAAGTGTGTTTTGTGACGGGGGTTGCAAGTCCAGGTCTGGCATGTGACGGGAGTTGTAAGTCCAGGTCTGGCATGTGACGGGAGTTGGAAGTCCAGGTCTGGCATGTGACGGGGGTTGCAAGTCCAGGTCTGGCATTTGACGGGGGTTGCAAGTCCAGGTCTGGCATGTGACGGGGGTTGCAAGTCCAGGTCTGGTATGTGACGGGTTGCAAGTCCAGGTCTGGCATGTGACGGGGGTTGCAAGTCAGGTCTGGCATGTGACGGGGGTTGGCATGTTTGTTCTCGCTGCGTGGTCGTAACTAGGTGAGCAATTCAGGTCTGACCTGTTCTTGCGTAACAAGTCTGGTCAGACGTGTGTGACAAGGTGACAGGTTCAGTCTTGACCTGTGACTGGGCGAGGAGTCAAAAGATCTGACTTGTGACGCAGTAACACGTTTTAGGTTTGACCTGTGACGGGTTGATTGTTACATCGTGGTAACAGCTCAACCAATTCTCCTTTTGCGAGGATCTTTATATGTCCATTTTACTCCTTTTGGATTTGGGAATGTGTCTCCCGTTTTCCTCTTGATAGAAAATGCCTTAGGGGTATCCTCCTCCTCCTTGCTCCTCTCAGCCCGTTTTCTTGAAGAAAATGTTTTAAGGTTACCATTGCTCATTCCTCCTTGTTTCCTCTAGCACAGAAAATGTTTTAGGGATAAGCTGCTTACTGTTTCCAGACCGTTTTCCTTTAGATAGGAAATTATTCTCGCGGAAGTTCGTTCGTTCGTTCAAGGAGAAGAGGGACTGGCTAGTTGTGGGAGTCAGTTACTCTCTGTGGCTTTTAGAGTTACCATCACGATGTTCCGGTGACCTGTAGATAGTGTTTTGTTAACGCAACGCCATCATCAGCGTTCACTGACAAGCGCAACGCCATCGTCAGCGTTCACTGACGTCGCTATGTCATCATCAGCGTTCACTGACATCGCTATGCCATCGTCAGCGTTCACTGACAGCGCTATGCCATCGTCAGCGTTCACTGACAGCGCTATGCCATCGTCAGCGTTCGCTGACAACGCAACGCCATCATCAGCGTTCACTGTCAGTGCAACGCCATCATCAGCGTTCACTGACAACGCCATTATCAGCATCAGCGTTCACTGACAACGCCATTATCAGCATCAGCGTTCACTGACAACGCCTATGCCAGCATCAGCGTTCACTGACAACGCTATGCTATCATCAGCGTTCACTAACAACGCTATGCTATCATCAGCGTTCACTAACAACGCTATGCCATCATCAGCGTTCACTAACAACGCTATGCTATCATCAGCGTTCACTGACAACGCTATGCCATCATCAGCGTTCACTGTCAGTGCAACGCCATCATCAGCGTTCAGTCAAGGCAGCGCTGTGCTTCCCATCCGTGGCCAACCATAGGTTGGAATATTTTTTCGTCTCTGTATCTGTAATTGAAAAGCTTTGTGCTGTCAGTCACACGCTGTGGCTGTGTGTGTGTGTGTGTTTTTTTTCCCCCCCTCCTCACCGTGGCGATGTATTGTGTGTGGCGGCGTGGCGGGGGTTCGTAAGGAGGTTAAACACCTTGCCGTGGTTGCCCAGCAAGGCCCTCGCTGTGGCACGGAACCTCCTGTGAGCGTCAGGGAGTTCGTAGGGTGGGTGTTGGCAGCGTCCGGGCAGATGGCTGTGTTTTCGTCTCGGGAAGATACCAAAGTCAGGAGGGCCGTGGGCGGCACTGGGCGTCCTTTGGGGGAGGCAGTGGGCGTCCTTGGGCGGCACTTGGAGTCATCTTTTCCCCCCGACGCTCTGCCCTTCATTCTCTTCTGGGAAAACCCCCCCTTTTTACCTCCGTCATCTGCATACTTCC